>NC_079494.1:121222773-121822773 GCF_030052815.1 Hevea brasiliensis
TTAGTATATTTAGTCACACTTGACTCCTTAAGAAAATGCTTATGGATGTTTTATTGAAATTATTAAGGGGGAGTTATTTGTGATTAATTGTTGATATAAGCACATACGTAGGAGGAGTTATTCTCACATACACATTCATACACATACTCACACTTATTGACATTTACTTGGTGATTCAATTGAGTTTTGTCATCATCAAAAAGGGGGAGATTGTTGACCCCACAAGCTCAAAGGAGCATAGATTTTGATGATACCAAAACTCAACTAGAATCAAACTAACATTGTTTTAAGTGTTGTGTATCTCAAAGAAGAAGGACAAAAGGATTTTATGATGGATTGGTCCTTATGAAGAAAAGATGACATTCTAAGGATAACACAAGACGAAGCAAAAGAGATAAAAGAAGAAAAGGTTACCTTCCAAGGCTGCATTGAAAATCAGATTTGAAGGTACATCTAGTATAGAAGTTAGTTTTATTTCTTAGGATTTCTTGTGAAAAGAATTGAGGAGTAAAAGTCAATGATGCTTATCTTTAATCCCTCAAAAGATTTCTTTTTAAACATCATTATTGGCCTAAAAAAAGTATTTGACTATGATTTGGTGTGAAGTTTTATAGTTTTGAAAGTTATGCAGAAAAGCTTTCCTGGTATGCTAACTGGTTTGCTACTGATTTTAGTATGCTAACTGGTTTGCTATTTTCTCAAGTACGCTAACTGTTTCAACTCTGCACAACATCGCAGAAAACGACAAAATAACGGCTATTTTCTTGAAATTCGTATCTGTAACGTTCAAATGAGTTCTGCAACGGTAAAAAACGTTCCAAAGCTATAAATACACCTTCCTTTGGCCATTTTGCACTTAATGAAAGTCCCTCTACTGTTCAAAATCTTTAAAGCTTTCATTCAAAGTGCTCAAAGTGATTTATTGCTCATCATTGGCTTATTTACTCAACTCTTCTTTATAGTTGCTGTTGTAATTGAGTGAGAGTGAGTTTTTCAACACATTATTATCATTTGTGAGAGGTCATTCAAGCACCTATTGAAGCTTGGTTGTGATAAGTGTTTGGGATAACACTTGGTAGAAGTGTGAAGCTACTTGTAAAAGCTTTGTTGAGAAGATTTGTAAAGGGCTTTGTCTCTTGCCTTGAAAAGAGAAGAATAGTGGAGTGAAGACTCAAAGTGGGATCTTTGAGAGAGTGGATGTAGGCTAGTTAAAGCCGAACCACTATAAAAATTTCAGTGTTCATTTTCTCAACCCTTGCTCTTTACATTTATGCAATTTAGCTTTATGATTGATATGTCTTTGCTGATATGAAAATTGATATCATATCTCGTTGATCTTGCCTTTATGGCGAGAAAATTAGTTTCTTGCTAAATCACTTTTCTTGCGATATCCGATGACGATCTGAATGTTGTGTGATCTGCTGTCAGTTAGAATATTTGGTATACTGCTCTGGTTGGTATGTTAAAAACGTATTTAGTTTACTGATATATTTACTGAATGCTTATATAGTCTGTTATATCGATTATCGATTGCATACAACAACCTTGAGTCAACTTGTCAATAGAGCTATATTGTTCATTTTTCACATTAGTTAATTTAGTTGAACCTAGCTGCAATTTTCAAAGGTTTTGAGCAAGAACCGAAAATTGTTTTTAAAGTCCAATTCACCCCCCTCTTGGACATATTTTGGGACATCAAGTTAGCAGTACTGCACATGGCAATATGCCATTCTGTGATTTTATGGCTTTTAGCCATTCTGACCTTGTATTGAGATTTGGCCTTGTGCCTGATGTATTTACAGCTTGTTAGCTGTTCTGTTGCACATCGGGAGATATGTGACCGATGGTGCGATGGCCCGAGGTACTAGATACCCAGTGTCAGTTTACCCGTTATCCAGTCCAGTCGTCTAGTGTAGGTTACTTGGGGCAACCAAATGAATAAAAGTGGACAAAGTAAATGATATACAAATACCAAACAAATAAAACATATACATTCGTTACATATTTATTTCTTGCTATTTCTTTTATTTTATTATTGCACCACTAAGTATTATTGCTTAGCGCGTTGCTTTTGCCACGCGTAGGTTCTGGAGATACAGATCGTGAGCCCAGTAGACCGCAGACTGGGTGAGTCCATCTGTGATTCGCACGATGTCCGTGTCACCTCAACCTTTTGTGCATTAGTATGACACTAGGTGTCATTTTGTCATTTTGTAACTAAATTTTTATTTTCTCATATGTATTTAGAATTATGTAATGTATTTGGATGTTCATGTAAATTATGAAAATTATATTTGTGAATGGAAAAGTAAATATCTATTTGTGAGTTATACTTGATTATCACATGTGATGGATGATTGAGAACTGAAATTGAGAAATGTTGTTGAGATTTTGATATTGGAGTTTAAGATGATGAGATATGAATATTGGAAGTGTTTTTCACAGGTTCCGAAGAACTGTTTTCTCCATTTTTAGTAGATTTCTGCGGATTTTCTTTAAAATTTTCGGAACCTCAAATAAATAATAATTTTGATAAATGGCTTAAATAAATTATATTTCATAACTAAATCCAAAACTATGACAACAATTAATTAAGGTAAAAATAGAGTGTGCCGGTACACCGTGTGACATTACTTACTCGGATATACTGTACACGGGTATGGGGTGTCACACGAATGGCATGACCAAGAACTCATAATGGCCATAGTGGGTTCTGAAGGCAGTTTTAGGTATACTCTGCTCTTGTACTTTCAGCTGATAATAACCTGATCTCAGGTCAATTTTGGAGAACACAGCTGCACCTTTCAACTGATCAAATAAGTCATCAATGTGGGGTAATGGGTATCTGTTCTTTATTGTCACCTTATTCAACTGTCGATAGTCAATGCATAACCAGAGAGTGCCATCCTTCTTCTTTACAAACAACGCCGGCGCTTCCCAAGGTGAAACACTAGGGCGAATGAAGCCCTTATCAAGCAACTCTTGTAACTGTACTTTCAATTCTTTTAGTTCTGCTGGTGCCATTCTGTATGGTGTTATTGAGATTGGGTCCACACCAGGCATAACATCAATTTCAAACTGCACTTCTCTTTCTGGAGGTAATCCTGGCAATTCATCAGGAAACACATCCGGAAAGTCACATCTGATAGGAATGTCCTCGATCTTTGGACTCCCCACTTGGGTGTCTATCACATGTGCCAGGTATGCCTCACACCCTTTCTTAATCATTTTTCTGGCTAGTGCAGCTGAAATGATGTTTAAAGGTAATAACTGTCTCTCCCTATGTATTACTACATCACCATACTGAGGAAGACCAAAAGTGATCTTGATCTACGATCAATCATAGCATGATGCCTGACTAACTAATCAATGCCCAATATAATGTCATAATCTTTGAAGGGCATTTCAATTAAATCAGATAGAAAAGTATGTCCTTAGATCACCAAAGGACAGTCCCTATATAGCCTATTTACCCTGACCTCCTGGCCTAATGGACTAGTTACTAGCACATCATAGTCTATTGGTACACACTGAATAGCAGTAGAACACATCACACTAGCACTAACATACGAATGTGTAGAGCCAGGATCAAATAACACATGTACATCTTGGTCAAGGATAGAAAAATTACCAGCTACAACATCTGATGTTTCAGCCTCCTCCCTCTGACGCATGGTATACACTCTAACTGGTGCGCCACTGGGTACTGGTTGGTTAATAGTGCTTTGACTTCCAGGAGTGTTACCAGGACCCCTACCTCTGCCTCTACCTCTAGCAGCTGACTGTGACCCTCTAGGTGCAGAGACTTGGGCTGATCCTTCAGATGTAGCAAAAGATCCAGACCGGCGCGGACTACTGCAATCTTTAGCGAAATGTCCGCTCCCTCAACAGTCAAAACATGCACCGGTGGCCTTGAAACAAACCCCACCATGAGTTCTACCACAAGTTTCATACTGCCGGACTGATAGAGCTCCTCGGGGTGTCTCATCGGGTCACGACTGCAGGTGTGGTTGGCCAAAAAATCTGCCTCTGCCAAATCTACAGGAGCTGGATCCCCCACACTGTTTCCTCTTTCCAGAACCACTCTCAGATGCTTGTCCCGTAGTCTTTTCAGTCTTCTCTTTTTCTTGTGTACCCTTCTTCACTGCCCCTTCTGATTCTATCCTTTCCAGTTCCAGGGCTTGTGAGATCAATTCAGAAAAATTCTGATGTCGAAAACCCACAACTTGCATTCCCAAATTCGGCCTTAATCCGGACTCAAACCTCTTACATCTGTCTCTGGGGGTGGAGACTAAGCTTCCAGCATAGTAGCTTAGCCTTGAGAAGTCTCTCTCATATTCTGCTATGGTTCTGTCCCCTTGTTTCAAACTCAAGAATTCTTGTAATTTCATATCTACATATGCATCAGGAACCCATTTCTGCCTGAATTCCCTCAGAAAGTCTGTCCATGTCAGCACAGGTGGCTCAACCAGGCTGTGGGGGATGGTCTTCCACCATTCATATGCATCCCCTTATAACAAGGAAACAGAATACTCGAACTTCATCTCTTCCGTACACTACAGTTTTCTGAAAACTCGTTCCATTCTTTCCAACCATTGTTCTGCCTCCAGTGGATCCACAGTGCCTTTGAACTCGGTGGCCCCAAATTTCATCAACTTTTCATATTGTCGAGCTAAGGGCTGTGGTTGTGCTACAGGTACTTACATCTGAGCTTGGGGTGGCACATTACCTGCCATTTGCTGGAAAAACGCAGCCATCTGCTGTACAAATTAAGCAGGGAACTGCGGTGCTAGAGCAGGAGCTGGAGTGGCTGACCCACTCACGTTCTAGAGTGCTGGGGCTTCCCCTTGAACCTCAGCCTCAATAGATTGTTCTTCGGAATGGTCTCCTCCTTCCATTCCGTTTTCCCAAAATTTCTACTTCCTGAGATCAAACACAAGGAGGTTGACCTCCGTTACTGCATATTCATGATGTAAATATGTCATATGTATCAATTAAAGACACTTGAGCAGTTGTACTTATCAAAGAAATATTCATATACATAGTCAAAATTTATTGAAAAACCATGCTCTGATACCACTAAAACATGTCACACCTTACTCCTCTGTAAGGCATAACATGATCCCGTAGAATACTTAATGAGCTACCGAACTTCACCTACCGATAACTCATTAAGTACCCTACAAGGGATTTTAAAATAATTTTCTTACATTTTAGAAGTGGTGAGCATTTTGGTAGGAATTAAAAACCATTTATTCAAAGTTTAAATACTAGTAAATTTTTTTTTTCCATTTTAATTTTACCGGAAATTTTATAAAAATTTTGACAGAGTTCCGTTTGTAATTGGAGAAAACAGTTCTTCAAATACCTGAGAAAAACACTTCCAAAGATTTTTCACAACTCCCAACCTCCAATAAATCTCAATCAACTCAATTCAAATCACTTCAAAGTAATTCCACAATCCAAATTAAAATTTATCATCTCAAAATATTTAACAACTCCATTCACAAGGCATAAAATATGAAATTCACATGTACAATTATTAATTTACAGAAGGAAATCCAAAAATAATATGATTAAAATTTATTTACAACTGCTCAACTTACATTGATACATACAACATTACTATATTTACATCAAAATTAACTACAAGGGTATAAAATAATACCCGTATAAAAAAATCAGTGGAGGCCTCAATTCAATAGCAGCTCACTCTGCTGCTTTCTCCTTGCTCTTATCTGCGACAGCAAAATAAGCTATCGCTGAGTATAAAATACTCAGTGGTGCACAATAAAAATTTAAAATGTAATACATAAATCGTTCATTGATGAAACACAATTTGAATACTTCTCAATCACATTTCACAAATATCAAAGCTCATTATAACACCATTTAGTCAAATAATTTATTAAACACAGTGTTGCCAAAATCTTATACACTTAAGCCATGACACAAAATTTTCGATCAACGCCGTGTTGTACACCACGACAAAGCAATCTACAACCCCATTAATCGAGATCAATGAGGGAGGTGGCTAGCTAGCTAATGAGTACTCATCCGATCTCAACCTCAACTGGCAAGCCAGAGAGGGAGGAAAATAAACGATCTCAACCCTATAAATGGAGGAGGAATAATGTGATACTGTCATGCTAAGTGTGAACATAAAATCAATTCAAAACAATTTATTCAAATAATTTATTGAAAATCTGGTAAATTTTCAAAGTCATATTCACAATCATAAATGGCAACACAATTCGTAATTAACTCAAGAAAAATCAAATTTTCAAGAATCATATATTTAAACAACAATTACTGTGCACAGACCTGACGTGAGTCGCCTCTAGGCCTTGACTCAGTCTCTCAGAGCTTCCAAGTCTTTTTCAGCTAAAACACACAATTTCACAGTGTTTCAGTACCATAACTTAGCATAAATCCAAAAATAAATTTCACTTCATTTTTACCTAGCTTTAATGTGCTAATTTCGACGTTCTTGAAGTTTTTGTGTTTTGGGTTACTGTTCACTACACTATTCAAGTCAAATTGTTGACTTTTTAAGGCTTAATAGGTATGGGAACTCCAACTTCACCCACATACCACATTTTGGTCATTAAATTTGTTGGTTTTGATCATTTTCTCAAAGCTTAAGTCCTTTTGGCAAAATTGTCAAATTTTCAGTTTTGGTGTCCCTAATTGCACTATTCCATTGGTCAATATACTGTTGGAATTTGACAAAACTTCCTTCATAGAAAATGTTCCTTATTGTCTTAAGTTTATTCTCATTTTTGGATCACCCCAATTGTAGTTTTGTAGCTCAAGTTATGGCCATTTGAATCAGGGCTGCCGAGTTAGACACAACCCAGATTTTCTGGGCAATTTTGGTGCTGGCAGTTTTGGGTCACCAACTTGGGGTGGCCAAATGGCTTGGTTGCTGGCAGAATTTGGACTTATGTTCTTCATGAAAGTTTTAGGTCTATATCTCATCTAACCACTGGTAAAATTTCAGATCATTAGGACCTGCCTAGCTCGAGTTATGACCAAATGAACAAATACTATTCATTTGGTCAGTTTGTACAGTGGCAGACTACACTTATCCAACTTTGGTCAATTTGTTCACTAGGTTTTGGTCACTTTTTGAGCATGGTTCTTAAATGAAAATTGTGTCATTTTATATTTATTTTCATCCTCAATTGGTGCCATATCAATTGGACTTATAAAATTTCATTTTTGGTCCTTCAAAGTTGACTTGGTCATGCTGCCAGCAGCATGACCATACACCCTCCGAATTTAACTTAATTTCCAACCATTCCCACACAACTCATTTGGTCACAATTGATCATTTTTCACTTCATAATAGGTCAAACACATCATTTACTCATTTCTCCAAATTTTTGCCTCAAAACCCTAGGCCTCCAAACCCTAATCACACTAAATTGTTGCATTTAATCACACTTAAGCATTTCAATCTTACTACCATTCTCATACAAGTTCAACGCGGCATTGATCGGAAAATTGTGTCATGGCTTAAGTTGTGAATGAATTGGCAACACTGTATTCTTAAATTATTCGACTAAATTGCATTATTATGTATTGTGAGATTGTAAAATTGATTTAAACTCTCATTGACATATACTGTCTTTTGAATTCAAACATGATCTGACTTATGGAAAATTATTGTGATATTGACAAATGGAGTTTAAATTCTTGTTGACATTATTGTCTTGAATTTAACTATGATTTTAAGTATCCACTATTTACATGACTTATGAATTGTGATTTAAATTGTATTTGGTTAATGTTGTGCACCACTGAGACATTGTCTCAGCGATAGCTTTTTAATTGCTGTCGCAGGTAGAGAGACAGACAGGGCAGCAGACTAGGCTGCATATACCTCCAGCGAGAGATTTTTCGGGTATAATGAGTATACCAATATTTTGCATTTTGTACTGTAATGTATGACACTGTATGTACATATTGTTTTTGGTTTTGAGCAGTTGTAAATTCAAATTGTACCTTGAAGTTGTAAAATAATTACGAGCTGTTTTGACTTGTAAAAGCTGTATCTCAACATACCTATTTGATGCATTAGATTGACTTTTATTCAACTTACTACTTACTAACTTCTTTTCTCTACTTGATTAGATAGTTTATAATACCATTGTACACCTTCTAGCTTTTGCTCATTATTATTATATTCTTTACCTAATCTTCTTGATACTATTAAAAAGTTAAAGGAATATTGCCCCATTGCTATCTATTTCTCTTTAGGAATAGGGAATAGATAGAGTATGATCTAATCATGCAACTCCAAGTTCTATATTCTAGCCCCTGGCACTACTTCAACTACATCATGTTATGAGTATCACATTACTAGATTCTATACCTTCATCACTATTCTCACTGTTGTGGTTTTGGGTTCTCCATCCTTGTCATTCACCTTGCGAAGAATAACACTTAGCCTACCCTATATCTTAACTTTGTTCCTTTTATTCTACGCCCTTTACGTTGTCCTTTCATTTATTTCTTTTTTCTTACCCAAAATAGAACTTGACTACTCTATCCCTAGTTCCATCCTTATCCCTAACATGACAGCTGTACTTGCTAATTGTATCTTTCAATGTCTCTACCAGGTTATCACATATCTATGCTACTCAGATTTGGTCTTTTGACTACTCTAGCTAGTATTTCCACTGGCATTTAGATTATGTTGCATCTGCAATCAATTGTCTAAATTTTCATTCTGCACTTTCTCTTGAGTTGATAAATTGTTGTGTTGAGAAATATATTGTGTTGAGAAAAATGTGGAGTTGAGATTTGGAAAATTATTGAAGTGCTTTTTTTTTACAGGTTTTCTGAAGAACTGTTTTATCCAAAATACAGATGGCACTCTGCCAAAATTTTTACAGAAATTCCAAATAAACCAAATGAGTTAATTATTTCACTTCAGTTCACCAAAGTCTTTAACACCTGTAAATAGTGCTCACCACTGCAAAAGAAGTAAGAAAAGTTTTTAAAATCCCTTGTAGTGTATTTAATGGGTTATCAGTAGACGAAGTTGGTAATTCATTAGGTATACTACGGGATCATGTTATGCCTTACTGAGGGGTAGGGTGTGACACTGCCTCTCTCATATTTGGTTGAGGAAAGATTATATAAGTTCAATTGAGTATTCTTAAAATTTATTGGCTGATAGGGCATTAAATTTATGGAGTATTGTATTCTTTTTCTTAACTTCTTCCATAGAGGGCACAATGTAGAATCTAATTTGCCTTTTCTTTTTTGGATTTAATTCGTAGGTTGTTTTATGCATGAAATCTTTTCTGGTATCAAGTTGGGTAAAACAGAGGAGTTGCGCAACACTAGTTCCATTCCAAAGGTTTTATCTGTATTTGAAACAATGATATTATTAAATTCTTTCTGGTTTTTGTGTGGGGTTTACTGCTTTTTTGTTGGTTGCTTTGAATTCATCTCAGGACTTATTTCTATTACATGTGTGTTTCCTTTAGTCATTGCTTCAGGATTACCAGCGGCTCTTGAGTTCTATGCCCTCTCGCAGGATGAATACATCAAAGCTTATAGAAAATAGTGGTGAGTTCTTATTTTGGGTCTATTGTATATTTGTATTTCTTTTCTTTTTAGGAACTTCATAGCAGTACTAAGAGTTACTATGAGATGGGGTTTTTTGTCCATGTGTTTGTCTATTATAGTCTTTGTTATATATGGATTGCTTTGTATTTGTAAGATCAAAGGCATTGGTCATTGTTAGATTGTTATGTTATTTGCTACTTTCTAGGTTTCATAAATTCTCTCATTAATTATATGAGTTGTCTGATATTTGAACATTGTTTCAAGTGTTGTTTCTATTGTTTATAAAGGTTCTCCTAAGAAGTACGAAGAATGCTTGTGAAACTATGAAAAACATTGGCTCAGCTTTTGGTGTGTTACACAGCCATACCAAACCACATGTGCGATCAAGGGGAAGGAAGTTTGAGAGAGTTAGAGGGACGAGGAATAGCAACGGATTTAGTGTTTGAGCTATTTTTAGTTCCAAATGTCAGGCAATTATTTTATTTTTTATTATGTCCTAAATTTTGTTACGCTATGTTCTAATGGAAATTGTTTATGTTATTAATAATTCCTAGCTTGAATTGTTTATGTTATTTTGTTCTTATAATATTTTATTTTTCTATATAGTACATTACCGTCATAATTCTTTACTATGTTATCTATATAAAATATTGATTGATATCTAATATCTGATACCCCTATATTGTAAATATTGTGATATTGAGCATTATTATATGCTTCAATATAGGAAATAATATATTAAAAAAATATAAAAAAAAATTTACAGTAATTTAAAATGGATTGCATTTGGTTTTAAAATATAAAGGATTTTTCTTTTTATGTTTAGAAATTGATTTGAAACGAAACTTCCGATTCTATTTAGAAACCGAATGTATTTCGGTTTTAAAAATGTTTGATTTTTGTTTTATTAATATTACAAGTTAGAAACTGATTAGAAACGAAAATCCATTTCAGGTCAATAGAAATCAAAAAGTGTCAGTTTCTAACTTGAAACAGATTTAAAAACAAAATTAATTCGGTTTCTAATTTTAAAACGGAAATATCTGTTTTAAAATGGTTTCAGAATTTAAAACGGATTTCATAATCCGTTTTTAATTTATTTAGAAACCAGCAGATTGTAAACCAAATATTTCGGTTTCAAATCGGTTTCTAATTGCAATTAGAAATCGATTTTCATTGATTTAAAACCGATTTTTCGGTTTCAAATTCCCTTTTTTCTTGTAGTGTTCAATTTCTAATTTCTCTAGGTGCAAATCCAAAATTTCAGTTTTAGTTCACTGTTTTATATTGTTCCATTAGTCTGAATACTGTAGGAATTTGGCTAAGTGTCCTTCATCAAAGTTGTTCCTTAATATCTTAGCTTTAATTCTTTTTTTGAATCACTCTATTTGAAGTTTTGTAACTCAAGTTATGGTCATTTTCCTAAGACTGGCCAGATTGGTTTTAACCCAAAATTTCTAGGCACTTCTAGGTTCTAGCAGTTTTGGTGTTCCAACTGCAGCTCACTTTTTGGATCGGTTATTGTCATAATTTGAGTTTGTGTTCTTCATAAAATTGTAGTGCTATGTCTCAGATTTCCATCGGTATAAAATTCAGGTCATTTGGACCTTCATAAACCAAGTTATAGCCAAATGAACAGACTGTTTATTTGGTCATTTTTGTACAGTGGCAGTGTGCCAATTCCGAGTTTGACCTAATTGTTCACTAACTTAGAGTCACTTTCAGGGTAGGGTTTCTACACAAAAATTGTGGCATTATGTGTCTACTTTCATATCCAATTAGCCTCATACCAATTGGGGGGCAGAATTACAGTTTTGGTCCTTGAAAAAGACTTAAGTCAAGCTGTCCAGGATTGGACCCTTACCTATCCGAATTTGGTTTTACTTCTAACCATTCAAACACATCCAAATTTGTCTCAATTGACCATTTTGAGTCTCAGGGTCATAACCTTAATTCTCAATTTCTAATTCATGCTACATACAATACATGTCAACCAAAGTGATCAGCCATATACATATCAATATCCAAGCTTATATTCAAGTTTTAATCTAACAAAATACATCAATTTCTCCTTCAAACTAGGCTAGTTGAATTTGCTTCTTAACTTTTAGGCATGTTTTCTTTAATTTTTTCTTCCTAATTTCAACTAACTTCAACTTGTTCTCACAAATCAAACAATTAATTTGAAATTAAATTACACTTACTTCAATTGAAGCTTTTTTCTAGTTCCTTAATTCCTCACTTTTTCCTTCTTCTTCCTTCTTCAATCTTACTCTTGAGGTTCAATTTGAAATTTATGCTATTTTTCCCAAGAAATTTATGGTGAAATTTGAGGTTAGAAAGCTTGGTGATAAACTTTCATGGAGGTTTTGAAAGAAAAAGAAAGAGATAAGAAAGAGGGACATGGACAGCAACATGGGAAAGAAGACCACTTTTTATATTTTTTTTTGTTTAATTTGTAATTATCCCATAATTTAGATAATTAGAAATTAAAATTTTTAATGGTGTCATGCTTAACTCATTTTAGTGATGTCATAATTCCTTTATTCAATTTCTTTTATTTTTCCTTTTATTTTTTCATAGTTCTTTAATTAAATTATATATTTTACAATTTTAATTTCTCACTTTTTATTGGGCAGTTAGGCCATGAGTCACCTCTAGGGGTGAATTGACCAATTTGCCCCTCACCGGACTAATCTGGTTTACCAATAATTTTGTATTCTTCCGAAACCCTGATCTAATTATTTGATCTACTTATCAACTCTTTTCTGTGGTTTTCTCTTTTTCACTAGCTTTGCAATTTTTCCTAGGACTGCGGTGTCACAATGCCCCGTGCGAAATTATGGTTATAGTTGATCTAGCAGTCACTTCCCGATGCGGTCACCCATCGCTGTGACCCCCGGCTCATTTAACTTTTTATGTTCTATTTTTCTGATTTATATTTAACCTTCGGATAATCATTATTAATTTTTGTTCAGGACTTTTCTAGATGACTTAAACATGATTCTAAACTTCTAAATTGTCCAGACCGACACCGGTCACTAGAACAGTGATTTGCACAGGGCTATGCATATAGGGGTGTTACATTAATTGAATATATTTCCTGAAAATTTGACTTATATGCTTCAGGCAATTGAAATCCTTTAGGGATTTTCATATAGATGTCACTATCAAGTGAACCATATAGATATGCTGTAACCACATCTATCAAATGAATTTCAAGACTTTCATGTACCGCCATACTGATGAGATATCGAAATGTTATTATATCTATAACCGAAGAATATATTCTTCATAATCAATACTAGGTCGTTGTGGAAAACCTTGTGCCATAAAGCGTGCTTTATATCTCATAATTTTATCATGCTCATTCCGTTTTCGCACAAACACCCATTTGTATCCTACTAGTTTTACACCTTTTGATGTTTGGACTATAAGTCAAAAAACTTCACGTTTCGCAAGTGAATTCAATTCTGATTGAATTGCATCTTTATATTTTGGCCAATCACATCTTTGTCGACATTCTTCAATAGATTGAGGTTCAAGATCCTCATTATCTTTCATGATATCAAGTGCAACGGCATAGGCAAAAACATCATCAATTACTGTTGCCATTTGATTTAAATTTTTTTCTGCAATAACAAAATCTATTTATTTTTCCTCATTTCCTTAAGGTTCAGGTGTATGAATTTCTTCAGGAATTATTTCAATAGGAATTTCATGATTAATGATGTCTTGATCCTTTTTATTTGATTCTTCAATAGTGCTATTTTAATTATTTGCTGTTTTCTTCTTTCTAGGATTTTTATCTTTAGAACCCAATGGTCTACCATGCTTCAGGTGTTCTTTGGATTCATTAGCAATAGCACTAATGGATGGTCCTGTGGGGACATCAATCTGAATTGAAGCATTTGCAGTTGGTATATGTGATTTTGTTATTCTTTTTGAATTAGTAAATGCATCTGGCATTTGATTTGCTATTCTTTGTAAATGAATAATCTTTTGAAATTCTTGTTCACATAAAGCTGCATAAGGATCAAGATAAAGTAATGATGAAACCTTCCACTCAATTTCTCTTTTGATTTTCTTTCTCTCTCTCCCTAATTTTGGAAAAATTGTTTCATCAAATTGACAATCAGCAAAGAGAGCTGTAAATAAATCTCCTGTTAATGATTCAAGATAGCGAATAATGGAGGGTGATTTATACCCAGCATATATTCCTAACCTTCTCTAAGGGCCCATTTTAATGCATTGTGGTGGTGCTACTGGCACATACACAGCACATCCAAAAATTCTTAGATGAGAAATATTTGATTCATGATCAAAAGCTAATTGTAACAGAGAGAATTTATGATAATTCGTTGGCCTAAGATAAACAAGTGCTGCTGCATGAAGAATAGCATGACCCCAAACAGAAATGAGTAATTTTGTTCTCATAAGTAGTGATCATGCTATTAACTGAAGACGTTTAATAAATGACTCTGCTAAGCCATTTTGTGTGTGAACATACTACAGGATGTTCAACAGTTATTCCAATTGATGAACAATATTCATCAAATGCATGGGATAAGAACTCTGTAGCATTATCAAGGCGAATAGATTTAATTGGATAATCTAAAAATTAAGCCCTTAATCATATTATCTGTGCAAGCAATCTCCAAATGCCAGGTTGCTAGTTGATAATAGACACACATATGACCATCTTGAAGATGCATCTATTAGGACCATAAAATATCTAAAATGTCTACTAAGTGAATGTATAGGTCCACATATATGCTCATGGATACGTTTTACAAATGTAGCGAATTTAATCCTAACCTTTGTTGGTGATGGTCTAATAACCAATTTTCCTTGATAACAAGCAACACAAAACAATTCGTTAGTTGCAAGAATCTTCTAGTTCTTTAAAGGATGGCCATATGAATTTTCAATTATTCTTCTCATTATTATAGATCTAGGAGACCCAATCGATCATTCCAAAGTATAAAGATGTTTGGATTAGTAAACTTCTGGTTTACAATAGAATACGCCTCAATTGTACTAATCTTGGTATTGTACAAGCCAGAAGACAAAGTAGGCAGTTTTTCTAATGCACATTTCGTACCGGAGATATTACCAGTAATACAAAGATATTCAACATTCATTTTATTTATGGTCTCAATATGGTATTCATTTTAGCGGATATCTTTGAAACTTAATATATTTCTTCGAGACTTTGAAGAAAAAAAATACATCGTTTATAATGAGTTTTGTTCCTTCAGGTAGAAATACAGTGACTCTTCCAAAGCCTTTAATTAAATCTGCACTACTAGATATTATGTTAACATTTGCTTTATCGACAAGCAAATGAGAAAAATATTTTTGATGTTTAAATATGGTATGTGTAGTTGCGCTGTCAATTAAACACATATCTTCATCATTAATTATTGATCCAAACAAAAACTTTGGAATATTCATATTCATATTACCTTCAAAAGAGAAAGAAAAGAAATACAATATAAGAAATAGATTAAAAATATCATCATTAAAAGAAAACATGACACAAAATACCTTAAGTAAAATAACATGAAACTAGTAACTGAAATAAAAGAACAAAAACATTCAAGTGATTTTATTGGACATTCCCATTACCAATCAAATAATCAATTTTTCCTTCAAGATGCGCAAATAAATCTGCTACATCAAGGTGTGTGATATCAACATCAGCATCATCACTTTCTTAAATAAAATTTGTTTTTGCATTTTGATTTTTTCTTTTTAGTGATGCTTGATAAAAATCAACAAGATGCTTTGGCGCATGACAGGTACACGACCAGTGCCCTTTTACACCACACCGATAGCATAGTTCTTCTGAATTTTTATATTGTCCTGTTTCTTATTTCTCATCCTTCTTTTTCCACTTTTGGTGGTGAGATGTATTCTTATACTTTGATGAATTATGACCACTATGATTGTAATACATATTTTTTCCTCGACCACGACCATGACCATGGCCACAACTGGTGTCACACCCTACTCCTCGTAAGATGTAACATGCTGCTGTAGTACACCTAATGAATTACCGTACTTTGCCTATTGGTAACCCATTAAATATACTACAAGAGATTTTAAAACAATTTTCGTTCATTTTTAAATTGGTGGGTAAAAATTTTCTTAGATATTAAAAACCTTTATTTAAAGTCCAAACATAAATCAAATTTTTAGATATTTAAAATCTCCGTAATTTTTATAAAAATTTCGGCAGAGTGCCGTCAATATTTTGAGTAAACAATTCTTCAAAACCTGAAAATAAAGATACTCCCAATATTTTTCTCAATCACAACTCCATTATTCAATCTCATTTAACAAATGAACACAAGCAATTCAATACACAGTTTAAATTAAATCAAATATTGAAACCTCTCATTAAGGTAACAAAATTAGTATTTACATTCATGGGATCATAACAAATTTAGTAGTGCAAAACTTTATAAATATATAAAATCTCAAAATAACCTTATAATAATTTGTATTTCATTACAATCCAAAAATATATTACAAAAGAGTTGGTACAACTGCTCAAAGTAAATTTCATACATACAATTACAGATTTACATCAAAATCTAAAGTACAAGGGTATACCTATGTTATACCCGAAGATAGTCTCACTATTATGCCTTTTAGTAATTTTGCTCAGCTGCTTTATATTTTCTTTTACCTGCGACAGCATACAAAACTATCGCTGAGTAGTGAACTCAGTGGTGCACAAACTAATAATTTAAAACTTAATACAAGTTATGCTTGATAATTCATAACAAATAAAAATTTAAAATTTCTAAATTCTTCAAAATTCATAACATTCAGAAATCAATATTTTCATTCATGCAAATTATTCATTTGAATAATATTTTGATCAAATAGTAACTATTTATTTACATTTCTTTTAAATCCCGAAATAATACAAAAATATTTTGAATCACTGACAAATTATTTATTTCAACCACAATTTATCAAACTATGCATAATTTAAAGGGCGTTGCCAACAATTCACACAGTTGAACGCATGACCCAAAATTCAAATAGCCGAGGCTAAGAGGGAGGAACAAAGACTAGCTAGTATATATGAGTACTCATTCAAACTCTTCCCCAACTGGCAAGTCAGAGAGAAAGGAACTCGCCCCATCTAGTGGAGGAGATATCTCACTAGACAAGCTAATGAGAATTCACAACATATTTTGCCATGTCAACTGTGGTTTTAAATCATATTCAAAACAATTTCTATTTACAAAGTGTTTATAAATCATCAACATATTTAATCATCATAAATTCATGCTCAAGGTTAGCAACACATCAAACTTAAAATTTACAATCCTAAAAAATATGCAATAAATCCTTAAATGCAAAAGAAAATTTACATTTAATTTATACAATTTCATTCAACAAATTAAAATTCTCAACAAAAAAAAAATATAAATTATAAAATAAACTTGTTCAAATCAATTTAGAAGTGAAAAGTAACAAAATAGTTAATTGTGCACAAACCTTATACGAGTCGCCTCTTGGCCTTGACTCGATGTCTCGGGTTCTTTCCCGGTATTCTTTTCCACTGAAACACACAGTTTCACAGTGTTTCAGTAACACCGTTTATCATCACTCTAAAAATAAATTCAAATCTACTTATACCTAGCTGTAATGTGCTAAACTTGATATTCTTTAAAATTTGTGTTTCGGGGTTACTATTCATGATACTATTCAAGTCAATTTGTTGACTTTCTAAGGCTTAATAGGTATGGGAATTCCAACTTCACCCACATACCACATTTTGGTTACTAAATTTGTTAGTTTTGATTGTTTACTCAAATTCTAAGTCTTTTAGGCAAATTTGCAAATTTTTAATTTTGGGTATCTTATGTTACACTATTCCATTGGTCATTTTACTGTTAGAATTTGGCTAAGCTTTCTTCATAGAAAATGTTCCCTATTATCTTAAATTTATTCTCCTTTTTGAATCACTCCAATTGGAGTTTTGTAACTCAAGTTATAGCCATTTGAATCATACCTACCGGATTGGACTTAACCCAGATTTCTGGGCACCAAACTGGTTCTGGCAGTTTTAGGTCACCAATTTTGGGTGGCTAAATGACTTGGTTAAGAACATAATTTGGGTTTGTGTTCTTCATAAAAGTTTTAGGTCTATATCTCAGCTTTCCACTGGTAAAATTTTAGGTCATTTAGACCTGCCTAGCTCAAGTTATGGCCAAATGAACAAATACTGTTTATTTGGTCATTTTTGTACAGGTCAAACTGCATAAATCCGGATTTGGTCAATTTGTTCACTAGGTTTTGGTCACTTTTTGGGCATGATTCCTAAATGAAAAATGTTTCATTTTGTGTCTATTTTCATTCCCAATTGACCTCACACCAATTGGACATGTAAATTTTTAGTTTTGGTCCCTGAAATGGACCTTGGTCCTGCTGCCTGCAGCATGACCATTTTCAATCCGAATTTAAACTCACTTCTAACACTTCCAACGCATCTCAATTGGTCACAAATGACCATTTTTCATCTCAAACAAAGTCAAACACACCATTTGACCAATTCTCACATTTTTGCCTTCCAAAACCCTAGGTCCAAACCCTAATTCACCAATTTGTTACATTTATTGAATTCTAAATGCATATTTAGTATTTATACATTCAATCACACTTAACTACTTCATAATTTGCATCAAAATCACTCATTTCAACCTAGATTTACTGCTGGCTGAATTCACATATGGTCCCTCAACAATAATTTTCTTTTCATTTTAAATTAAAATTCTAAGCTAAAGTAACTCAAATCATATAAATTTAAACATTAAATTTCAATCTAATGCTTACCTCAACTTGGAGTTTCCTCTTCCTCAATTCCTTCCTTTTCCTCTTTTCTTTCCTTGCTCAAACTTCTTTTCAAGTTGTCTAGACAAGTTTTAACTATGGTGGCTTACTTTTATATGGTGAAATCTTATAATATACAAGCTAAAAAATGAGCTTTAATGGAGTTTGTGGAGAGGGAGGATGGCACTTGGGTTGAAGATAACTCTTTTTGTTTTTTTCTTTTCTTTTCTTTTTTGTTTTTAGTCTTATGGAAGACCATAAAATTTAAATTAATTAAATTTATTAATTATATATTTATTGCATCATGCATGATGTCATGCATGATGTCATCACTTTTCACTTTTCCTTTTTCTTTTTTTTTCTATTTATTTTTTTCCATTAGTTCTTTAATTTAATTTTCGATTCTAAAATTTTCTTTTCTCCGATTTTATTTGACAGTTAGGTCAGGAGTCAGCTCTCGGGGTCAATTGACTAAATTGCCCCTCGCCAGTTTGACCCGGTTTATAAATAATTCAATATTTCTTTCAGATCCTTGACCTAATTATTTGACTGGCTTAAGAATTCTTTTTTGTGATTTTCTCTTTTCCACTGTGTTCGCAATAGTCCTAAGGACCGCAGCGTCACATTTTTCGATTCGAAATTTGAGTTTAGACTGACCTCGCAGTCACTTCCCGGGAAGGTCACCCATCGCTGTGACTCCCGGCTCATTTAACCTTTTATATTCTGTTTTTTCTATTTTTACTTTTCTATCTGGTAATCACTATTTATTTTCGATCAGGGCTTTTCGAGGTGTCTTAAACATAGTTCTAATCCTCTTAATTGTCCGGACCGATATCGGTCACTGGAACAGTAACATATACCAGGCTATGCAAATAGGGGTGTTACAACTGGGGCCACGACCTTTTCCATGTTTAGAATAGTAAATGCAAGCCTCATTCACTTCAGGGAATGGGATAGAACCAGTTGGTCAGTTGTTATGATTTTTCATCAATAATTCATTTTTTTGTTCAACCACAAGAAGGCATGAAATCAATTCAGAATATTTCTGAAAACTCTTTTCTCATTATCAGTAATAGTTTCTCCACATAATTTTAATTGAGAAGTTATTCTGAACATAGCAGAATTATACTCACTAATTGATTTAAAATCTTGTAGCCTTTAATGCATCCCATCATACCTTGCTTTTGGAAGTACAACCATTTTCTGGTGATCATACCTTTCTTTTAGATTGTTCCAAAGGACAAGCGGATCCTTCACAGTTAGATATTCAATTTTCAATCCTTCATCAAGGTGATGGCGAAGGAAAATCATTGCTTTGGCACGGTTTTGTTTTGATGCTTGATTTTATCTTTGATGGTGTCTCCAAGACCCATTGCATCTAGGTGAATTTTAGTATTTAAAATCCATGGCAGATAATTCTTGCCCAAAATATCAAGTGCTATAAACTCAAGTTTTGCAAAGTTTTCCATGTTGAAGTAAACTTTTCATGCCTTAAATCTATTCCAAAACAAATGCTTAGAATGGTAGAATCTTATGCTGATAACGTATTATAAAAATAATAGTATAGATCAAGATAAGAAATGTAGAGAGAATTTAGAGAGAGAATATTATTATAAGAATAGAAGATAAGTCTGACAGTGTATATATATATATATATATGGTTGAGGAAACCCCCTATTTATAGCATACAAATAACATACCAAAAGTCATAATATTAAATATAATTCATAGAGAAGTTAAATAAACTCATTGAAAAACTAAATGGACATCAATCATAAAAATGGTTTTATAACAAATTTTATATAAAAATAAGTTTATTATTTTTTTATGTTTAAAAAAAGTTCATACATTTTTAAATTAAATATTTATTATATGATTTAAAATATATATAAATTTTAATATAAATATTTAATCTAATAATTATAAAATTTACTAATCAACTTATATGGATACAGGGCATTACTAGAAATTAATTTTAGGGGTAAAAATGAAAGTTAAAAAATAAATAAAATCTTGATAAAAAAATAAGGATTAAAATAAAAATATAAAATATTAAAAGATTAAAATTAAATAATATAAAAAAATATGAATGAAATTTATATTGAAATGTAAAGATTGAAATAAAAATAAAAATATTAAAGAAATAAATAATAATTTTTTATTAAATATACTAAAAATTTATAGATGAATTTTTAATTTTAAAAATTATAGAGGGCAAAAGGTAATTTTTTAAAAAAATATTAAATTTTTATGGATGGATGGGAGACCAGGGACCCAACTTGTACAATTGCTTTGCCTTTTTTTTTTTTTTTTTTTTTTCCGTTTTGAACACATGATGGAGTAATGGACATATTAGTGCCAGCACAGCAAGAAAAGGTACTGAAAAGTTGGAATGTCCAGTGGGATCTAAAACTTTGCAAATAGCTAGGGTTATGGGGACAAGCATTAGTTAAAAGTTGTTATCCTAATCAATAATGGTTATTATATCAGAAAAAAAAAAAATATCTAAGTCTGCTCCTGACAAACAATGAAAATATCTCAGAGATTCATAAATAGAAGAAATAGTACATGCTGTATAGGCCACCAGGAAATTAAATGACGTGAACAACCAAAGAAGAAAAAGGGTATGCAGGACTTGTCAATATTTTTTGGGGTAAAAGTAAAGGCTGATGTGGATGTGGAATAGTTTCCTACGCTTATGTATTTAAAAAAAAAATAAGAAGAAAAGATATTGAATTTTCCTGTTAAAGGATGTCATAAAGATATTATTTACTAAATGAATATAATAATATAAGTTTGAGATATACTTATTCTTTATTAGAGCCACTATAGCCATGCAAAAGGATAAATTTAGTTTAGAATTAAATCCTTAGAAAGGTAATTGATCCAAATTAAATACTTCAGCCAAGAAAAAAACTAGGATGCTGGCAGCTGGAGCCAGGAGGACTGACCTGACGGCAGCAATTGGTGGTCTTCTCGGCTGAGAGGGAGGAAACCAATGGTCTGGTGCTGGTATTTATTTTTTAATTTGTGCCTGCAATGACTGTTGGCAGCGCAAATTAATCAAGCAATATTTCATTATAATTTCCATTGATTTTGAATGGTCTTTCGTTGACATAGACTTTACTATTACAAGACAAGAAAATCGTATATAGTTAAGTCAGATTATCTTTTTTTTTTTTTAATTAATTGATTGGCTAGTCTACTTGCAGACTCGTCCTAGGCAGCCAAAGTCCCGCTGCCATACCGACTAGAAGTAAAGAATTTTGTGCCTTCTTCTTGTGATGTTAATTTACTTTGGATTGGTAGCTGGAACTGGAAGTTTCCCAAAACAATGGGCTTGTATTTGTCGAGTCTAAGCAGGTCTATGTAAACATCGTCTAGGCATTGCTTGTTGGCTTATCCGAAGCAATTTAATAAAATTCAATGAATTCATGTCCACCAAACGCCTGCCCTATGGTTAAACATTGTAAACATTGCCCTTTTTTTTTTTTTTTTATCAGATTACAACCTAACCTTATCGATGGGAACAGCTAACTGAAGAGTGGAGTTGGAAACCTAGCCCGACAAAAGAGAACCCAACCTTACATTGACAGCAACCCAATTGGCACAAATATAAGCAGTTCTAGGAATAAAATTGACAGGCCAAGAATGACAGGAAGCTAACAAATGAACGACAACCTCTAACTCGATAGGAGCCAGATGGAGACCAGAACCTTGGTTAATTGAAGACAATAAAATTCAAAAATCACATGAGAGAAGCCACTGCTGCTTGCAAAGTGAACAGCTGATCTGAAAGCAATCCTTCTGCCGCAAGTGGGGAGATACAAGAAAAAGATGCAGCACTATCTTCAATCACAGAACGAGAAGAGTTTCGAACAATCACCCGATACCCAACAGTAGAAAAGTCCCAATCAAAAGAGGCATCGACATTCACTTTAAAAGTACCCGAAATAGAAGGTAGTCAATCAACTTGGCGATGCACAGCCGGACTGTCAATGTTTGGCAAAGAATGATGGCGAAACAGCGTACTTTTTGCAGCTCATCATCAGCATTCTGGATCTTTTTGATAGTAGCAATGGGGTCTAGCAGGATTGAATTAAATATTACAGCATTTCTCGGCTTCTAAATAGTGATTGAATCTTACAATTCAATAGTGAATAATTAATGGATTCGGTCCATTCTTTTTTTAAAGAGTCATTAAACCTATAGTTTCAAAACTTATGATTTTATTTTATTTTTACTATAAGAAATACACATAAAATCTTATCTAACTATTTTTCTTTTTTTCTTTTTAATTTATCTCTCTAATTATAGTTACCAAATTATAATATTTTATATTAATATATCTGACTTTAATTTAACTTATTATTTTTTTATTGTTTAATTATTTAATAAATTTAAATGAAAGTTTTCAACATATCCACACTGATAATTATTATTTATAAGTTCATAATTTATAATATAAAACTATACAATATAATAAAAATATATTATTTTATTATAAATTATACTTTTAATTATTTAAATGATAATTCTAATTATCAAATTATGTTATTGTAACATTTTTTACTTATTTTTTAGTACATATATTATTTTTAATTAATTATAAAAAATTTTATTAATTTGATTTGATTCTCAACACTTAATTTATAAGATGAGGATTTTGATTTTCTATTCGAATCTTAATTTTACAACTGTGGTTTCTATATTATACTTTTATTAACACTTCCATCCTCAATGTTTAAAAGAAGATTATTTAATCTTTAAAATTTAATTTTGTCAATCAATAAGTCTTTTCGTTCATTTTAAAGCCATTTTGCCGTTAACTAATAGGAAAATATCAAAATACCCTTGAAGGATCTCATTGGCTGTGAATCCCACCTCCAGCCCAGCCCATCACCCTGCCTTCCCTTTTCTCTATGTTCAACAGAATCAAACTTTAGGCACTATTTCTAAATATCAAGAGACAAAGAGTGTCAATTATGAACTAATTATTAAAAATAAAAAATAAAATTTCCAATTTTCTTTCTTTCTCGCCGACAACAATCTTTCTGACAATGAGCTGCGCATGATTCTGTTTCCAATAGGCAACGGTTCGTCCCATATGTTCACACAATCTTATGATACAAAACGTTTTACTCTTTGGAAACAAACAATGCAATGTTAAGAATGTGAATGACTAACCAGGCATTTCCATAGGTGATTCCATGGGTGATGGCATTGCTTCTTCTCCTATCTTCCATTTTTTTGCCAAAAGGGAACACTAAAATACAGTGAAAGATGGACAATGAACAACTCAACAATTGTGGTTGCGTTAAACTAGAACAACAGAACTTGGATGCCAGCCACCAGTCTTCTTTTAAATGAAAATGTGATGCAAATGAAAGAGAAATCAGGGATTTCTTTCTAACTTCTTCCCTTCGAACACAGACATCTACAACCAGTTTATTTCGAAATGATTTTCATAGCGCGTCTGTGCCCCCTTTTTATTTCTATCCCTTAATTATAATTTATTACTTAAAAATTCTTTAAATTTTAATTTTGTTGTATAAAAAATTTCTCTAAGTAATAATAGATTCTCATATTAAAAAATCCCTTTTAGTTACTTTTTAGTGAAAGATTAATTATTTTTCCTTTTTTAAGAAGTAAATCGTTGTGATGACCTAATATTTTTATGATAGATTCAAATAATAATTAAATAATATTTTTTAAGTATATAAAAAAAAAGATAATTTCATTATTTTTTTTAATTTGAAAACCTACTATAACAATTTTAAAAAAAAATTATGAAATAAAATTAAAATTTAAAAAATTTTTAATAACAAATTAAAATTTAAGCACAAAAATGAAACATAAAATTTAAAAACTAACTATAAAAATTACCCGTTACTTCCCTATTTCTTAATTTCCTCATCCACCATTCCATTACTATTACTAATGCACTACTCCCAAATGGAAACCATGAGTATATCATTCGAAATTCGATCAAATACCGCAGTCTTCAAGAGTAAGATCCAACAGTAATCACCAACATTTCGGCACTTGTGAAGTCCAAGGTTGCAACAGTGGTGGATTGAAACCAAACTAAAATCAAGCACCATTTCAGGGACTAATGCTATATATTCCTTTTCAAAGGTCCTTTTTTCTTTCTTTTTTTCAATATATTGGTGGTAAAGGGAAGTAACCTTTTTACCCGAAAAGCTGTAAGAAGTATTGAAAATAGATACGGCATTAACTCCCATAATACTCCATAAATAAATGGAACTCCACAGTCCGCTATAGGAACACTAATGTCATGACACATCATTTGCAATCCAGGGTTATGGTGATCGAGTCATTTCCCATTCAATAAAGCTCTATTTTGACAACACCAGGGAAAAACAAGTAAAAACTTACATTTCTACCATTTTATTGATGTGTTAAAAATTACAAGAACAGGACTAATTCCTGTGCCCATGCTAATACCAATCAAAGTTACCACAATACAAATGTTCAATTCTGTAAAACTGTCCCTAGAGAGTGGATGGAAAGTGTTTAATTTATTCATCTAACTCATTCGATCCTAACAATTTTGACCAGAAAAAGCATGGGACCTCACCTTAGACTAGGATTTCTCTTCATCTGACTGGGATGGTTGACCAGGGACAGAATCCACAAAAAATTCCTCCACTGTTACAACAATAAATCTAATGGTGTCAGTTACAAAAAAAAAAAAGAAAAAAGCGTGCATATACATGTAGAATCAGAAATATTTAGTATGGTATATATATTTTTTCCAGAAATCTATTACTTTCTTCAAATTATTTCAATAGGTATAAAGATATCAATAGAAGATACATGTTTTATCCAGCATTAAACATTTATTATTCATTCATCATCTAACTGAACAAAAAATGATATATGCATCAAAAAAATACAACAGAAGCAATCCCCATTACCTATGTCCTCATGCTCTGGAGAATCAAGTAAAATTTCAGAATCAGAGGGCAGAAATGGAGAACCAGGATAGTTTCCTAGGGCTCCCAAATCTGCAAAAGAGCAAACAATTCCAAGGTAATGTATTAATAAAAACCCTAGAAAAACAAAACTATAAGAAACATACAAGATTTCCAGAATTGGTTAGATATATTGCCAATTTGCAAAGAAATAGCGGCAGCATAGCCCTTGCCGCAGCAACTAACCAAAACTTCTGCAGTCATGGACAATACATTAGTGGTAGAAATTTTATTGTTTCCACTCCTGTAGACAATCCACTAAATTTGCTTTGAAATAGCAGATTCTCAAGCTAATGCAGTTCTAATGCATAGTTAATGAACTGGCATCAAAAAGCAACCATAAATTGGGCAGGCTGGAGCAAAGGATAATAGACTCCTGCCAAATTGGGATTGAGGGTGCATTGAGTTGTATCTAGCAGCACTTCAAAAATTAGTTTCAAAAAATTTAGGAACAACAAAGTGTTCTTCATAAAAGTTGCGTGAAGGAGCATGCAAAACTTGGATATTTCAATTATCTGCCTTCTATTTTCATGAAATAAAATCTCAACTTATGCAGGCACCCAGATTTCTTTCCAGGAGAAGATATCAGTGCTTTCTTAACATACATAATAACATATTCTAAACCAGCAGGGAAAACATGTCTTTAATAAGCAATAACACAACTTTCATGGAGCATTTAACTGAATTAACACAAAATATCCGCAATTTACCTCCCAAGTTTGATAAATCTGCTGTTAAGTCAGAAAGGCTGAAATTCCACTGAATCTGATCTAATGATCTGGAGGTGCCAACCCCACCATCTGGTCCAAGCTGCAATCCTACTGAGCTGGCCACATCAGATGTAAATGCTGTATCAAGTGCTGATGTGTCAACTCCCATACCTGATATTTCTGATGCAGTGAAGGGAAAGTGACCACTGGATGCCACTGATGTAGGACTCACAGGCATATCAGACATGGATGACATGGCACTGCTTGGTGGAACTACAGGAGCCATATCAGGCGTATTATCCCTCATTACCAAACTACAAAGATCGGTGCAGCACCCATTAGCTGTAACTTCTTTATGAAGCAAAAACTCATATAAAGCAAGACACTAAGTACATAATTCACCAAAATTACAGCATTGTTGACCATGGGCAAGCCAAAGTTATTGGAACATATCACATGTACTAAGAGAGTATATTGTTAGGAACCACCATAAGTTTACAAAATAATTAGTTTTTTTTTTCAATAACTCTTTTTTACCCACTGTACTACAGCAACATAAGCATAAATGAGACAAACACTAGAACACAATTCAACCAATCCTCAATCTTAATCTAGCTGGATCAGCAGTAAGGATCCTTTTTCCTCAAGTCTGCAAGGTTTAGGGGTGCATTTGTAGATACATCCTTTAATACATGAATAAATACGAAAAACAACTAAACCGATCATCAGCTAAAAGCACTTGGTAATCGAGGTTTAGACAGAAATCGAAACAAGCTGATGCTAAATTGCTCATCAGCTAAAAGCAATTGTTAATTTATAATTTTAAATAGCACTCATGCATCCATGCATAAATTTTGTTTATTTATTTATTCATGTTACTTGAGGGGTGGAGGGGTGTGTGGCGGCAACAACCAGGATAAATACCTCTACAAATAACTCAAGAAGAATGAGGAGAAGTTGAAAAATGCTCACTTGTTCCCAGAATTCATCCGAATTGGATGAAAATTTCCTGGAGCAGGGACTCCATTAACCACATGGCAGCTTGATATTCCACATCCCATGGAGTCAAGATGGGGCTGACCTGGAGCTGGCATTGGAGGTTGTTGCATGACAGGGTATCCCATAGGTAAATTGTTAACTGCACTGCAAAGAAGTGATGTTGAATAACAAAAACACTGAAGAAAAAAAAAAAAATCCAACATTACCATCTGCCTATCATCGAAGCCATAGAACCATCAGGCCCCACAGAACTTCTGTTACTAAGACTGCTTAGCACAAAAAGATGAATGACAGAGTTTGCAAAATCTAGGAATGTTCTGATCCAACATAAAGGACAACATGGATCATACATAAAATGTTGGAGGAAATTTAAAAAAAAAAAAAAAAAAGCAAGCAACCATGGTATCAATTTTTAACTTTAGATCAGATCTTTCTATTGGCATGCAAATATTGATAGCAAATCATGCAAAGGCATCTAAATGATTAAAAAGTTACTAAAAGGACCTAAAACATTATTACCAACATTTGGTTCCATTACATTTTCCATGGTACTGGCATGGAGATCTGCAAAAAGTTTGAAGTAAACAAAAACTTTTTGAAAACCCACTGTATTCTCTTGTGCTAATATGAGAAAAATCATTTGATTTCCATGACCAATTCACTAGAAAGTTTTAACTTACCGGGCATGGGATGAATCCCATTTTGTATGGGGGCCAAATGAACTTTTGAAGATACAGGAAACTTCATAAGATGATATTGATGTTCAAGCAAATGATTAAATAAGAGAATTTGCTTCTTCAGTTTCAGCCTTATGTAATAGGACCTGAAGAAATCAGCATTTTCTTCTTCCAACTTCTGCCATACTAAAAATCAAAAGAAAGAATATTAAAGGAAAATATCAGTGCAGGATACTTGAATGTTGAACAGAGAAAATAAGATCAATGTGTTGTTGGTACTTGTTAGAATGTTGAACAAAGAAAATAACTAATGATTGATCACCACAAGAATAATTAGGATTAGGTTAAGGTTTTTTTTTATCAATATATGGGTTGAGGTGTGTCTATAATGGAAAATCTTACATCAGCATCAGTTCAAACAAGTGGTTTGAGGCACCTACAAGACAAAGTTCAACAAGCCTACCCAGTGTTGTAAATCCAGGGTCTATCCTTGCACGTGTCAAGAGGGTTTTGACCACCTCATCTCTATTCATGTACAACTGCAAGCACCGCTCTATGAGATTCTGAACCTGCAACAGCCATTAATATTTTTTGTAGGGAAAAAAACTTGATTAATCAATATTTTTTAGGATTAAACACACCTTTTTTTTTTGTGGGGGGGGGGGGGGGGGTGGTGTGTGGAGGAGAGGGGAAGAGGACATGGACAAACAATTAAAAAAAGGCAAATGAACAGAAAGAAAGAAAAAAAAAAAAAGACTCAAAGAAGGAACAACTTCTCTTACAAGTTCAATATCTTGGCGTGAAACCTTTTGGCCATCATTGCTTGAAGCAGATACTGAAGCAGAGTCTGCTACAGGAGCCTCTGATGTGTGATTGTTCTGTTGGTCACTTTGAGAGTCCTGCGAAACTTGCGTTGAGGACTGTGTTTCTTGATTGCTCTGTAATCCAATAAAATATTTCTCTTCAATTTACGAAGAAGCGGCAGGACTTTCAAGTGATAGTTTTTGGCATTGAGGAAGCATAAAAAATAAGACTGATAGGCAAGTGAATGCCTAATATGTTCCTTTCTAAAAGCCCAAGTCTACAGAATTGGACATGAAAAACTAAGAAGCTACACTGTTGCCAGGCTACTTAAATTTTGGAATTTAAAAATCCTGGTTACCTATTTGGTCCATTCACCGCTATAAACTTGATGAAATCCTGCAAAAGGTTTCATGAGTTGGGTAGCCATACTGGTTACTCAGTGTTCTGGTGTTAGTCAACAATTTAAACAGCAGTGCTGGAGGCACCACATAATTGCTAATGGTTAATAGAACTTACCAGTGTTAGAAACTTAGAATATTATATTTAATGATGTCCAGATACAAGAGTCAAGGAAAAATGAAGGCAACTGCTGGAAAAGCAAGGAAAATGTTGAAAAGATGAAGGTTGGGGACCAACGCACAAGGAAACAAATAGAATGGGGGATGCTTTTCAAAAGCAAGGTGTGGGCATGTGTTGTGGAGGAAAAGAAGAGGAGACAGACTAAAGGGGGAAAGGAAGTGTTAGAAAGGCACGTAGAAAAGTTGAGATTTCAATGTTTTAGTTGTGCATTGCAGAATTGTGTAAACTGCAAAAAAATAAAATAAACACATAAAATACCAATATTTGCGTGGTTCACCCTTTTCATATAAGAATACATTCACAGGCAAGCATCTTTCACTATCAACAATAATAAATCATCATTACAAGTTTAAAACTATATTACCCATAAATCCAATTACTACCAAAAGAACCCCCACAAAAACTACTCATGGTAAATATATTAGTTAACCCTCTCAATTTTCCTCAACAAATAATCTAATATATTTAATACCACAACTATTACACCACAAAGGGCATTTTCAACTACATAAGCAATAACTCTCTCATCAATGGACAAGAATTACTTCCTCTTAAATTTTATACCCTTTCTCCACCTTAAGCCGAAGCCTCTTTCTTTCCATGGACTGTAATGGGCAGCAGCCCCTGATCAATGGGCAAAGCCACTCTCCATGAGCAAAACCACTTCCTATGGGTGAAGCCACTCTCTTCAATGGGCAAAACCAAATAACCTTTCCATTATTCTCCCATTTATAGTGTTAATTCCCTTAATTTTAATCTGATTAAGAATCCAACTCAATTTAAAAATAACACTAAAATAGGCATTTTACTCTATATAGAAAATATACCTCCATCCTATTGAGTAATATTTCTCTAACTTAAACTAGGAAAAAGTCTCTCCAAATCTCACTAGGATTTTAAGTCATAATTCTAACAATCTCCACCTTGACTCAATCTTCATCTTGGGTGTAACTTGCTTCTTTCTTCAAAAGAAAATCTTCGCGTTGTCAATTTTTTTGATTTTGCATCAAGAGCTCCACTTGAATTTCAACTCTTCACCATCACCATTATTGCAAGTGCGACTTTCTACATGTCGCAACAGCTCCACTTTCAATCATACTCACTAAAATCATCCCCAGGCTCTGATACCAATTTGTTGTGCATCGCAAAGCATATAAACTGTAAAGAAATAAAATAAACACACATAACATCAATATTTACTTGGTTCACCCTTTTCACATAGGGCTATATTCATAGGGATGCCATCTTCCACTATCAACAAAAATAAGTCATCGTTGCAAGTCAAAACTATATTACCCATAAACCCAATTACACCCAAGAGACCCCCAACAAAATACATTAGTTAGTCCTCTCAATATACTCTAGACAAAACCCAATATATTTACTACTACAACTATTACATTACAATGATGTCTTCAACTACATGGGCAATAACCCTCTAATCAATAGACAAGAATTCTTTCCTCTTGAATTATATGTCATTTCTCCACCTTAAACCAAAGTCACTTCCTTTCCATGGGATTGCGATAGGCAGGAGCCCTCCATCAATGGACAAAGCCACTCTCCGTAGGCAAAACCACTCCCTATGGGCAAAACCACTCTCTTCAATGGGCAAAGCTAAATAACCTTTCCATTATAATGTTAATTCACCAATCCTAATCTGATTAAATATCCAACTCAATTTAGGAATAACATTAAAATAGGAGTTCTACTCTATATAGAAAATATACTTCCATCCTATTGAGTAATATTTCTTCAACTCAAATTAGAAAAAAGTCTCTCTCCAAATCCTATTAGGATTTTGAATCATAATTCTAACAGTTTTCCCAACCAAGAATAATGACTACCCAGAAACCAGCAAAAGAACACAACTATAAAAGAATAAATTTGTCAAGAGCCCTTAAGGAGCATAATATGCACGCAGGGAGGGGCACACAAACCTGTAAGGTCTTCATTCCAGCTGACTACAGGTTGATGGCATCTCTTCAGTCCAGATACTCCTTGGCTGCAGCTAATGCCACATAGTTTGTCAAAGGAAAAATAAAAGCAACTACTTCTGTAACAGTCAGAGAACAAGGCAGTTTTTGCCTGAAAAGAGAACAACATAGAATCAATAATAGGAAAATGTTTTAAATGTGAAAGTTCTTCAGCTACTCAATGGAAACAAGAGATCCAGGCATCCAGCAACAAACTTCTAACTAAGCAAAGTGAATCATGATCTCAGTGCATACATTTATAGATGAAAGTTGAAACATGATTTCAGAACATGCATACTCTCTTCTTGTTCCTCAACCAAATTCGCCTCATAATTCCCACTGAACCGCCAAAAAAAGTAACAAGCAACGGTGATAATGTGCTATATTGAACAAACGTTTTGTCATTCATGCATTTCCCACTCCCAAATAAACAGGAAGTAAAATCCAATGATTTAGTCCTCCAGAATTAACAAATTGCATTAAGTGGGATCTTCGTTATTCAATTATCTGGTCCAAGTATTGTGTTTCACAAACTAATAAACCTCGTTAAACAGAAGTTAGAACCCGTGTTATTATTATTGTCCAACATTACACCAAAATTCTACATCAATTATCTAACTATTAGAGTGTTCCATTCAATAACCAACAAAATTAGTTCAAATTTCTTTCCTTTTATGCGGACAAACTTGTTTTTGAAAAAAAAAATTATTTTTTAAATCGATAAAATATGAAGTCCATGTTTTTCAATAGCATAAGAGACTCAGGATGGCCTTGAAACAATCATATCGTCCTTCATTACCACAAAATGGCAACGCACTTGCTATCCAAAAATTCTTCATAAACGCTCAAATATTTAAGAGCTACAGAAACGAAATCCAACAGATCTCAGTCAGAGTCCTATGCTGGCCTGAGAATAAAAATATTCTGAAAAACAATTAAAAAATGATACAGTTGGCAACACTTTAATTGATTAAACAAATAGCTTAATGTTCCCCACTAAAACAAATCCAACATAGAATTTAAAAAAATATATAATAAATTAATACATATAAGCTATGAAAACGAGTGATTTCTTTTCTTTTTATAAAACAAAAATCGATCAACTTTTGATGCTCGTGTAGAAATAAACAGTAGGATCTGCAAAAAAAAAAGAGCGAAATTACCTTGAACCCGAAATTCTGAATCTCCAAAATGCCAAATTTAGTTTCGACGAATTTAGGGATCCCAGCTCTTCTCTATTGCTCAGATTTAAGAAATATCAACAAAAACCAAGCTATACTGAAAAAAGAGTAAACAGAAATTCAACAAAGAGACGACCAGAAGCTCAAAACACTTGACAGTAACTATCGGTTTAAAGCTTGTCCATAAAACGTTTCCAGTAGAGCTAGAATTCAGCAAGGCCGTGGGAGAGCTAAATGATATTTACATCCAAAGAAAGAGGAACAAATGGAGGATTTTGAATGTACACAAGCAAGAGCTGAGATTAGCTGAGTTGATACAAAGTTGTTGGGATGTAAGTGGTGCTGTTGTAGGGGTTACTGTGACATTATAGAGAGCAAGAGGAGGAGACTCCCTGCAAGAGAAGCACTAGGAAGGGGGGAAAAATGGAAAAATCACAAGAACCTAAAATTATATATTTTTGGCCTTTTATACCTGGGATTTTCTCGTGAGATGAAAATGGAAATTGGAAAATAAAAAAAGAAGAACAAAAATAAATATAATTACTCTGAATTCCACGCGGCTTCTCACTAAGAGTATGTAATTTATCGAGATGGGATGCGGTCACAGTGCTGGTATTTTAATTTAGGAGACTTAATTATAATGTATGATTTATTAATAAATTATTTTAATGAATATTAATTAAAAGAGTTAATTAATTAGTAATGATAATGATTTATAATTATAAAATAAAAATATTTAATAAATATAATAATAAAAATAAATACTTTAAATTTTTAAAAAGGAATTGATTTATTACAAATAAAATGAAATGACTATTAGTTTAAAAATATAATAAATAATTAATATTATGAATTATTAAAGTTAAAATATATTAATAATTTAATATTAAAATATTTATTTAATTTATTTTAAATTTATTATTTTTAAAAAAATATAAAAAATAAATTTAGTTAAAATTATGAATTAAATAAAATAAAAAATTATAAAAAATAAATTCAATTAAAATTATAGATTAAATAAAATAAATAATATAGTTTAATTTTTAATATTATGAAATTTTTTTATTAGAGTATGAAGATATTTTAGCAAAAATAAAAAATAAAATAGTAACGAGATTACAATAAAAAAGTTATTAATAATTTAAATTAATAAAAAATATGTGTGAATTATGTTAGACATTTCTTTAATGATTTTATCTAATAATTTAAATTTTAAATGATCGTAGATTTATTATATTAAAAAAATTATAAAATAAAATTAAAGTAAAAATATAGAGTTAAAAAATAATAATAATTTATTTTTTTAATATAAAAATTTATATTTCATTGGATCATTCTTTTAATAAAAAATTTAAAAAAAATTTTTTATATAAAATTATTATTAAATTTACTTGAACTTTTAAAATCCACAAATTTACTTGAACTTTTAAAATTCACAAGTTTTCATACTTATCAAAATTTAATATAAGAATTAAAAAAATTAAAAATTATCATTAAATTCTTAAAAATTTTTAAAATTCCAAGTGATCTAAATGCCACCCTCAACTCTCGCATGGCTTCATCTACGATGAGATAACAGGAGTCTCTTTTTTTTTTTAATCTGTAATTTTGGGTTAGATCTCTAGGTATAGAATACCTCTTTGTGAACCTCTTCAACGCGAATTCAAATTAATTTGATCAACGAACTTTAAATAACGGATGGTTTCTGTAAAAAAAAAAAAAAAATGCAATTTATCATTTTAGTTTGAAATTGAATTCAATTAAGTTAAAGAAAGGGTTAAATTAAATTGATCAAAAAATTAATTTAATTTATTAATTTATATTTATTTTATTAAACTTCTTTAATTTTATATTTATTTATAAATTTATTGTAAATTTTATAAACTATATTTTATAATTCATAAAAATTTATAAAAATAATAAAAATTAGTTATAACAATTAATTCATTTTTTAATTTTTTTATAAAATAAATAAATAAAAAAACAGACCACTAAGCTAAACTTAATTAACAAAAAAAAACTAAAACTAAAACAATTTAATTGGAGCTTTCGTATAGTGCAATTAAATATGATATGAATTTTTTTTTTTTAATAAGAGCCAATGCCATTAAAAAAGCAAGACTGAACACATAATTAATTAACGCAGCCAACAAGAGATGCCGACGTTTTAACAAAAATTGCAAAACAATCACAAAGCTCATTTGTAAGGAATCAACGATAAAAGCGGGCGAAGCCATGATTTAATTTTAGGAGATTAAAGTAATACTCCATTTTATTTTATTTATAAGTTAGGTAAATTATTTATTATTTTTATTTTAATTTAATAATTTTTTATATTTTTATTTTTATAATCATTTTATAAATTTTCATTAATGATAAAATTTTTAATTAATTATCATTTTTATTTCAAGTAGTAATAAATAAATTAATGTATTAATATATTATTTTCATTATTTTAAAACGATTTAATATATATCAATAAAAGGTAAATAAAATTGAAGAAAATAACAATTTTTTAAGTATAATTATTAACATTCTTATATTTTGAATATAAGACATATTTTTAAAAATAAATATTCAAATTGTGCCCATCAAGCCGATCCTTTGATATTGAAATAGATCTTATAGATCTTCAATAAAAAAAAAATAAAAATAAAAAATCTTATAGATATTATGACTATTCCTATGGCCAGGACCACTACTGCCCACAATTGTGGTAAGGTGGACTTTCTGGTGGATCCTTGAAGGCTTTTCTTTAAATTTTTTTTTTTTTTTAAAAAAAAAAAGGAAGTTCCACTTAAAAAGTTATGAGTTTTGGCTCATGGTGGGAGAAAAGAAGAAAGATGTGATAATAATAGGAGTGTTGCATTATTATCATGCTTCATTCATTTTTTTTTTCTTTGTATTCTGTTATTTATTTTATTTTATTCCCCTGTCTTTATAATTTATATTTATATTTATTTTTATATTTTACAATTCTAATTTTAACAAAACAAAGAAAAAAAATTTCTAAGATATTTAATTTTTAGCTTGCATTTATATGGTTTAAAGAATTCAATTTTAATTTTCTCAAATTAAATAACTTATTTAGCTATAACTATCATAGATTTAAAATATATAATATATAATAAAATTATTTATTAAATATATGTATTTAGCTACTTATATTTTATCATTATAAGAATTTTTTTAAAATGAATACTTAATTGAGCTATTTAATGTCAAAATTCCATTATTTAGGGATGGACCCACAAGAGGCCTGGCCCTCCCAGTTTTTTTTTTTCCCCATTTTTCTGTAAGCTATTTAATTTTACCCTCCTCCAAAGTTACATTTTGGCCCCTCCAGATTTTATTTTTTATAATTTATAAATTTTTTCCAACTTTTTCCCCTGATTTCTCTTTAGCTTCAAACTTATCATTTATGGGAAAATAATACTAAATTTTTTACCAATAAAATACTTGATTATCGATTATTAATTGCTAAAGCAACTTTTTTTATATAGAATAAATTTATATAGTTATTATGATTTTTCTTCTTTTTTATACTTACAGATTATTTATAGCTAAAGTGGACATGACTGAATATATTTAATCTGTTATTAGATTAACTGGACTACCACACAATTTTTTAGATATTTATATCAGCAGAAATGCTTGTATGAAGGTTTATTTATTAAATATTTTTTAATTTTTTTAAAGGATTTAATTGTTACTATTTGAGTTCTCAGATTAATGGTTAATTTTAGATAACATTTTTAATATATTAAAATATATTATAAATAATATAGTATATTTTAGAAATTGATATATTATATAAAAAAATAATATATTCTTTTTCTATATTTTAGATTTAGTTCGTCTTTTTCTTTTTATTTTAAAAAAGAAAGTTTTTCCGTTCTGAGTTGTCAGAACTCGGAAGCTATCTCAGCTCGTGAGCGTCACGAGCCACGCATGCGGACACGTGATCAATTGAAGGCCATGCACTAATTTACTCTTTAGTTAATTCACCTCAACTAATCAAATGATTAGCATCTAAGAAATAGAAAAGCAAAATAATTAATGAAGAAGGGACCAATAAGGAGAAGCCACAGATGACAGATTTTGTTTCTTTATTCACACCTACCAATGAGCCTGGATCGCACAAATCCTGCATCCTGACACGAATGTCAGAGTATAGACCAGTCACGTTCGGCTGTGGGGATTACAAATGTCAACAATATGCCGGAAGATCGTGGCATCCGAATAGCCGTTAATCGTACCGGGATTTGAGGTCAATATAGGGAAAAGTAAGGGATTTTCAAAATTCCCGCGAGAGGTTGCTGTCTTGACGTTTGGCGCCAGCGTCTTGACTTACAAAATTTCCTCATCAAGCATTTGGTCCCATTTGTGTCGATTGCTACCTTTATCCAAGTCCATCTCTTTGGGCCCATTCAAGAAACCCCCATTCAATTTCGAAATATCTATTACATTTTAACAATTCAAATGTTATTCATGTATATTAAAAATATATATATTAATAAATAAACTACTATTAATATATCATCCTGTAACTAATATCATCGTTTGGCACACAAAGCTCCATCAATTCCTTTTCATTACATTAATATTACTAATCGAATTTCAACACGTATATGGTCCAATTTGGAAAATGCAAATTTTAGTAAGGAAAATTAGCAAATCAAATCCAATCCATCGTTTCACCGATAAACAAATGCAAAATACATTAGCATGATGAGAACAAAGACAATATAGCAATGTCGATAGTGACTATAAAAGATGATAGAAAGTTAGAAATCTTAGAGACAAAATGCTAACGGCCTTCGTAGTCATGCCCACCTCTGACCCTTCGGCTTCACCTACCATGTCTCAGCCACAAAATATTATTTTTCTAGTCTAGTGACAGGTTAACCTTTACGACAGTCTTGGTTCTTGGATGCAAAACCATTGGCGATCGATTACCACTTTCTTTTTTCCTTCTTGAGTTTTTAATGGTGAGTGCTTGCTGTTTTAGATGCTTGACAAGAAAACACATGATGCTTGCTAATTATAGCATCAAATTCTGAGGGTACCACACGTATTGTCGTCTGTCGAGATGAGTCGGTGGGATCATTTGGGACCATCTGCCCATTTCCTTCTCTTATTATTAATTTACAATGGATATCAAGTACGCACTAATGAATTTTCATCTCATGGTAAAAAAAAATTGAATCCGAAGCTCTATATAAAATAGGAGGATTTGGGGTTTATTTTCGCAATAACTTCGACATAATTAATTAATTGTTGAGCATCTATTATAAAAAAATAGTGCATAAAACAAAATAGATGTATCTCATAAATGAATTAGGTAAAAAATTATAATTGTTAAAATTAAATAATTATTTAAAATAATCATTTTTTTTTTTTATATAATTCATAACTCAACAAAGAAAATTTGATAATTTTTAATTAATAATGAGAGAAAAATAAAAAAAAAAAAAAGCTAATTTTGAAACTGTGCATAATATGTAATGGTTTTTTATTTTTTTTAAAAAAAGGCCAAAGAACTCCACCAAATGAGGGCGACTACTGTACGCCACGAGCGGCACAAGTGCCCAATGATGATGGTGTCTTGTGGCCCCCAAAAGCCTTTTTGACGATGACCTTTTTTGGATGGCATTTGAAAAAAGAAAAAGGTCCGATCTAATAACGCTGTAGAAAAGTAAAAACCTGACAAAGAAAACAAAAGCTAGCGGTTGAATTGGTAATGTAGAATTGATTTTGAGATGAATTTTATCAGTAAAATTAATAATTTAAATGTTAATATTATAATTATTGAAAAAATTTTATTTAAATATTTTTATATAAATTATTAAAAAAAAGAAAAAAAAAACTATCTACAGAAAAACAAGCATGTCTTGTTCAGTAAATGGCTCCTAATCCATTTTTTGCCTTCTTCTCCACATTTGGGGGCTGCAATAAATCTCGTCATGTGTCCATGTCTCTCCTTAGTATGCAGCAACTTAACACTTCTTATTCGTTGAGCCAATCTGCTTTCTGGACGGGCCAATTATTGGTTAGCCTTATTATGGGAATTATTGGGAGGACCGCTTTCTATCGCCTTCATTCATCAATTCTCTCTTGTCTTGGCAAATCTGTCCACAATTTTTTTCTGCTCAATTTTTCTGAACCACTAAACAGTTAACGCTCGTGTCCAAAACATCTCGCAATTGGGTCGATGTGACTTGTTCAATATTTTTTAGCCTACTTTCAGTTAATGGGCCGGCTCATTGTTGGGCTACCCTCTTATAGAGGTTACCCAAGTTCCCCCTCCTCCTTCCATGTGGGTGAGATGAGAGCGAGGGCGACACGCCATTTCATTCTAGGTTTGGTCCAACCTTTTGCTTTTTTTGGGCTCCAATTCGTTGTCTCCTACTATTACTCCTGATGTCCTCCAAGAACGTACCAAAAATTTCAGTCATCAGTTGGCTCAGTTCAGATGGTACTTTTAACTAAAATATTAAAATATAATTTTTTTTTCATTTTTTTTAGCTTTGTTTCCATGCATGCTGGAGGTCATGATACGGATTTCCTTCTTTGAAGCGGACTTCTGTCGCTATATTAAAATATTCATGTCGGACACTCGGCAAAAATTGTTATTTTTAGGGTAGCTGACTGAAATTGTTATTCTTATCAGACTAATTAAACATTGTAATTGAAAAAATATTATCATCATTTGTGAAGGCATCCATAGATTCTTATTAATACGTATAGTAAAGTAGTATGATTAAGTTTCATTTAGCATAGTGCATTTATTTATTTATCCAATTAAAATTCAGTTTAAATGGTAGATTTTAATCATTATAGTTGAGATTTAGAATTGAATCAAAATATTTTTCTCAATTTAATATTAATTTTAATTTTAAATTGATTTTAATTTCATTTAATTTAGTTCATTTAATTTAATTAAATTTATTCATTAATTTTATTTAATAATAGAAAATCTAATTTTTTTTATCATAGAATAAAATTAAATTTATTAAAATCAATTCAATCTAAATATAATTAATTTAAAATGATTCTAATTAATTTTAAATTTAATTAATTTCAATATGATTTAATTTTGATTCTAGAATTACCGAGCATAATAATTGTATATTCATATAGAAACGGACATTTAACACACCAATGGTGTGTAGTCTGTGCGTTCTAATCTCGTCTGCACTGAAATATTTATGTATTATTTAATATTTATATTTTTATCATGGGGTAAAACGGTGCGTTTAAACTAGGTTACCACAGCAGTGCCCTTAAAGCCATCGCAAACACAAAGGCCTCAAACCCTAATTCCCCTGTCTCCTCTAAACGGGAATTCTTCGGCTTTCAGGAATTATAGACATACTATGATCGTTAAGCTCTTTCCACAACTCCACTTTGTCAATTCATATTTTCCAGTCGCGGGGCACCCACCCATGAAATCTTCCATCCCTGTTTTGTCTCGGATATTCCCTTATAGACTTAGATATCTCGGTTTTGGCTCTCATTCCTATTCACAGCTTGGATTTCGTCGATTCTCCACTCGGCCATTTAGATACAGATCAGAATTCAGCCATAGTGGTCATGAAAGAGGAAATGTGAGAGCTCCAAAGAGTTTGATTGAAGATGAAGCCGAACTCAGTGACTGGGTCAATGATTTGAGAACCAGTTCTTTCCGTCGTGAACAACTCGCTAGCGAAGACGAGTCAGATTATGGTATAGCTCGTAATAGAGGTAAGAGTGGCACAGATAGGGATAGGAATTGGAACGGAGGTAGTAGTAGAGGAAGGGAAAGAGATAGAGAGGACAGAGGTAGGAGTAGAGGAAGGGAAAGAGATAGAGAGGACAGAGGTAGGAGTATAGGAAGTGAAAGAGATAGAGAGAGCTTTTCAATGAAGAGAAGGAGAGAGGTTATATCAGATGAGAATGGCGAATCAAGCAGTAGGAGAGCTCGTGGTCATACTGATTCATTTTCGAGGAATTCATGGATAGCTAATATTGGATTTGTGGATGGTGATGAAGACAAATTTAACTCGCCGAGAAAGAAAGTTGGGAATAGAGATTTAATGAATGGAAGGAGAGTAGTGACAGAGATGGATTCAGTGTTTAGGAGAGATGGGAAGGGATTAAGACAAAAAAGTGATTTTGTTGATAATTTGGAAGATGAGGACTATATTGATGACAAAAAGTATGAGAGTAAGGAGTTAATGGGGCATCTCAACGATTTGGTTGATGAGGAGGGGAGTGATGATACAAATGAAGATGTTCATGACAATGTGATGTTAAAGAAAAATGCATCATTTTCATTTGGAAAGGAGGACAATGGGCCCTCCTCAGCTGAAAACTTTGATTCTTATCTGAGCGAGTCTAGGTATTTCAAAGAAATTTCATCATGTAAATCTTTTGCTTATGGATAACTGACATGACTAATTCAATTTACAATTAATGAATCCTCAAATGCATTGATAACTAAAATGACTAATTCAATTTGGCTTCTTTTATTTTTCACACTTATTATTGCTCAAAGTATTTAGTTCTCTAGAATGCCTGCAGATTTGATCAATGCTCGATCTCTCCTTTATCATTAAAAGGAATCAAGGATGCAGGATATGAGAAAATGACTGTAGTTCAGGAGGCCACTCTTCCAGATATACTAAAAGGTTTAATTCTTTCATCTATGGTCTGGTTCTTGTTTATTTGTCCTCATTGATTTGTTCAGATAAGAGATGGGGTTTAGTGTTTGAATCCTAGGTGATTTTCTTCTTAAGTTATGAATGTACCGCACCTGCTAGATTGTAGTATTGTTTTGTTATGTTATCTGCATGCTGTGAGAAGAACTTAGTTTCTGGATCTTTTCGTTGCCCACTTGTAAGTTGGATATATTCTCCCAGAAAATTCACAAAATCAATATGAGGTTTCATTTTCTTTAGTTCTATATTATTTGGTGCATCATATCGAATTTAGCAGTGTTGTTAAAGAGTGAAATGCCCTATCCTATGAATAGTTTTGAAACCAACCTCAATCCAAATTAGTTGGGTCATCTGTAGTGATCTTTTTTTCTCCATTTCGTCCCTTTCTATTACGGCTAATATGTTAAAATGCCTTTTCAACAGTGCAATCCCGATTTTACAATCATTGGAACTGATTCTCATCTTGTGTCCTCATTTGCGTTGCTATTCTCTGTTGTGATTAACTTACTTGTCCATAAGATGATAATACAAACATTGATTTTGATTCCAGGCAAGGATGTACTTGCTAAGGCTAAGACAGGCACTGGAAAAACTGTGGCATTTTTGGTAAGATATCTTATTTTGATCATGCATTAGTGCTAACCAGTGGAAGACCATTGGTTAGCACTGTACAATCAATGACTGATAAGTCTTTGTAGTTTTCTTGAATGATCATAAATGCACTTTTAATACAAAATTGTTAGACTTTCTTCTTAAGACATGAAGTTTGTAAATTTTCAAGATGCAGAAGTGTTCATAGCTATTATCTATAGCAACATATTTATATATCACAGGTAATAGGAAGAACTGAAGCACATGAATTGGGGTAATAGATATGCATTTTCGTTTTCTTTTATAAGTATTTTATCTTGTCGCTTTCCATAGAAGGAGTTTACTTTCCTGAAGATTAAAAATAGGTCATCTTAGGAATTTGGCTACAATTTAGATGGTGAAGTGCTCTTGGACTATTAGATATATGGCATTTTTTTCTTTAATTTATAGTGGATTTTTTTTTTAATTTATAGGCAACTGCTTAGGGAGTCCCCCATCTTCCAAACCCCAATAGTAAATATGGGCTATCTTACTTATTTGATTTAAATATGGACACTTGAAATCATATGAAATTTTATGAGCTTTAACCAATTCTCTCTCTAATCAGCTTCCAGCAATTGAGGTTGTTGTAAAATCTCCTCCTGTTGGTCGCGATCAAAAACGACCCCCAATTCTTGTGCTTGTTATATGCCCAACTCGAGAACTTGCAAATCAAGCTGCTGCAGAAGCAAAGACCTTATTGAAGTATCACTCTTCTATTGGTGTTCAAGTTGTTATGGGAGGCACAAGGCTTGCCCTTGAACAGAAACAAATGCAAGCAAACCCTTGCCAGGTGAGTTAATTATTGTGAAGATTTATATAGACTCCTTATGATACTTTGCCAGGCCAAGTATCAAACCAATAACTTCTCTTAACTATTTGAAATGTTGTCTGGTGGTAGCAAAGCATAGAGCTTCTCCTAGAACAATATGAGCTAGTAATTTGAATTTAATTTCATCTTTGTTAATATATTAATTCAAATCTAAGACTACCATCCAGTTAGATTGTGATTTATTGCCCGTAGCATGTGCTGAATAAAATATTAATGTCAACTTAAAGACGCAAGAAATAAATTTTGTCTAAGGTTGGACATCATTATACTTCTCACATTTAAATTTCACAGATTCTTGTTGCTACACCTGGGAGACTCAGAGACCACATTGAGAATACTGCTGGATTTGCAACAAGGCTGATGGGTGTGAAAGTCCTTGTACTTGACGAAGCTGATCATTTGCTAGACATGGGATTTCGTAAAGACATTGAGAAAATAATCTCTGCTGTTCCAAAGCAACGTCAAACACTTTTGTTTTCAGCCACAATTCCCGAAGAGGTTTCTTTTAAACTTTTGATGTGTCTTAACATGTACTGAGAACTTTAAAAGTTATGAAATAGTTTTCTGCCACAAGTCTTTGATGACAATTGCTTGTATTTTCTGCCACAATTTGAAGGTTCGTCAAATCTGTCACATTGCTTTGAGAAGAGATCATGAATTCGTAAATACAGTTCAAGCAGGAACTGAGGAGACACATTCACAGGTAGGTTTCTTTTATGAAATTTGTTATCTACTTCTGGTTATTTATGTTGCAATCTTAATTTATTGGATCATTTCAGGTCAGACAGATGCATCTAGTTGCTCCATTAGACAAGCATTTTCCCATATTATATGTTCTTTTGAAGGATCATATTGCAGATAACATTGATTATAAGGTATGTCGATAAACGGTGCCTATTTTTGTTGAGATTGTTGTATTTATTTGGGCCACAGAATCTATAGTTTTAAAATTTCATGAAGTGTCACAGAAAAGAAAATGCTTTGTTTGTTTGCCAACCTTATTGCAACCTTGTAGTACATGTTATTTGGTGCTTGGTTTCTGCAGGTTCTTGTATTTTGTACAACTGCAATGGTCACAAGAATGGTTGCTGACCTTCTTGGTGAACTGAAGTTGAATGTTAGAGAGATCCATTCCAGAAAGCCACAGAGCTACAGGACCAGGGTTTCTGATGAATTCCGGAAATCCAAGGGCCTTATTCTTGTGACTTCTGATGTATCTGCACGTGGAGTTGATTATCCTGATGTTACCCTTGTCATACAGGTATATTGTTTTCATTTTAGGCATTCACAATTTGGATAATGGCCTTGTGCTCTTGAAATATGCATTTTTTTTAAGAAATACGGGCATTTAATTCACAAGTCATGAAGTTTGAGGACTCGGAGTACATTGCACATTGATCTCATCTGGATTATATTTATTTTAACCTTTTTTTAATACATTTTTTATTCCATCTCTCAAAAATTTGAAGAATACTATACTTTTCACTTGTTTTAATAAAGAAAAGAAAAAAAATGTTGTATGCACAGGTGGGCTTGCCAGCTGATAGAGAACAGTACATACATCGACTTGGTAGAACTGGTCGTAAAGGTAAAGAAGGGCAAGGCATATTGTTACTGGCACCTTGGGAGGAATCATTCTTGTCTACTATCAAGGATTTGCCAATAACAAAAGGTTCAGTCCCTCTGGTGGACCCAGACACAGAGACAAAGGTAACTTCTCGGGGCTTTCTCTTGTTTTCACAATGAAACTTGCAGCTAGTTAGTTGCATTAAAACTACGGAGTTCTTGTAATATTTGTTTTTCCATCAACAATTTCTGATATCCTGGCATTTCAAAATTATTGAACAGGTAGAAAGGGCCATGTCCCATGTTGAGATGAAGAATAAAGAAACAGCATACCAGGCCTGGTTAGGTTATTACAATTCCAGTAAGCTGGTGGGTAAGGACAAGTATAGGCTTGTGGAGCTCGCTAACGAGTTTAGTCGAAGTATGGGACTTGATAACCCTCCTGCTATCCCCAAGCTCGTCCTTGGCAAGATGGGCCTCAGGAATATCCCTGGTTTGCGCTCAAAATAGTTTTGGCAACTAAACAAAACTGAATTCATTGAGGTCATGTTAAAGCACTTCAAAAATCTAGGTAGAGGATCTTTTTACATCCATTTGACAATTGTAAGATCTTTCTTTTTTAATTTAATGTATTCGTGAATTTGGTGACGAGTGTAACATGTATTTAGTGTTAAACATAATTTGTAAATAGCCAAACAAAATCTCACAAGGTTAGTTCCAAGCATAAAACGTTAAACTTCATTAATCGACATAGTCATGATGCAAGTGTTACAATGGTTACCAACTTACCAATTATTTGAAGGCCTCGTATTTTGTCGAGCTAACATTAGCTTCTAAAACAGGGGCCTATAAAGGAGAGAGGAGATACACATTCGTTAGTGGTAAGAATTATCAACGATCAGTGTTACAGTAATATCACCATAAGCCTATAATTAAGCAGCTAATAAAAAGAGCACTAGGTCGCCCTTTTTTTCCAGCTATGAAAGAGGAGTAATCTTTTTCAACTATCATCGGCCGGGGTATTGCTACAATTTCGATCTTAAGCATCAGTTCATAAGAGATGCTCACACCAAGCTTGTGCATCAAAATCCCTAATACACCCACCGCTTGGAACAAAATCCCGAGAAAATAAACGTATAACATTGTAAAATTATAGATTCTAAACCTACGAGCTTCTACGTCAGTGGGGTTACAACATGTTTGTGTCCTACAATTAATACCTAATCACCGAGTCCTGCTTCTTCCCTTACCGCTGATCTGATACATCCATGCAACAAGGGCAGGTTAGAAAATGATCGATTAGTGTACAAACAAGTATGAGCTAGCAAGAATGGGTGACCTTCCCATGAGACTATCAGATGATTCCTTCGAGTTATCCCTTTTTATGAATGAGGTGAGATCATGAAGGCCTGGTAACTGGAGGGTATCTCATCATAGTTTCTCCCATCATCATTTCCTTTTTGGTTCAGAAATATCAGAGGTAGGAAATCCTCATCCTTCAACTGATAATTTCTTTGGGCCACTGATCTGGCAATAAAATCAAATGCCCCTGTTAAGATAATAAATCAAAATCAACATAAAACAATTCCACTGAAATGATAGGCAATTAATAAAGTGAGTTTGCAGCATAAACATTCTAAAAAATCACAGCCCCATCATATATGGTACTAATATATATGATGTAACCGGAGTTCCTAGTATCATGTCATCACTGAATAGTATTTTGCAATCTAACTGAATGTTTTATAGTCTTAAAGGCAGAAATAGATTGTTGTTGTAGAACTACCTCTTAGTAGTACGATTCTAAAACTCTGCCACTTATCCACAAACAACTTGGCTGGCCCACTGCAATTCAGAAACCTTGTACTTAACAGAATGATGACTACCTCGGAAGATGAGGTGAAGAAGGCTGATCTGGTGAAGACCGCTGGGCAGAGCTGCCATGAAACCTTTGGTCCTCAAATGCCCCACTCGATTGACTTCCCTCATTTAAATATGATACCTCATTTACACCTGAGAAACCCACTGGCCCAAGAGATCCAAACTCAAGCTGTTCTGCAGGAGATCCAAATCCAGCACTATGATCATAAGGATATAGCATGACAACAGGTGGAAATGTAGGTCCATTTGTTGAAACTCCAGGATTCATGGACTGTAGTGGATACATGCCATATGCCAAATTGGCAGAACCACTCTGTGAAGAGTTTGAACGGATTGGACCATTCTGAGACTGGTATGGAGGGAATGTATCATGCCTATGAGAGCCCCATGTCCTATCAGTTCGGCTCTCATTTGACACCAACCGATCCAACCTTGAGCTTGACTTCTCAGCTTGGCTGCGACTTTGGCTGCGCCCAGAAGCTCGAGGCTTTGAATTAACATTACAGTTCCCGTCCCTCTCACCATGATAGGAACTTCTATCATAACTGTAATTTCCCCTTCTGTTATTTGTAGAATGACGGTCCCGAACAGATACCTTCTAAAATAAATCAAAATAAATTGAGAAAAAAATCTACAAAAATCAGCAATATCAATACCTGAAACTTCATCAGAAAAGATTCAGAGTAAATTTAAGGTCAGTAAATGAAAATGGTAAATTGATAAAAATCCCCAATTCTTTAATACATAAGAAAAGAGAAAAAGAGCAGACACTTAGTTTAATAAACTAATGAGACACTAAGACAGTAATGCACGCATGAGTGAATGATATATTCTTTCTCAGACAAAATATAACTGATATATCTAAGTGTGCAGAAATGAAACCAAGAAAACACAAAGTAAAAGATTGGTCTTGAGAACTATCTTACAGGATTTGGCAGGTAGGTCCCAGTCCCACTACGATATCTTGGCATTTCATCAACATAATGCTGGTAAACACCAGCAGGTCTATTAGAAACAGACTGAAGAGCAGCAACAGGAACAAGACGTGGCCCATAACTCATAAGCTGCGTGAAAAGATTCATGTTGGTTGAAAGAGGTCTCCCGGGCACATCCCATGGAATACGACCTTGTAAATATACAGGTGGCATCATCAGAGGTGAAGGATAAACCAAAGGTGTGGGATCCCGTGAGTTTTGGCAAAACCGTCCATATTGCAAGTTTTGCCAGTGGCTAGCAAAATCACTGTTAAGAATGTCAGATTTATGCTCCAATGGCTCTCCAAAAACAGGCCTTCTCATAGAGTTAGAAGTGCTTAACACCTCAGATTGATCAAGTCGCTCAGATGAATCAAAATTCTGACCAGAATCACTGTTATCTACAACCTCCTCAACACTAAATTGGCTTGTTGATGCACCAGAAGTTCCTGTCTCAGTAGGAAAGTTGTACACTGGAAGCACTGTAACAAAAGGAACAGGTGGCCCTGTAGGATAAAATGCAAAGGGAACAACCCCTGAATTATCTGTAGTTCTTTGCCTTGAACCAGGACCTAAAAGCATCGGAGCAATAGGTATAAATGACTCAGATCCACTTGTCTGTGCTGTTTCAAATCCAGGAATTTGATGCCTTGGATCATGCACAGTAGCAGCAGCAGATGGAGGTACTATGCTTTTTTCAGTCATTTCAAGGCACATTGTGGACAGCTGATTCCGGTCTTGGCTTTCATCATCTGCCTGATTGGATGAATGTTCAGACACATTCTTACCTTTCCCAAAAAAAGCAGATGGCACTACTGAAGAAGCTGTTTTCCTATTTCTCTTTTCCCTTGTTGGCTTTGATGCCTTTGCAGGTGATCCTTCCCATGAACTCTCAGAAGAGGTTTTACTTCTCAGGGAACTAGTATTCACAGCAGGAAAGGATCTTGAACCTGCCATTCTGTCATCGAAGTAAACTTCAGCACCCCTGTTCTCTTGATATGGTGAAGTATCAATGAGATCTTCCTTCATTGACCCTTGGGCTTCTTCGGTTAAGTTCTGTTGAACTCTCAAAGAGCTAACAGAGCCACTTAATCGGCATGAAGGAACAAAGTTATAGCTAGCTGAAGTGGAATGCTGCTTGTCATCTGATTGATGTATTTCAAAGCCTCCATTGTCAATACAGGCAGAGCCCCTTTCTGGCTCATCCCAGAAATTGTGATTAGCCTCACTGAGGTTCATTTCCATCGAACTAAAATTCTCATTTACAGGTTCAACTGAATCTTCTGTACTTGAGTTCAATCCTAAGCCATGAAAATAATGATTTAATGGCGAAGAAACCAAGCCTTGAGGAAATTGCATATTTGTGCCCCAAGGATTATCCATCATGGGAATATTAGCATGTACCATTCCACCCAAGTTTCTCTGAAGATATCCCATTGAAGCAAGAACAGAAGATGAGACTGGAAGAGGTATGTGACTTGAAGCCAAATTCAGTGGAAGATGAACCTGTCCATTCAAACCAAGACCTGTGGAAGATGCCATCATGTTAACAAAATCTTGCTCCTCCTGATGCATCCCCTGTGCCCCAATGACAGAAGCAAATTCTTCACCAGTAGCACATTGGACTGAATCTACATGGTAACTATTTGAGGCATTGTTAGAATCACCAGCAACATCAAGTCTTTCACCAGATGAGGTCTGTCCAGTGGATGAAGGATCATCATTTGAAGATCTAATTCCATGACTTCCCAAATTATCTGATTCCAGGTTTTTCCTCCTGCTGTTATCTAACCTTACAGAAGAGCTCTGGCCTTTTCCAGCTTCTTGAGCTCTGTTATGCCTCCCATGGAAAGAAACTTCACTATATGTCTCAGTAAGCTCAGGACTAGAGCGTGTTCTTGCAAAAAGATACCTTCCCTGAAGGTCACTGACCAAGTTATTCGGTTTAGAACTTTTCTGGTGTCTCTCAGCATGCAAGCCCTGATTAAAACTACTTTCCCTCCTAGCTTGATCAGAGTTGTTTGTGTTATTTGGATTAATAGAAGTCTCTTGGCTATGACTACAAGAAAATACAGAAACTTCACTACTTCTGGATGAGCTTTCCAAGGGATAATAACCATGTTGAGAGGGAACACTAAGTGAACCATGCGCCACATCAACTTGAGCTTCACAACCAGAAGTTCTGCTATTTGAATTGTACCTGAGATTATCAGACCCATGTGAAAGTTCAGGAGTTGACAATCTCAAGCGCCACAAATCATTTATTGGTGCATCGGGACGCTGGCCACTACCATGTCTATCCCAGGTGTTCATAAAGAATTGATTTACTTCAAAAAAAATGTCCTCCTTTGGGCAATCAAGTAACCTCGCCAGCTTTTTAGCCCCAAATGCAAATGCACTACGTATCCTAAAGAAATTCCCTGGAAAGAAATGCATTATATACATAGCAAAAAGTTAATAACAATACAAAAACATTAGTAAAAGTTTCAAAATAAAAAAAAAAGGGTAAGAGGATACTAAAAGCACTAAACATTCACAAAAGGAATTAGATATTGACAAGAAAATTTAAACTCCAATCACATATACCATGCAGCTATGCCCCAGGAAACAAGTGCTCTTGCATGCATAGAGTATAATGTTCCACACAAATTTTTTTTTTTCTTTGTTTCAGAAAGCATTTAGTAACCTCATATTTTATGACCACCATATGACCGTATATTATCTTCTTAATCATGCAACTACCACCAAAATCCTGATTACTTTCAAATTTATTATCCCAATTGCAATGTGTTTGCTATCACATATATGCGCATAGAGGACTTCACAAAGTGAATTATGGAACATGACAGCATCTCATTTCTAGATGCCAACAAAAGATATCAATTACACAAGGTCTCTTTAAAATCCTCTGCTAAAATAAACAACCTAACTAAATCAGCTGGAATGGCCAACTAGCCTCTCATGCAAAACATCGAAAAGAGACGTGCATTAAATCTTAGATATAAAGAGAGAATGGCATTTCAATTACCTAAACTTTTTAGAATTTTGAATTTTAAAAACTGAACTTCTTGTGCAATTGAATGCCTGAATGGAGAAAAGTTTTGCAATCAAGAGCCTCTAGACTTTTATGGTGACCACCAAGTGCCATAATGGATCAAAATTACACAAAATTTTGTATATATATAATTAAATAAACATTTGCTCCTCACATAACAACCCCGCCCCTTCTCTCCACCTCTCTTCAACCTCTTGCTCTTGCTATGTTCTCTCTTCCTCTTTTGACTCTAAACAACATTTTTTTTGGAATAATTAACTTTTCGTGGTTGTTTGAGGTTAAATAATATGGATTTCTAAGATTTTATCAAATAATTCCTTCCAAGATTGAGAATGCAAGAAAATGTCACATGAAGGGCATATGGTTCTTTTCAACTAACATAGTTGCGCCTATTGATGTGAAAAGTCCTTTTTATATTGTTTTAATTATTTAATCTATCCTGGACATCCAATCACAAGAAAAGTATAAAAGCACTTCATTGCATATTTACCCCATTTTAGGTACTCAATTGTACAAAGAAATCTGCAAACACAAATAGGAAACCTCAAAAAGCTTAGACACTCGAGATATCGTTATCCCACATATAAATAATTATTCATCCAACATCACTTCGTCTTGCCTGACAGCTTTAAACATTGGCTAGAAGGCAACTAGGGAGAGTGGCCAACTACAAAAGAAGATAATTTGCTAATGAGATGAAATTAACAAAATCTACAAATAGCGGAAGCATCAGAGCAAACAGCTGTCCAAAACTAAGAGTCCTAAGCAACAGATCTGCAAAGCAGAGAGAATGCTTATCCTGAAATTTTGATGCATTCCATTTATTTTTTTCTATGCAGTTTTGTTTACATTCATTATTTGATATTATAGATTATTAGAAGATATTTTAAGTTAAATTGCATATCAATATATAAAAGTTTAGTAGGCAATTACATGCTTGAAACTGCTAAGAAATGACCTACTTGCAACAGATTCTAATCATAACCACTCATTCTTAGAGCTCATTAATCTGCAAGTGTCCTCTAAAACACATATCAAGAAGCACACCAAATGAATTATGCTTTCTTCTATCACATTAAGTAGACAATGAAAGTGATACTGGAACTTGGATTCTAGTCTACTGCAAAGGAAGATAACCAAATCACAAAGGAATCACTACAAATAATATTTCAAAAGACATTATAATGCCAACAGTAAAGGAAAAAGAGAAGACCCCAAGTCCAAAATCTCGAGCTACTTCAGCAACTTATGATAGACAAACAAAGGGTATTTTTCATGGAAGAGGCATCAGAAAGGAAAGTCAAAAGTTATAAGGCAAATAACACTACCAAAGTTCTACTTAAATACCTTTACTAACACTACGTCCAAGGTTGTTGTTCATACGCAAAGGATCGATAACATTGAAGTGTTTGGACATGAAAGGTTGCCCTTGATTTTCTTGGCCGCCAGGGAAAACAGCATATACTGCACTGCAGGCCTCAAGAAATAATTTGCTTAGCAATAACTCTCCGCCATCCTTTCGAGGAGGTTCCGCTGCAAAGCATGTGAATAAAATACTTGATACTGGTAAATTGAAAAACGCATAACACACTCATTGAAACATTAATATAAGAGCCTTAAGCAATAAAATATACCTGCTACATCTGGAAGTGAACTGATGGGCACAGGCCCCCAAAGGCTAACACAAAAGTTGTCCCAGTCAAACTTGTTGAAGAACTCAAGAAAACGGTAGAGAACCTAGATGCATTGGGGGAAAATTAGGAAAATAAACAGAGGAATGCAACATGATAAAGGAGAAATGTAAGAAAACCACCTCAAGCGGTCCAGCAAAAGAATTGTTGAAAACATGAAAAATATAAAGAACTAAGGTTTCCAGAGCATAAGTGGAAATCAATCCATGGTGAGCACCCAGAATACGACTCTCATAATAACACCATGCCTTTATCAATATAATACTTTTCTTGAATAAATGATTTTGATTTATCAAATGATCAACCTACAGAAGAAAAAAAAAATGTAATCAGAGACAAGATACAAATTTTATCACAGTTTGCAGTTTCCCAGAGAAAAAATTCTGGCAGATTTCCATTACAGGCTACTAACCTCCTCAAGGAAACAAAGGGTGCATAGCCCACCAAGCTGATTAAAAGATATGTCTACCACAATATTTTCCACAAGACATTTTATTATCTTCACCTGTATGTATACTCAAACCAGAAAGATGCTCAATGTCTCATCAAGAACCAAGTAAATAAAAAAACAATGGGCCAAAAGTTTTCTAGATCAGTAATATGATAAGCATCAAAAGCTATAGCCGGAATTCTGTGAGCCATTCATAGCACCGGCCTAAATGTCATCCCAGAATGGTGAGGAAGTTTTGCTAATGGTATTGGTGGGCCCACTTGGTGATTAATCTCCATCTCACTGTGATCAAACTAACAAGAATACACATAGCCCTATGTGTATCATCCAAATGCTGAAAATTAAGGCAATCCAACACATAAATCTCCGAAGAGTCAACTTGCAATTTTTTGCCACTAACCTATGTGGAGAAAAGAGCATAAAAAAATGCAGTTGTCAAAAAAACCTTGGTAAGCAATCCTCAGCTTTAACGTACTCATTCATATCCAATCCAAGCAGAATGTTCCAGCAAACCACAGGATAAGATCATATCTAAAATTAATCAACTGAAAAACTTGCATTGGAAGGAGAATCAGGTTTTATCTTATATATTGATTGTCAGAGCCATCTCTAAGCATTTTTCAAAGAGTTCAGATATGATGATGGCTCACAAAGGAAAAGCTGATGCACTTGCACATTCTGACGTTCCATTACTTTTCCTCATATAATTCTCTTATAATCAGTAATTTGAACACTTTTACCTATATGCTTCACAATCTACACTTCCCTCCACATTAAAGTTAACTTCAAGTTTGGGATCTCATCACCAGAGTGAATATCACTTAATTATCTTCTCTAGAGGATAACGTATAAAACTATAAAAAGCCTCAATGTCACATGAATGGTTATACAACCATAAGACTTTGAAACATTCACCAACTCCATTGATCACAAGTCCACTATTAGAATAGTTGGACAAAAACGTTTAGATGGGCTAATGCCACCCCATGAACTTCAAGATTAGAAGGTATCAAAATCAAAATGGTACCCTTTGTCACCCAATGAAACAGGCGCCGGCTCAAGCAAAGCAAGGCACTGATTAAAAAAAATAATTATTTTACTCCAATATTCTTTGTCTCCTTTTTTTCTACTTATGCTCGTAGAAGAGATACATGTGCCCTAATAGAAGCTAAGGAAAGGGATAACTCATTCCTCTCGCATTTTATAATTGCGATCTCATGCTTTGCCATATTTGACTCTCAAGTCCATCATTTAGAAGGGAATGTAATAAGTGGGAGAAAAGAAAAATTAAAAAGAGGATCAAGTGAATGAGCCAAGCACCTCAAGTGCTTGGGCATCTAATGCCTTAGCTCAGGTACTATGCAATACCTAGATGAAGTTGCCTCACCAAGACCTAAACAAGGTGCTTTGCCAGCACCTCAACTTACCTGGACACCACCAAGTCAAGCACCTGCCTTGCCTTTGAAAACATTGGCAATAATTAAAAAATTAAACAAAAATAAAAAAGGGATAGTGAAGCAAGGGAGATGACCAGACAGCCTTTAACAATAACAAAAATGTAATGAGTAACAAAAGGGACCTACCTCTGCCTGAATGTACTGAACTTCTTTCACACGGAATTCAGCATTCTCATTCTTCTCCTCATTCTCCAGCATTTCATGAACCTGATGAGCCCATGAATCTTTCATATTTTGATTCTTACTGAAAGCTGTTAAGTCGATGTCTCCATCAGGCAAATAAGTCTTAAGAGGTACAGACCCAAAAGTGAACACCTGTAGGTAACAACAATCATGGGTAAATTTCGGCGTAAAGATACATGCACTTCTGCAACGATGAAAACTGAAAGCATCAGTCCAACATCACCACCAAAAATAAGAATACTAAAGTCACTGCCACGTTATAATCAATACTGTTCACATGTTTGGTCTCAATCTGAGGTCTATTTTTCTTTCCAATTTACAACATTAGCATATACCCTTGAGGACATTGCCAATACTAAACCACCAAGTCCCTCATTGCCTTCAACTTGAAAACTGCAACTCCTCATAATTCAGGGAAAGGTCTCATTGCAGATTACAATCAATGCCCATTTGCCAAGCACATTTGATTACTTGCACATCCCACCCACAAATATGACCTCCTCACTACAATAATCCTGCCTTAGAGATGAGATGTTTATATCTCCTTACTTCCGACAATTGGACCAACACAATCTTCAGTTATGTTCATACTATCCAAATGCAAAAAACCAGCATCTCTATGTAATTATCTACAGGCTCATGATCCAAATCAGTACACAAACTAGACAACAACATGGACAAACCTGGCAGGGAAAGCACTTCATGATAAGCCGCTGCACATAATCCGCTACAGCATTTCTGCGCTCTTCCGAGAGCTCGTTGGGCTGAATGCAGACAATGAGCTCTGCAGTTCTCTCTTCGGCCTTTAACCATCGCTCCGAGTCAAGCACTCGGATCAGAGAGGCCGCTTCGTTAGGCAATAGGCCGTTTGGCAATAGCCTCTCATGCTCGCCCATGCAATCCTAGTCCCCTTCCCTTATCTTACCCGCTATGCGATAACCAATACCAAAAACCAACTCCCACCCTAAAACAAGTAAGAGAACTTATGACAACTTACGCAACTAAAGAGAAAAACAGGCAGACTACAACAACAGAAAGCCAAAAACCCAAAAAAAAAAAAAAAAAAAAAACTAGTTGATTAGTTTTCTCAGATTTTGATTCCAAGGTGAATCAGTTTCGAAAGAAGGAAACTTTCAGATTAACAAGCCCCAGATGACATTATCCGTTAAGCAGCCAAATGGCAAGTAGTGTAATTTCCGCCAAAAATTTGGGTTTGGTGAAACAAATAAAGCAAGTTGAGAAACCTAAAGAAATTTAAGGGAAGGCACTTCAATTTCCAAAAACTTAGAAGTATCCAGCAAATAGAAAAAAGCAATGAATGAAATCTACAAAGCATATAAAAAAAATAAAATATTAAAAAAAAAATAAAGGTGAGGAAAGAGGGACCAAATTGGTGATACAAGAGGGTTCAGATTATGAAAACCCTAAGGGGAAGTCCTGAGTCCTGGATAACGATGAGGTTTCGGCCAACAAAAAGTGATAGTAAAAGCGCACTTGCCGGGATGGAGGATTGAAGCATTAAATGAAATGTTCCAGGTAAGAGGGATGGGGATTATCAATAGTATGTTTATGATTACAAAAAGAGAGAGATGAGCTTGGGTACGACAATTGGGGATTCTGGAAGCCAATGCCTAAAGAAAATGGCTTGACGTTGAGGCAATATTGATTTGTGCGTTTGAAAGGTTTTGGTTTTTATGGTTTTTTCTCTTTTTTTTTAATGATTTTTAAATTGAAATTTATTGAGAGAGGACGATAGAATCTGGGTTCTGAGGAGAAGGGGATAGATAGGGACAAAAATAATAAGAAAAAAATTACTATTTAATTTTAAGGTTTTATTTCATTCATATGATGCAAAGTTATTTTGTTATGAAAAATAAAATAACTTAATATAAATTTATAATTAAGCTCGTAAGATTTTTATAAGGTAATTCTTTTTTTTATAATAGTTAATTTAAATGAAAAAAATGAAATTTCTTTGAATAAAAAACATATATAATATTTTATAAAAAAAATCTAATACATAATATAAATGTTAAATTTGTTCTTATAATTTTTTTAATAAAAATTATCACATATGATTTATTTATTAAATTTTTAAAGATATTATATTTATTTTTTAACATTAAAAAATTTATTTTTTTATTAAATTAATAATTTTTTATAATTAATTATTTTATTAAAAAAGTCTCAAATTAATCTTATAAAATAAATTGTAAAATATTGTTTTTTTTGTAGTAAAATAATTTTATTTTGTAATAAAATTAAATGATGATATAACGCTCAAATCAACTCAACTCAGACTTTATCTCAAAAATTTGGAGTCGGCTATATGAATTCGCTTTTTTCACTCTGAAAGATTTTGAGTTAAATCCTTAGAAATGTGTGATGATTCTAGATCATGTTGTACTACTCTCCTTTAAGTAAATAATGATAGAACACACTTTAATTTTATTATTTTTAATAAAAATAATTGTTTTATTTTTTATTTTAAAATATATATTATATTTTGTATATAATTAATTTTGATTGAAATTTAAATTTAAAATGTCTTAATTTTAAAAACTACTTTAATACTATTAAACTAAAATTTATGTATATTATTTAATTTTTTTTATTTTTAATCTTTCTCATTAACTTTTTGTATTAGTCAAATTAATCAATGGAAAGAAATCACGCGCAAAATAATCGTAAATTTGAGTACTGGACTTTGTGCCAGGCCAGACGCGGTGCTGGGCCTAATTTCAAGTTCCTCGTAGACGATTCGCTTGAATTATTGAGTGGAAATGCGAGGTAATTCTTTTTTTTTTTTAAATAAAAATAAAATAATATTCTATATCCTCATTGCAGGGCCATAGCACAATCCTCTGTGGAGTAGCAAGGAACAAGTCTACACTTGCCTATGTTGTATTCAATGGTTAGGTAATTTCCAGCAAATAAACCATACCTGTAACCAATCGGGTCGTTGCCAAAAATCTAACTCTCAATCCCTTCAATGGGGGAAGAAAGTTGTTCCACCGTCAGAATTGAAGGCAAACTTGCAGTATAGCTTGAATTAAGAATAAAAACTACAAATATCCAAGTAATTAGCATCACGTGACCAAGGACAAGAAATGCACGGTTAACATCCAAAGGAGCTAATTTAAAAATTAAAAATATATATATATATATATATATATATATATATATATATATATATATATATATATATCCAATGGAGCTGATTTGGATCATATGAAAGTAGAGAAGATTACTAAAACCTGTCAGTTATGGGAAAAATTTTAAAATACAGTCATTACGATCGGTGGATTTGGAAAGAAAAATTTTTAATATATAAAAAATAAAAAATAAAATATTATATAAAATTAAAATATAATGTTAATATCTTATAATTAGACTCAATCAAATCAAATACGCTTAAAACTGTAAAAAAGACATTATTTGATTACTAATGCTATTAGATGCATATTTCTTTATCAATTTATCACATATACAATTGTGTCAATTTGTTTAGATGAAATTTATTATTAAAAAAGTTATTGTAAAATTTTGAAAGTACATAAACTTTTAAATATATAGTGTGCTTTTTTTAAATTAATTTAAAAAAAAATTAATAACTAAATTTATGAGTAGTCATCAGTTCATCTGCTGAACAATACGTAACCCTAGAAATCCTTCCTCAGCTTATCCCCAGATGGAGACAAGAAGGGTTTTCTCATCTTCACTTTGGAGCTGTTCGACTTATCCTCAGTCTACATGGACGACGAGGACTTCCAGTAACAGCGAGAGTATCACTCCTCGATACAAGGTTTTTACAGTATGAACATGCAGTGATAGGGACATGTCTTACCACTTTGCATGCAGAAAGTGTGGTATTGACGTTTTTCCCTAACTACAATCTTTCCCTTAGAGATCCACATCTCAGCACTGCTTTAAAAGTCCAAATCCAACTCACAGGTGCAGCCCAAGTCACATCTTCCATGATGGCTACGTTACACCACCAGATTATCTACAGGCTGCAAGATCATGCAGTAGATCTATCTCAGCCATCTGTATCAAATGATGCTCTGCTTGTGCTAGCAGACATTGAAACCACTCCAACAATTGTTCAGATACCTAGGCAACTGCCTAGAAATGAGCTTGAACAGCTCATCCCAAAGGATTGGTTAACCAATTACGAAAGGCTCCATTCAACATCTCAACCAATCCAGATCACAGAATCTTCTTTCAGGAGGAATCACGGCCAAGATGCGGACTTCCTTCCAGCCATCACGGCATTCTACAGGATCCTTGCCTGTATTTCAGACCATGATGGTCCAGCCATTAGAAAAGGAGCAAGACGACTATCCCATTGGAGCAGTAACACCAGATAATCATTACATCTATCCTCAGAAATAGATGGTCATCGCCTAAGTTTCCCGGGTTACGGAGCATGCGGCGAAGATTGTATTTGTCGTGACAATTCTTGGGAAAATGAATATGATCATCCAGTCGACAAAAATTGGAGGAAGCTCACCAAAAAACAAGAAGAGCCTCTTGCAAATCACAACAAGTTCTCGAAGAGACTATCGGATAGTAGCCCATGGATCGGTATCCATGAGGAAACCAAGCAGAAGAAGCCTCTTCCCATCTATGAGCTTGCCCTTGAGATCATCAGAAAGGAAGGAAAGAAACTACCCTCTCTCAAGCCAGTTTCTTCCCCTCCTCCTGCACTTCCTCTGGTACAACCCTGCATGATGTTCTCACCTGCCTCTTATGAAGCAGATTTTCCTCCATTAGCACAAATGCATGACAGGACAGGCGGACCAAAATCTCCACCAGACCTTTCATTCACTCAACTAAGGTTGATAGTGAAGGTCAGACAACCCTGATCACTCAAGCTGAAGAAGTTTTGAACTAGCAAACCAAGAATGCTGCTGTTCAGAATAAGGCACTACAGCGTATTGATTCAAAGATTGACCAGGTCCTCACCAGGACTCAGCATGTTGATCAAAAGATTGACTCCTTCACTGCTTTTGCCCAAACCATGTACAAAGACCTACAAAGCAGAATTACCCAGCTTGATAGAGATCTGAAGGCTTTGATCCAACAACGGAGATTTGGTGCAGAATTCAACCAAAAGGAACAGGAGATACGAAGGCTAAAGAAACAGTTGGCCCAAGTTGAAGCAGACTTGCATAAGCCCACAGAAGCTCCGGTTTCTTACAGCCCATTCAGCCCTTTCTCTGCTCAAACAACTCCTAATCCTTTTCTTCCTACTTCTGAACCTGCTTACTCCCCTTTTGGACCTTTCAACTATTCATATGAACCACCTCAAACATACCACCCATCTCCTTTGTTCAAACCTACTCAAACACCTGCCAGACATGAGCCAAAGAGTCCATCTTCCTCTGAAGAATCTCATCCTCCAAAAAAGAAAATTGATAAAGGGAAGGACAAAATATATCCTGATCCTCCTCCTCAGCATATGGTGTCCATACCCTCTGAGCCAGAGCTAGAAGAAGATTCTTCTGATGACTCGTCTGATGATAGTGAGGACGGACGAATGGATATCACGACACTGCTCATGGCTGATCCTCAGCCAACTGCCTCCCATACAGGTCCTTCACCAACCACAGATTCTACCAGTGGTACTACAGGCCCCTCTGAGGCCTCCTCAAGACCCCCATGTTGAGATCCCTGATGATGAACCAATTCTAGATTTTGGACTACCAGGCGCTCCACAACAGGCCAGGCCCAGTTCAGGCCCATGGTTCACCTTAGATAATGTTCCCCCATCAAAATGGAGAGATCACCTTGCAGAATTTAAAGCTTGGCTTGATGTCCAAATGCTCCGGGAAGGTGCTGACTCCCACTCTATACTCAGAGAATTCATCTCTCGAACTGTTGGTACATTACAAGATTGGTTTTCCTCCATTGGAGAATATCAAAAAGCTCAATTTTGCCACCTGACTCCCTTACAAGCAGTCAATGCTCTCTTTGCTGAGTTTCTCGGAGATGCATCCTTATACAGCAAGCAGTTAAGACAAGAGTTCTTTGATATGCGTTGCTGTTCTTTAAAAAGATCAGACATTGAAAGACACTACCAACGCATGACTCAACGCTATTATCTGCTTAATGGTTACAATGATGTCAACCTCAGGCATATCTATATTGCCTCTTTACCATAAGCATTACAACCAGAACTCCACAGAAGTATTGCTGCTACCAGAAGAGCAATGAATGCTATAACTATAGGGGAAATCCATCAAATGACTCTGGCCTGTCTAGACAAAATGTGCGAACAACAGAAATTGTTCAAAGATATCATTGACAACAGCAAAGCTTTGAAGAATGTATGTCAGAAGTCTCACCTTGCCATTAAATGCAAGGAAAAGAACTGTGAATGCAAGCCAAAGAAGAAAGCACATTACAAGAAGCATCCCTCTGGGTTCAAACCCCCTTTCAAGCAAAAGAAAGGAAGAAGGTCAGTCAGATACTTTCGAAGGAAAAGAACGGGTACAAAAAAGTCTGACAGGTGCTATGTCTGTGGCAATCGGGGTCATTATGCCAAGAACTGCCCAAAAAACCCCAATAAGGCGGTTAAGCTATTACAACACATACAGCAGGCTTCTCACATCTCCCTGGAGCATGATGATGTTGAATCCCTATTCTCTGAACAGGATGAGCCCGATGAAGATACAGTTTTTGCCCTTGGGATAGGCGCTGGATCAGAAGAAGACTACTCATTCACTTCAGAAGAATCCAGTTCAGATACTGAAGCCCATTACCCGTCTTATCTGGCCCAACATATCCAATCCTCCCAATCCACCTATAGCCCAGACACTATTCCAATTCCATTAGTCCCGATTCATATTTTTCCCAGCAAGTATGAACGACCCATTAGTGTCATTGGCTTCCTGGATACCGGGGCTTACAAAAGCATGATGAACCCAGCCATCTTACCCTCAGAATACTGGGTCCCTCATGAAGAATACTTTAAGGCTGCAGATGGAAATGTTTTCAAAACTAGCCTCATCACTAAGCATCCAATTGGAATCCAGTTCTTCCCCACTTGTATCCTCTGGACTAGGGTCATCGGGTCGGATCTTCTTGACAAGGATCTACTGATAGGCTTTGATTTGTATCAACAGGCGAAGCATTTGAAGATCCTCCCCACAGGATTGAAATATAAGAGGAATTTTTAGCCATTTACTTCTGTCCCAAGGTTATATTCTCTGGCTGATGCCTCAATTTGAATTCAAGAGCACAAGGAGCTCCTCTTAAGGTCTGTCTTTGATTCCCATGCACACTTTCACCATCACCACCCCCTATGGAAAAACCCGAAATTCTTTGTCAGTCTTCCATTCAAACTCAATGAAGATATCAATCCGACAAAGGCATCACACCCGGGAATGAATCCTACAGACTTGGCTCTAGCCCAAGAAGAGTGCAGACAGCTTCTCCAACAAGGCCTCATAGAACCCACTTCCTCCCAATGGGCCTGCCAGGCCTTTTATGTTGAAAAAAGATCGGAACGACTAAGAGGGAAGAAAAGACTTGTCATAGATTATAAGCCTCTGAATCATTTCCTCCAAGATGACAAGTTCCCATTACCAAAGCCTGAAGCCTTGTTCACTCAACTACACGAAGCCCATGTCTTCTCCAAGTTTGATCTTAAGGCTGGTTTTTGGCAAGGTATTAACCCCTCGATAGGCCCAAGGCGCTACGCATTCCTACGGCCCAGTACCAATGGACAGTCTTTCCATTCGGCCTTAAGACGACCCCATCAGTCTTCCAAAAGGCCATGACAAGGATATTCGAGCCCATACTACATAGTGCTCTTATTTATATAGACTATATCCTTCTCTTCTCCAAAGATGTTGCGGCCCATAGGACACTCCTCTCCACATTTCAACAATTGGTGGATTCCTATGGAATTATGCTATCAGAAAAAAAGAGCTCACTGGCCCAAACTGACATCGACTTCCTTGGAATGAAATTCAAGGATGGAAAATACCAACCGGGACCTCATATTGCAGAAGAATTACTGAAGTTTCCTGATAGGGACTTGTGATAAGCAGATACATGATTCCTTGGTATTATCAATTATATCAGGAAGTTTATCCCGCATGTGGCTGCCCACACTTGCCAGCTGTCAAAGATGCTTAAAAAGGATGCCCCACCATGGAGGGAAGAACAGACATGTGCAGTCAAAAAATTAAAAGAAGTGGCTTTAAACCCGCCACCACTAAAGATTCCTAGCATTGGACACCGCATCCTTCAGACTGATGCTAGTGACACCCACTGGGGTGCAATACTCATCGAAGAAATTCAAGGAGAAAAACATATCTGCGGACATGCTAATGGAGAGTTCCCAGAGCCTCAGAAACATTATCATTCAGTCTACAAAGAGATATTAGCTGTCAAAAATGGAATAAAGAAATTCGAATTTCATTTAATTGGCCATCATTTCACTGTGGTCATGGACAGCTCATCTTTCCCAAAGGTTCTAGACTTCAGAAACAAGTCTCTTCCTGAACCACAATTACTGAGGCTTAAGGACTGGTTCGCCAAGTATAAATTCACAGTCCAGCATATCAAAGGGAAGCACAATTTGGTTCCTGACCTCCTATCCAGGCCAAAAACCCTCCACCTGATCCAATCTTTCTCTACACTCCCCTTGATCCTCATGGCATCATCTTCATCCTCTCCACATACTCCTTCTCCAATGCACAATTTCCTAGTTCCTACTCCAGACAGTTTTCCCCCCGGATGCTCACCAAACCAGCCTATCACAAAAATTGGCTAAGTTCGCAAGGGATCATCTGTTTCACTACCTGAGTGCAAGAAACACCCCCTCCTCGACTGTCTTTATCCCTGACAACCCTTTCCTCACCTGTTTCAGTATCCACCCTGGCAGAGAACTCATCCTGGAAGAACTATGGCTCCTCTGGTGCATGGTTACTCTCTATTCTACAGGGATAGAATTCCCACTCATGGCCTTGTATCAATATGTTATGAACAACACCAATAGAACTCTTCTATCCAGATTCCTGGAATGGGTCAAGCCCATATCAGCATGGCGCTACAGTCTGAAGCGCATCATAGACACCCATGGAATAGAAGAAAGGCCCATCGCTACTCAGCCCAACATTAGAACCATGTTCATTTTTCACAGGCCTTTCTCTAGAAGGCCCGATGGACTCCTCTGGACTCAGAATACTGAATACGAGTGGAGAACTTACGAGGGATCAATTATTGACAAGGAAGCCATGGGACCCTTGAGAAAACAACCAGCTGAATATCTTTGTGAAATCAACAGCTATTATTATCTGGTACCTCCCCATGTGAATTGTACATCACTTGGTCCCATCCAGTCTCTCACTGATGAGCCTATTGACTGGACCCATCCCATGTGGCAAGATTACCAGGATCCGATGGACACAGAGTCACGAGATGCCATTCAAAGCGCTGACCCACCATCTCCTGTACACAGACAGTGGCCAAAGGACTTTTTTGGAATCGACTCTGATGACTCTGACTTTGACACCCTCAATCTGTCCACCACTCCATGATAAAAGTTAAAGTTTGTCAGTCAATAATGTAATAATGTGTCTGTCTTTATTTTGCTTTCCTTTATGTTACTTTAAGAGTGTCGGTAGCCAGTTTCTAACCGGTTGCCTGTAATGTTAAGAGCCTCATCGCCTATATAAGGAGTTGCTCTCTTCTGTTGTAAGCAGACTGAGTTCCCTTTCAATAATATTCTCTGAAGTTCTCTTAAAAGCTAAACCCCCAGAATATATGCACAAGTGTTAGTGTTAGCCCCAAATCCTAAATATAAAGAAGGAATAAGTCTTAAACCCAAAATTAAGTTTTAGATTAAATAAGTCCACATATTAAATTTTATTTAATATTAAATTTATTATTTTCAATATTTTATTATTAAAAAATTTAGAGAAAATTATTTTTTTTTTTATTAAAAAGGTAGTTCTCTCCTAAAACTTGATTTTAAGTTGCCATGCTTGAGTGAAAGTAGAGGGGCTTTTATCTTTTTTCCATATAAAGAAACCCATTTAGCCACCCTTCTTTCCTAAGCACAACAATTGTATTTGATTCACTTTTTTTTATGCATTTGATGGTTGATATATATCAAATAAGTGAATTAATGTATTTGGTAAACATAACTAGTAACTAATAGGTAATTGATAAGATATTCATCGACTATAGTTTATATTAATCATATTTTTATAGCTATTTTTCATTAATTAGTTGTTTTTCATTAATTGGTAGCTTATTTAATTTTATATTTTATTTATACTATATTATCATTTTAAAAAATTATTAATTATAAAATTTTTTTTCTTGAAAATATTTTTTATGTGAGTAGATTATTTAAAATCATAATAAATAAATATGAAACATTATAAATAAAATAATTATAATATTATTTATATATATATAAATAATTATATTTTCAATATATTGTATAATAAATTATAGACATAATTTTACTAAAAAATTTATGAAATATCAACCAACAATTAATTATAACAATAATTATTAGCTATTAAATATTCCCTATCAATTATCAACCGTGTTTAACAGCTAAATCAATTAGGTCTTAATAGTGTTTTCCTCCTTGCTTCTTCTAAGCTTTACGCCATTTGCCACGTTTCCCTTCTTCTTCGGCCATTGTTGTCTTTCTTCTTTATTCCCCTATGTCGTTTAATAATTCTGGTCATTGCCTCCTTGGCCATGCTACGCCTTGCCTGTTGTTCGACTTCAATCTCGACATCTCTGCTACATCGCTATGTGCTTGTGACACCTTGCCTATGACCTAAGCTGTGACTTTCGAGAATCCAGAAGGTTAATCGATCGTCTATGGCTCTATGCCCGTCAAGAAATTCATATCAGTTGTCTATGATTTTGTGCAGTGTGCTTGCTGTTTGTTTTTATAGTTTGTTTTGTGTTTATTTATGATTTTTTGCAATTACAAGATTGACTCATTTATATTTGTTTGATTGTTTTAGGCTTTCTTATTATTTTCGTGAAAGCAGCTAATTATTGAATATATTGATAGTATTAAAAAAATAATATTCTCTTAAATATAAAAAATTAATTATTCTTAATTTTAAAAAGGTGAAATTTATATTTTTAAAAAAGATAATGTATGTATATATTGCACTTAATAATTTATCTGTGAAAATCAATGTATAAAAGTATGGTTATTTGCTATTTAGTGATATAGTGATGCAAATTTAGTAGGTAGTAGCGGGCTTTATTGCTTTAATGCTAAATTAAATTGGATAATATTAATTGCTAATTTCTTTAATACTAGATTGAATTCAATGCTGAATGGAATCACACATTTATTTAATCACTTTATGAATAAATAATTGTAATTAATAAGTGTAATATATAACTAATTAATGGATATTTAGTGCTAATTGCTATTTCATAAAGATAATAATCAATTAGAGATAAATTTTAAAATTAATTAAAAATCATAACTAAAACATTTTGATTTGATTTTGTTTATCTAATACATTGGTTTGATAGATTAATATTAATGATTTAATAAGTAACTACGAGTCAGAACTCCTTAGCATATGTAAATCTTTTTTATGTTTAGAGATTATTCAATATATTTGATGCATATCTTTTCTCCCTCTAATATTTGAATTTCATAGTAAAAAAAAATTAAAATAAAATAAAGAAAAATTAAATTTTTGTATTTAAGGGAATAACATCTTTTAATGCTCTCCATATATACAATAATTAGCCTTCTTTTAGTGAATAATTATTGAACATGAGTTTAAAATAAATTGCATGTATCCATATTATGACGAATCATAATATATTTGGTTCTCCTCAATTACCTGTACGTTGAATTCCATATTCTTAACTTAGTCATCAAGTGGATTCGCAAACCATTTATCATCAGGAACCCAATCCAATAATTACCCATGAATGAGATACTCTATGATAATTTAATTCGATGCACTAGTAGAAATTCTATATTCTGTGAGAAATTTATAAATAAATGTCCAGAAACTCCTCTTTCATTGCTGGAGTCCTCCTTTCTTTCTTTCCTTCTAAGACTTCCATAGTTTCTCATATTGGCTAATTATACTATACATTGAGAGTATTAAAAAATTATGCTCTTAAACATAAATTTTTACTTTTTTCATATTTATAAGGGATTAAATCTATGATTTTATGTAAAAAGAGCATGTAAAACACACAGATACAGATAATTTGTCATTCCATATCTTGATCCAGTATTTATTTGGTACTCTTTGAGTTCCATGAACGATAAGACATCATTGCTCTTGCATCACTTTGACAGAATATGGTATCATCCACTGTTGATTGTGCCCACATTAATTTTATCCCAGACTACGCGGAAACGACTTTTCTTTCCTAAATGATAGGTCGTTGTTGCTAAATTTCAGATCACAAATCGACAGGGGAAAAGGTTTTACGTATTGTTCCAGAACGACAAAGGTAAAGGACAGCAGAAAAGTTTACAGGTTCCTGAAAGACAGAAAGATTTCCATCCGACAGGAAAAGTTTTCCGTCGTTCTGAAAAATAGAAACCTGCTGTTTTTAAGCAACAGATCAATCTACCGTTAAAAATTTTGCAATCTGAAGGAGGTGTGCTTGAAATTTGATCATAGGGCTATCCATTTGAGATTAAAATCTTAATTGGGAACTCACATCATATACTGGATCCTCTTTGAAATATATCTATTTTTCTAACAGAATGAGTTGTGGATTGTCCATTAATGGCTAACACAATGAGTGTAGTCCCTTATCTTGTGATGAGTACCTGCACTGAGGCTGTGGAGAATCTGACGATGAAAAATTATATGACTGTAAGATATAATTGAAGGTATAGAGCTGAATTATTAATTCTATGGCATGATCTTAAAAAAAAATAATATGTTTTTTTTAAATGAATTTAATTAAATTTAAATAAAATTTTGTTTTATTTAAATTTAATATAGATAGTTTTAAATGTACCAAATTAAACTTAATTGAGGCTCATTATAGCCTATAGAAGGCTAGTTAGGAATTTTAAATATGACTTATTTAATTTATTTTTTGAAAATTAAAATAAGAAAATATATTTTTCTCGATCCTCTCCCATATAAACTCTCTTTCCCCCTTTGGCCCACTCTCTTCTCACCCCCTTTTCCTCTATTCCTATTGGTTGGAACACATCTCCCATATCCCAGTTGTCACGACCCAACCTATGGGCGAAGACTAGGACACAGGCGACCTAAAAGCCCGGGCGTAGTAAGCCTAACTGTTCATTTATCCAATGCTGAGGCCCATTTGGGCCCAATTTCAAGAAAACAAACGGACAGAGTCCGGCCATAAAATGGACTTACCAACGGAGAGTTTTTGACTCACCCGACCTGTAAACACAATAAACAATCCATTGGGGAGCTCAGCTCACCCTCCACATACTCATCAACATAATAATAAATGGGAGCTCAGCTCCCTCATCCAATCCATCAAAACAGACTTAAAATATTAAGTTTACAGGTCCAACATGATAATAATATTACAGACCAAATTCAAATAATTACTGCTAACACATGCGGAAATTATAGGAGTAATTAAAATTACACAAATATTAATAAACAACCTGCGAAGTAGAAAGGCAGGTTAACTCAGAACAAAATATCCTCCTGTGGCCTGTAAAAATTTTTGAACAGGAGTGAGCGTTCGACTCAGAGAGTAAAATATCAATTTTAACCATAATCTCTATAACTATCTGTAACTAATGCACCCTGTAGAGTGAAATGCAACATCAACATCATATTCACATCATAGCATCAAAAAGGTAATTTGGAGCACTCACACACCCTGTAGCATCAATCATAATATATTGGGAGCTGATCCCTATCTGACTCTCTTAAATCCAACACAGTGCGGTGAAGAACTCAAGCCGGACTTTCGCTTAATAAACCAAATCGAGGGTCCCAGCGAAGAACTCAAGCCGTGACTACCCCGTCCTATCCATAGTCCACACCACATCACACGCACGCCAACGCACGCACACTGCTCCAAATTACCACAACAACATCCATGGCACTTTAACAGTTATCAATGCAACATAAATCGTGCCTAGAGTTTAACTACATAAATATATGCATATAAGTGATGCATGGGCATGCTTGAACATATAATAATAGTGAAACACAATTAAAATTAATATTTTACTCACAGACTTGACGACAATCACTGTGGCGGCTGGGCGGAGGAAGAAGGCTGTCCCGGCTCACCTGACAATTACATTACATCTATTTAATAAATTTGACTCAATACAAACAAAGAAAAAGATCAAGTACGTCCTAAGTCGTGCCGAAAATCCAGCAGAGTCTCCCCTATACCTAGGACCTACCCAACCTGCAAAAGGGCTAAAAAAACGCACTTCTATATTCACAATCCATATATCAACAGTTCAATCATATCACACAGCCCCTCCTGGGCCCATCAAATCAATCATCCATCACAATACGCAAAATTTCAATTTAGTCCTTATTATTGATCATTTTTGCAAAAACTGCCCAAACAAGCTCTAAAAATTATAAAACTTTGCCCCGCGGTCCTTAGCAATATTACTAAGCTATTGCAAAAAGAATCGTAATTTTCTAAGCTACCACGAATATTTTATGGATTTTTAATCCTATTTAATCACTAGAAAATTACGAAAAAGTAAGGTTCGGGTTTACCTTTGGCGATTCCGACTTCGGAAACGCGCTCGGGACGTCTGACAATGGGGGGCTAGCCAAAACCTCGGTCCAATTCGGAGACTTTTCGTGCAGTGCATGCGGCGAAATTTGCAGACCCGATCAACTGTCGAATTTCCGCGAATCGAGGATACCTACACGAAGCCCATAACACGGGGGTTAGTACATAAAATTTTTCAGAATTTTCTAAGCTCATTTGATGGTCGAAAATACACTGCGAAGTTCCGTGGGACCCACCGAAAAACGGTGTCGGAAAAATTCGAAATTTATGTCGTTGCGAAGCTCTCGACGAATGGAGCGTGCTGGTGGCCTCGGTTTCCTTGTGGGATTCACGATTTTCGAGAAATCTAGCCCAAAAGTCGAAATGGGCTAAAATCTTCCCGAGCAAAAATCGGACAATCCGCTCGATGGATTTCGGCGTTCTTGGTGTCTATGGAAAGCTCTCGCCGAGTAGATGATTTTGGACACAAGACCCGGTCCAATCGGTGGCCGGATCGGCGGTTGGCCGGAGAAGTCAGCGGCCTTGTGCGCAGGCGTTTTCACGCTAGTTTTTCCGACCGTTCGGGCGGCCATTTGGGTGGCGTGGCGCTGGCTCTTTGGTGAGGTGGCTGGTGGGTGGCGGCTAGGGGCGGAGAGGAGAGAGAAACGAGGGAGAGAAGGGAGAGAGCCATCGCGCGCGGGAGAAGAAAAGGAAGAAGGAAAAGGGCCGGTCCGATCCGGTCCGGTCCGATTCGGCGGGCTCGATTCAGGATACAAAATTTTGAATTTTTACTCTGCTTCGGGACCGAAAACGAGGTCCAAAAATTCCGAAAAAATTCCATAAAACTCAGAAAAATACGTAGACTCCAAATATATTTTTAGTTTTGCCACGTGGTCTTTAAATTAATTTTTAAAAATCCTCAAAGTTTATATTTTCGGAAAATCGAACCCGATTTTTAAAATCCGAAAAATCTCAAAAAAATTCCTAAAATTTAAATAAAATTAAAATACCAAAAATACTCATAAATAAAAAAAAAAATTTTGGGGTGTTACACCAGTCTCACCCAAACTCCTCAATCCCGTTATTTGAACCTTATCACACTAAAATTTCAAACCTTACCATGCCTCTTTCTCACTCCCTATTGATGCCTTCCCCTTTTCCTCTCTTCCTATTGGTTGAAACGCCTCATTCATATCTCAGTCTCACCCAAATTCTATAATCCTAGTTGTTTAAGTTATCTGAACTTTATACCCTAAGACTCCAAACCCTGTCACACATCTCTCCCAAAACCTTATAAATACCCTACTGGAGAAGAGAAGAAGGGGGAGGAGAAGACAAAAAAAACAAAAAGAAAAAAAAATAAAGAAAAAAAATTTTAAATAGAGAAATAGTCAAAATTCTTTTAGTTCTTCTTTCTTTCTTGTGATATTTTTTGAAGGTTAGTTCTTTTATTTTCTTTTCAAGATTTATGCTACGTAATTTTTAATTATATATTCTTTGTCTTTAATTTATCTTGTATGTTCATGTGGATCATGTAATAATATTTAATTTGAGGGGAAAAATAACTTTGCACATATTTAATTTTCTATCTCTCATATTTTTATTATTTTTTGTTATCTTCTGAATCTGTAAAAAATTTGTAAAAATTATATTCATATTCTACACGAAATTCTATTAATTCTATGCTCAAGAATCACTAAAAAAGCTTTAATATTTTATAAGTTATGGCTATTTGAAGTTAGGATTCCTGTAAAATCCGATTTGCAGGATACCCAACTTATGGAGCCCATATCTCCCTTGTTTTTTAATATTTTTGTATAAATCTAGTGTCTAAAATTAAGTTTGGAATCTTGTAAATCTTTTCTAATTAGTTTCGCATTCATATCTGTTATGGTTGGTGAGTTATGAATTTTACAAAAAAGTAGTGCGATTTTGTTACTGAAAAAAGTTACGATGTGTGTAGACCATTCGGCTAGGGTTTTGTTTGGTTTATAAATTTTATGATGTTGTATGATGTTTTGGATATTTTCTGTAATTTTTTTATGATTTTCAGGCGTGTCTAACTATTTTTCAAAAATCAAATTTCTTATTACTCTCAATTTGCCAGAATCTGAGAATTATATATTTATGTATGTTATTGTGTTCTTGAGTTCTAACTGACATTGGATTTATTTTTCTAAGTTCTCTTAATTCAAGAAGTGTTATTAAGGGTTTGGATCATGTTATAAGATCTAGACCCTTAAGTAGTTATAACTAATTAGGAATTTTAACCTCTTAGAAAATTAGAGTTAGAATCCAATATGAATTGTTATTAGTATTTTCTTATTTTCTTTAGTTTCTTTACTTTTTAGTTTCTTTATTTTTTTATTACAAATAAAATTGGCAAGTAACCATAAGGTAAGTACCAAATAGGGCATTTGCGTGGAGCGTATATGGAGCTAATTTAACTTTGTTTTTAATTTAATTGACGTTTGCATGTAATTAATTTAAATAAATATTTTGTAAATTAAAATTAATTTTGTTTGTAAATTAAACTAATATTGACATGTAAAATAAATTTAATTTAATACTTGGTAATTGTAAAATAAATTTGCATGTTATAAATCTTTATTATGTTGTGATTGTTTGGGCCTTATATGATATTAGAATAAATTATATATGTACATAATTAATTTAGTTTAATTATTCTTAGGGTAACTTGGTGAAAAATTAATTGATTAGGTGAAATAGAAACTTAGGGTTATTTGAAATTGAATTTATTTGTAAATTAAATTCTCATTAATAAATTAATTTTAATCATCTGGTAAATATCATTTAAATAATTAGCAACCCCATAGATAGTAATTACTTGTGCATGAAAATTATTTGTAAACAATAACTCTTTTGTGAATTATTTACGTGTATAGGATTAGAATTGCATTTTTAGGATAAAGTTTAATAAATGAATAATAAACAAGACTTCTAGAAATATTAGTAAAAGACTGACATTTGAATTAACAATATTAGACCAGGCGTAAAGGGTGTCTAACACCTTCTCCTTACGTACCCATTATCCCAAACCTAGACATTGGGCTATGGTAATGATAATTGTGGAAACTCTGCAATGAGTAAGTTGTTATCCATGATCCTCAAAAGAAACACTGAATATGTCCCGGTTATTACCTGGGTGACGACTCCTGTCTATCTATGCCTTCGTGGCATAAATCCTTAGTACCGTGGTAGTGTTATGGGAAGACGATACTTACCAATGGTTTGATTCTATAAGGATTGTATGAAGTGTATGTCTAGAAAATGTTGTTTAAGGAGGTGGTACTTAAGTGAGACTATTGTGACTCAACTATCTTTTTTGAGCATTATCTGGGGCATTTTATATAATTCTAATGGATAATATTTCGTCACAGGCCCCTCCTACAATGAGTAATAGCCTTTTCCTTCTCAACTTTTCATGACTCTTAACAAGGCCTTCACGTTGGAGTGGATAATCTTAGGCCTTCTCCGCTTTTCATATTCATGTAGTTTCAAATACAATGTTATGAGTAATTATCGGATAAATTCAATGGTATAGAAAAATTTTGTTATTCTTAATTAGTTTGAAGAAAATTCTTCTTCTTTTCTTTATCAAATCACACAATCAACCTTGTTCTTCAGACCACAATTATTTAACCATAAAGTGCTACCAGTTGCTTTACTAGTAAATCTGTTCCACCGAGAAACAAATTTCCTTCTCTGTTGTGAATCTGCTGTGTACATTCGCAACGTAAGAACTCCTCGAATAGCGTCCACAGCTTGTAAGAGGAGAGGAGAATAAGTGTTCATGATGGTAGAAACTAGAAAGCCAATCCCACCACCCATCATCCTAAGATACTGTGCCACATCAAAACACTTTAGACCCTATTCTGGTTAAGCAAGAAGAACAAGAATCCTAGACTCCATTAAGGCCACCTTGACCAATGAATTTGTGACCACATCCCTGTTCACTTGGGGCTTAAAGGCAGGAGCCAGGAAATTTTCTTTGAGGGGCCAAAAATGATTTTTTATGTTATACCAAAAAAAATATATATATAAATTTTTAGAACTAACTATATGACATAATAGTATAAAATTAAAAAATATAATAATCATTAAAATTAAAAAGACATAAAAAATTAAATATTAATAAAATAATAAAATAAACATATTACTTATAAAAAATAAAATAAATATATTAGTTAAAAATAAATATATATTTAAGTTAATCCATTTAAAATATGCATAAAAATTGAGAGTACTAATTTAATTTACTTATAAAGATATAAATAAAATAATTTAAATAAAATAAATGATAGAAAGTTAGATGAGAGGGAAGATAATATATATATATATATTGTACCATAGAATGAGGAGGAGAGCAAAAATAATAAAAAATTGAAAAATCCAATTTTATTTTAAATTATATGATAGGAAATTATTAAATTAGCTTAAATTTAATTTTTAATAACAACTACTAATCAAATTTTAATTTGTAAATATAAAATTTTGAATAATTATTGAATTTATATATTTATTTAATGATAATCAAATAATTTTAATATTTTAATTTAAATTATAATGCATAAATTATAAATTATTGGGATTCAATAAAAAATTTAAGGGGAGTAATTGATGAAAAATAAAATTTATTATGCATATTAAATTTTTTTTTTTTTTATAAATACATAAAGAGACTAATAAAAAAATTTGAGAAATCAATTAATTAAAAAATTAAATTTTAATATATCTATTAAAAATTTTTAAAAATAATTGAGGGGGCCTCTGCTACTGAGCTTTATATGATATCATGCAACGTCCAGCAAGCTTGTCTCCTAATTCCACAATTTCATTCCTCCCATGATCATCATCTACATAGATTGCTATAACTGCCCTCCATCCATAGTAGTCTATGATTTCTGCAATTGCGATATTAATTTTATTTATTATTATTATTTTTGTTTTTGGAGATCATGTAGGCACGAATTTGTTCTCTGTACTTATGTGAACATCTTTTAGTACTTTTTAGAACACTTTAAACTACCTTGTCCTAATCTAGCATCAGCCTGAGTCTTAGTTCAACATTGCAAAGAAAAAATAATCTCTGAAAAAATTTTGTAGTCTTTGCAGGAAGAAACATTGGGTGTTTATTAAGGAGTTAGTCAGTGCTGAATGACAGCACAAATAGAGTTAAAGAGTTTATCAGATGTACATATGCAAGAATATATACAACAAACGGATTAAAAAAAAAAAGAAAAAAAAATTACAGAAATTATTGATTCAGGGTCGTATTTATATAATGGTTGGAGAAACCCTGCAAAATTGCTTTACACGGTGATTACCTCTTTGGTCACTAACATGCTGCTCTCCAAATTGTTTTCATGGTTCCATGAATGTGGAGACGGTGAAGAGAGCAGTGGCCACAATAGATTTCTCTCTTTCGATATTTTGTGAACAACCACTTGTGTATTTTGCCTTAGAACCCTATTCACGGCCTTCAGATAGTTGCTCGAGTCGTGGTCTCTTAAGATTGTACCTTCTGAACCATAAGCTGTAGGATCGCTTAGAGTTTCCAGTGGGTGGGGACAGTTGAGGAATGCATTTAGGACACTTGTGGAGTACCCACGTCGGGTCTTGTCTAATTCATAGAGAGCACTTCCCGGAGGGAGGAAAGGGTGTCGAGGAGATGACTTTTCATCAGGTTGGAGAATGAATAATTTACCAAGTGGAGAGTACAGCAGTTTCTAAACAAAAACAGGAGAAAGTGAATAAGAAATTTGGACCTATAGTTTTCAAATTTAATGACTGAGCCTTTATTATAAAAATTTGGAGTTGATTATATGAATTTTTTTTCTTCTAAATGATTTTGGGTTAAATTCTGTAATATATTTAATAATAATAACAAATAAGATATATGATATATTTAAAGAGGAAACCTCACATTTGAGGTCCACAAACCTTACAAATTTGAGCAAGGGCCGTAGAGATTTTGACGTTTGGGTATCCCATGTTAAAAAATGTTCAAATAGACAGTTTTTTTTTTTTTTTTGGTTACACTAGACCTCAAAAATTCACACACACACATATATATGATGCTAACTTGGAAGTGACTGAGTAAATACTTACATTCTTAATCAGACAGGGATGTGATCGGAAGGAGCCATTTAAACGCTTGAGGACTTGGGCGACTTGGTTGGGGTAGTTGCAGGAGAAAGCTCTTGGGACAATATCTCTATGCATCATCACACTGTGGACATGGCCATCATCCAACCCCAGATCATTCAGTATCTTTTGGCCTCCACAAAAAACAAATGGTGAGCCGAAGGTGACTACTGGTCGAAGAGCAGTAGGCTTGACAACCTTCTTGGTAAGAAGCATCAAGTTGACTAAAAGAGCAAGACTACCCCCAAGGGAATGACCAGTAAATTGGAACTTGGCACGTTCTCCATGTGTAGTCAAATGCTCGATAATTTCTGGCATGAACTGCTCATATATTCCTTTTGCTGCTTCATAAATTCCTCTGTGAACAAACACTTCTGTCCCCTGTGAAAACACAATAGATGCTAATGATATTGGTCTTTCTCATACTCACCAAACTTTCTACACAGATATTCATTAGAAGGCCCCAGTTACAGTTGTCAGAATCTGCAATTAATGCTCATTACTCACCTCAAATTTAGCAGGTTCAAAGAAGAGATTTGCTTGCCAGGATGCCAGGGAGTCAGATCCCTACATTTTGAGAACATTCAAAATGTTAAGCAACTCTCACATCACCGTCTCTCCATATTTATATATCAAGTCTATGGTGAAAATTTATTTTTTGTGCATTGATTGCTACTTGCTAGAGGAACCATCTTTGACAGATTTATACTACCTAAGCCCTCATATTGCCCAAAAAACGAGATAAATGGCAAGGGAATGAATTACCTGAATCACAAAGCAACGAGTATATGCGCTTAAGTCATCACAAACAAACCATTCACAAGGTGATGAGTGAAGTGACTGAAGGGCCTTTGCCGCCTTCTGTTTTTCCTTCTCCCCTGCTGCAACAACTGCAGTCATTGTTGATGCTGCAACTGCTGCAGCCACTTCTGATTTGTACACACGGGGTGAGGTTTCTCCCTCCGCATCTTCTGTACAACCACACTCATTATGTAACTCAGGGCTACAAGATGTATAGCTTTTTGTGCGTGATTGAACATAACATGCTGCCGAGGCAGCAATCTCATAAACAGATGTGCGAAGGGCACGCTTCTTCAGCTCAGAGTAACTGTTTTCATCCGATTTGGATTTGTTGAGGGAATCAACAGTTAAATGTGTAGAGTCCTGATCAAGTTTTGCTTTTATAGCAGCTGCCTCCGCTTTCTTTTCTAAGGAAGATGTTACAAATCGTAGGGCATAAGATCTTCTCAAATCCTTGGCCTGCAAAATAGTGGATGTTGTTACCTTTTTGAACTACATTCATTTATCTAGATATTTGTTCGAGGGTTTCTTTCTTTGGGAAGGAGGGGACAGCTGCCGAGGTCTAAGCTTTCTTTGGATCAAGCAATGAATGAGACGAGAGGAGAAAATTTCTTGAAGCTACTTAAGTAATATTTGTCTTTCTTATTACTGTTTTTTAAAATCCAAAACTAAAAGCGAAATCCAAGTTAGTCCATACCATACAATTAACTGAAGAAAGCTAGAATTCTGAAAAGTTCTTAAAGCCACTCGACCAGTATCTTTCTTATCATTATTTTTCTAATCCATAACTAAAATAGAAATCTTAGTTCGTGCCATACAATTAGCTGAAGAATGCTTGACATGAAATCTAATGAGTACAGTTCATAAAATGGGGATTATCCACATCAATTATCCTTCACTAAGTGACAAAGATAGATAAGGAGTATACTATGAAATCAGAGAACAAAATGAGTGTGATTTCAGTATTTACACATAAGAGGAAAAGGAAATGATAGAGCGAATATTAACTCTAAAAAATGAGAAAATTTTGAGAATTGCATTATTCAAGGATTTCCAGCATATAATATTAAAAAACAAAGAGGCATACCGCATACCTTGATTTCAGGTATAACATAAGCCATGTTGCACAAGAAAGCCAGCTTAGAGAATAGCTTGGTATCAGACCATGGTACATGAACCAAAAATCTCGAAAACGTTTCACTATCATATTTCATTTCTCCTTCTTCTTCCTCTAAGTTATAATCTACCATGCACCCATCCTCATCACCATAAAAAATGCAGTCACCATTTTCTTCCACATCACAAATTTCATCTCCATCTATACCCTCTTTCTGCTGCCTATTCTTCCAATAACTTCTGATCTCCAATAACCTCTCCACCCAATTTGCTCTTTTGACCTCTTCTTCTTCATTGCTCTCCACTGAAGTTTCAACTGTAGTGACATTTAAATCCATGTCTTTGCTTGTTTCTGGGTCAAACAGAAACGTTCGAAGTGAATTTGGGATTAGGGAGCTAGAAATTTGGAATGGAAAAATCCCGAATGAACGGCTGCTCTTTAGCTTAGGCTGCATTGACGCAGCATGTATACGGCTCACAGAACGACAAAGATGGTTCTCCGAGACAGATCTTCGGAGTACGGCTTGGTTGCGCAGATCTTTACTGGAGTCTGAACGACGAAGACCTTTATGATCTTTGAAAACGTCTTTGGCAGCCATAGTTGTGGCAGCAGTAGAAGGAGTAGTCATTGAAGTGCATGCCATGGCCTGTAACAGATTGTTGCTGTAGTGATGATGGCTAGTATAATGTAAGTGAAGAGTCTCTGCCACAAGGGGCAACCTGAAGAACACACTTTGCTGGTTGGGAAATTTTCTTGAAAATAGATCAAGGTCCCATAACAAACTTTATAAGGACAATAAGGAGAACCATACTTCCTAGAAAATAACGAGAACATTAAGATGCCAAAAATTCTTGATTTCTTGTCAAATTACCAATTTAATGAGATGTTTAAGACTACAATAACAATGTGTGGGGAAAGGGTATTAAGGGTCATTTGTTTAGATGTGAGAAAAGGACTTGTAGTTATGTTCGAGACTGTGTTCCCATTATCCATGGTAAGTAAAGGTTAAATCCTGCCAATTTTGACCAAATAAGCATATAATGCCGCGGCACCGTTTTCCCTGGACATTATAGTCGATGAATTCTGTACTTGAGTCTAACTTCTTATGCAAAATCTTCTAATTTATATTTGATTCCCTCTTTATCCGGTTATGAATTATAATTTGAAAAAAAAAAAAAAAAAAGCACATCTTAAAGTGCAGGCAATTATTTTTTCTAAAAAAAATACATTGCGCAATGGGAGGAGAGGGCAAAGGATGATAATTCTCACTTCACATTTACACAGCAATCTAAATTATTAAGGAGAAAAAAGGAAGTTTGCCAAATTCTACTTCCCGAAATAATGGAGAAATAAACTCTTGATATAGTTGTCTTGTACCTGCAATTGTAGATGTTAAGTTGTTGATCTCGAAGGAATTTCAATGCCTTAAAAACATCCGTCCTCAGCTACCTGCCACAACTACAAAACTTGAATTCTAGCAGTCATAACTAACAAACCTATGCAAATTGGAAAAGAATCTTAAAGCATAAGCTAGCATGCAAGAAGGCACACTAACAAAAACCTTTCTAGGTTAGATTCAGATTACCCCTTACAAAATGTAAAGCAACAAATGTCCAAAGTGTAAGATTCTACTTGAATATCATCATGAACCAAAAATAAAAATGCAATGAAACATGAAAATAAGAATTCTATTTCAAGTTTATGTATTTTCAAAATAATTAAATAAAATAATTGTAAATTTAAATTATTTAAATATAAGAATATATAAAATCATATAAAATTAAAAAATTATATTACATTAATTCTAAATTTTAGAGAAAAAAATAAGGCAAATTAAGTGGACCGGTGCAATAAAAAATAATGTATCAAGTATTCACATAAAAATAATTGACCATAAAATTAGAAAGGTTAAATACACTACTTTGTGAGTGAGTAAATATATATATACACACTAAGCGCACCAAGTGCATTAGGTGATCTTATTCTTACGGATAACTATACTAACATCATTAAAATCCCAGGCCCATTACTATTAATTGGATTGTCTCTTTAAAATAGCACCATTATTATTTTAATTTTTCCAGATGGAGATAATATATATATATATATATATATATATATATATATATATATATATATATATATATATATATATATATGATAACGACATAAATCATACAAATTAAAATTTTGTATGCGCTTCCGTTTCTTGGCCTACTTTCTTCTGTTTATAGGAATTTTCGTCATTTGAGAATGTCACATTAGGAGAGGACAATATTCAAATAAATTATATAGAAAAAGCTATTAAAAAGCGATCTAAATCGCTACTATCAATGAACACAAAGTATATTCAATTTCTATACTAATCTAACTCCAACAATGAAGACTCTTCCAGCACTTTCTAATCCCATAAACCATAACACAAACAAAGTAAAAAAAAAAAAAAAAAGAAAGCCTTTATTATGTCATAATCTCATAATTATATATCCCAAATTGCATTAAACATGATTTGTACTTAATTAATTTGATATTTAACCAAATCAAGCAAACATATAACAAACAATTTCAAAATCCAGTCAATACGAAGTACTAATAACAGAAATGCACTATCCATCTTGCAATTAATTAAGCTCAAAAAAAAAAAAAAGTAACCGCTCGATCGGGAATGACCTTACAGTATCTCAGCGCGAGACAGATACGTTATAAACCTTGATGTTTCTTCAACAATGGTAATCAATGGAGGATATGTTGCATCGAAAAGATGACGTCAGAATCTCCGAGAGATAGCGAGGAGCAAAGATGAGTCCAATAATGGAAGTTTATAGCTGAATTTTGGACGAGATTCTCTGTGTACTGCAAGGGAGTAGGGAGTTTTTATTGGTACATTTGTTTAATGATGAGATTCATCATGTATTTTATATAAAAATGCTTTATTAGATCTCTCTGTCTCTGGTCTTTACTCTCACTTTCAGAGAGAGAGATCAGAGAGATCAGAGATATCTGGCTTGCCACAGACGAAAATATGTGTGCAAATGTTCAATGAATAGGTAGAAAGAGCTCTCGCCAGAGAGAATCTGTTCAAGTTTTTTTAGACGAAAATGCCCCGGATGTTCTTCTGTTGTCCCTTGCCTCGCCGTTTTTGGACTCCTAATATCAGGGGTATTCTCGAAATCACAATTATGGGCTACAAAACAGATTGAAGAAGTAAAATTGTAATGTTCTCCTCCACTGGTGGGTCATTTGAGAAGCTGCGGGACAGCCAAATGGGTGGTTGCATGAGGCACCCATTCCCAGCATCCTCCACGTCGATTCACGCCGATAATGGACACCCACATGCCATTTCCGGCCACCTCCAGTGGCTTCAAACAGGACATCAAAGGGCTAAACTTTTGCTTTGAGTGGTCCATCTTTCTCTCGCTTGGCAGGTGTTTCGCTCGCCAAGTGTACTGCGACAAAAATTCTCCCCTTCTCCATTGCTACGGGTAAAGCGATGGAGATATACTGGATTGGGCTTGGACGGAAACTGTTCAAAGCCCATTGATAGCCCAAGAGCTTGTTCTGGTGGTGATAACCATAGACTTTGGGTTAATAAATGGCCTTAATTGTAGCCTAAAGATGTATTTTGTTTTGGGTTTTGCTGGGTTTCTGCTTGTTATGGGCCTTGGGTCTTACTTTTTTATTCTAGTCCTTATTCTTTGTTTGTTTGTGGCAGGCCCACTATTATTTTGGCTCCCTATTTTAATAAAATCCCTTATTTTTTCCAAAAAAAAAAAAACATTTTTCTATGATATATCCGAATATGCCTTTTTCTGGTTGCTTGGCTTGTTTCTTGTAGCAGAAGTGGGACATAGACTAGATGGACGACAGACACAACAGTCCACACGAAAAAGTCTGATCCTCTTGTTAGCTCCTCAGCCAATTGCGAGAGACCCGCCACTCCCAACCATGCTTTTTAATTTTTGGTTTTTTGTTTCTTTCTTGCGGCGATAAGGACAAACTACTATGTGCGGTCTTTAGGCACGTTTGGTTCAACACTCAATAGTCAAAGTCCTATGGTTGAAAATTTTTACGCACATAATTATTTTTGCTAAATTTATTTTAAAATGTAAAGTTATAGTAATGAAATTAATTCATACGTAAAAATATTATTTCATATAAAATATTTATAAATTTCATATGTGATGTGTTAATAGTGACTGTAGAAGTGATAATTAGCTGTTATCAGTTATTTGTTTGCCGTTGATGCTAATAATGGATTGGAATATGTAACTGCTCAATCAAGCTGAAGCCGCCCCTTAATAGCCAAGTATCCTCTAATAATCGGTTAAACTGAGACACAACTTCAGTTGAGGTTTATCGCAAGAGAAGAAACTCAAAGTTTGACACGTATCTTTTGATTGTAACGTTGTTTTTGGCTTTAAAATCCCTTTGAAACTTTCTAGTTTTGTATTTATATGTGCTCCAATGGATGAGTTTCATCTATTCACTTTTCTTACCGATTACCAGTTCAAATTATTCGACCTTTTTTGTCACTTCCCGTCTCTAGCACAAGGTTGCTTCTACGTTGGGCATGCAATGGCCACACCATATATGTTTGCTTAGCCAAGTCGTCAGAATTGACGATGACGATGCCCGAGTGCCAAGTTCTCCATTTTTGGATTTGGCTGAGAAGCCGCCCATTGAAATCTTGGATAAGATGGACAGCCAATCTCCAATTACATTTATATACACATATATCAGGAGAATGGATTATCTATTGGGGTAAAGTTCGGATTGAAAAGGGGAAAAAAAGGAGCCATCTAATCACTGCAATAAACTCCAAGAAACTATCCAATTGGGACACTTTATTTTGAACCAAATTTTTGGGTTTCCATCTTTTCGTCCACGGCACGCTTAATTGTTCGCATTTGATTTACAACAGGATTTAATGCTTTGAGCCACTGCATGGTTCTTCTGGTTTAATTTTGTCTCGACATTGAGAGACTGTGGTTTTACCCTTCCTTTTCGACAGCTACTGACACTTGCCCTGATTAAACATCACCCGTGAAATGCTTCTACTAAGTGTTGTGAGTGGTCCATTGGCTACTAAATCTTTTTCTTAGAAAAAGTTGAATAATACAACTAGATAATTATATGCCTTCAATGAAATCGCAAAGAATATAATACTTCGTTTGAAATAAATTATTTATAATAAAAAAAATCATATAATTATTTTTTGTTTGTATTTGTTTAAAAAAATTAATTTTTTTATTTTAAATATAAAAATTAAAAAAAAATTAATTAAAATTTTATATTTCAAACAAGGGTACATGTCTGAATCATTGAGTGAATAAGTTGCAATTGGATGTTTTTTGCTAGTGGGGATAATGAAGTAACCTTCCTTGCCTTATCATGATCTTGTCACTGGGAAATTTTATGGACACACCAATCAAATTGCACCATGTATAACATTGAACAGTTTTTTGTCTTCCTATAGTAGACCAGGGCTGGCCAACCGGATTGAGGAATCTAATTTAACCCATTTATTGGACCTCCAGTATATACCAAGGCATATGAATCCTCTAAATTCATTTTTTTTTTTTTTTTTTTTGTCCTTAGTAACAAATTGACGGTGATCTTTGCCAATTGATAAGGGAACTTTGCTTTGCATTTACGTTTGCCGAATGAAGCCTGAAGTGAAATGGGCACAGCTGAATTTTACACTTGGAACTCCATGCTCATGGCAAGTGGCAAATGGAAGAAAATGGGAAAAAAGCCTTTCGCTTTCATGGTATTGATGCATAAATTTACCTGCATCCACTCAAATTCTACGATTCAATTTTGAAGATATCCATCATACTCTATTACTCATCATCATCACAAATGCAAGATTAGATTTTGATGATTTTTTTTTATACCCATATATTGCAAGTATTTAATTATTGGGATATTAAAAGCATCCAATTAATAAAAGATGATCTCACCATTAATCTCACAATATTTTATTTTTTTTTCTTTTTAATATAGTGGATAGATATAATATATAGTTTTGTATATAAATGGAAATGGAAGATATATATACTTTATGAAGGTGGAATTTGCATTAAAATAGAAAAGGGACAGAGAACAATGAACATGGCACATAGGTCGAACCTCAATTGATTCCATGGTAAGCCAAGATGTGGGTCCAACCTTCAACGTGCTACCTTTTTCTTACCTTTGGGACTTACGTACCAGCTTCCCTACCACCTCTATCGAGTCTACCTAACCAAGTGCCTCGATGGGTATTTATTTTTCACTAAATTTTTTAATTTACTAATTTAAATTTAAAAAATTAAATTTGTTGAATTAAAATATTTAAAATAATCAAAATAAGTTTATTGTCCTTAATTAATTTCACTAAGCATCATTCATTAATTCATATATAATTATTTCAATAAAAATTACTTTTTTAAAAAATAAAACTTTTTTTTAAGACATACATGGCCCAATTAGCAAAGGCGGAATGAAAGACCCAAAGTGGTCCTTGATAACGTTACAGCGGACGGCGATATCATCGGAGAAACGTTTTTATTATTAAAAAAGTTGCGCGGCGTGGTCGGTCATCTGGGTCACCACAAAAATTATTTTGAAATTACATGGATAAACTGTTGCTATTGTGTTGAATGCCTTCGTGGGCCTATTAAAATCCACAAAAGACCTTAACTTTTTGGTGCTCATTAAAATAATTATAGAATAATTACTTTTTGGTGTTCATCCTCTGCAAATTTCACAATTCAATTCGCAAAACCATATTATTTTTAGTTATTAGTACTTTTTAAAATAAAAGTTGCTTCAGGGAAGTTGAGATTGAAAATTTGCAAATGGGGGGTAGTTGGGTGTTATTTTAAATGTGCAAATATAAAGTTTATTTTTACTTATGATTTTTTTTTATATTCAATTTTACTATTTTTTTAGTTTTTAATCTAATTAACCTAAACGTTTGGATTTAAATTCAAATTAGTCCATCTCATGTGGAAGTAATTAACATATATTTTTAATTAATTAATATCAAAAAATAAATTTATGCATTACTTTTATGAGGAGAGGTTAATTTTAGATTAAATCAAAAAATTTTTATAAATTACATAAAAAATTAAAAATAAACAAAATGTGAATAAAAAAAAGATTTTTTTTTTTCATGTAACATCTTATTTATTTTATGATATATTGCCATTAATAAAATCACATATTAATTATTGATGTAAGTTTATTAATGATTTAAATCTTAAATTTTACTTATATTAATAATTTGGTTCTCATATTTTACTTTTATTAACAAATTTTTTTCTCAAAATTCACTAGTTATAGGACCAATTTGTTAATAAAGTAAAATGTGAAAATCAAATTGTTAGTAAAAAAAAAAAATTTAATAATCAAATTATTACTAAATTTACATCAAAAATTAATTTGTGAGTTTTATTAAATTTCAATCATTTTGTTGTAATTTACCATTTGTTTTACTAAGCAAAATTATTAATATCACCTTCTAGAAAATGTGGGCATTTTTATAAAAGTATCATATTGTTTGTCTTTTTTTTTTTTAAAAAAATTCAATTGCATCAAAAGAGTATCTAATGTATTAAATCACATGTGCATTTTAAAAATTTAAAAATTATTTTAAAAAATATTCATATATTTATGTTTTAAAACTATCAAAAGTTAATTTAAGATCTATTAATTTTCAAAAAATTTTATTAGGAAAAGTATTATTATATTTATGCTTCAAATTTTCGCCATAAATTTTTTTTATTATATAATATATGTGAAATTATGTTAATGGCAATAGTAGCATACATAGAATCTTGCAAGTTTTGCAAATCCTATATATTTATGAGAAATTGTAGTCAAATAATTCAGAATAACTTTAAATTTGTTTGAAAAATTTCTTCAATTGTTATTTGATTATTCTGAGGCATCTAAAGTATTTATTTACTACTCCATTGAGGAGATTGTTGTCCTTGTCCCTATACATATGGACAATCACATATGGACAATTTACAGTCCATGCTCTTTTACTCACTCTTCATGTACAAAATAGATAATTGCAATAGAGAAAACAACAATCAATCAATTAAAAAAAAAAAAAAAAGCTATGTGGCGTTTGGAAAGAGTTAATTTTCGAAAAATAATTTATACATAAAAATTACTTAAATAAGTCTCACATTCACTCATATACGATAACTTATACTAATATATCTTAACATATACCCTTTGATACTACACTATGTGCCATTCATCCATGATACTTTTAAGGTCACAAATTATCAATTAAATGATAAAAATTTTGTTATTAATAAATCGATATCTAAAGAACTTTATATTACAAATGAAAATGTGAGGACTATCTCCTTATAAAATTCAAAATCTCTGGTTCTATAAAACTCAAAATCTAAAAATAAAGGATGAAATTTATCCTATTTATTATCTAAAAATGTTAATCCAATAATATTTGCTCCGTTTTCATTTATTGCCAAATGCCAAGTCGGCGAACCACTAAACATTAATGGCATTATTCGGTACATACTGCATTTCCAGAATGATTTTAATAAAATTTATTTATTTCCAGATTGTTTGGAGGTGATGTAACGGGACAGTTTAGCCTCCAAAGCCTTTAGAGATGAATCATTTTTGTACAACCCTTCCCTGCAAATTATGTTTGTACGTTCTATATTTATCTCTAAAAAACGAAAACTTTGCCTCGACCTGAAAGGGCAATTTCGTCAGTCCACCTTCATATTTATCCGAATGGAATGTATAATCGTCCTAACATTACCCCCACTTCGTCATGCTTTGACTTTAAAGAAAACCCACTAGCTTAGTGGTGGTCACAATTTACATGCTAAATGGATACCTTCCATTTACCTACCACCTTTACCATTAAATAATAATAATAATAATAAAAAAATCATCGGTATAGAATGGACCGTCACCGCCAACACTGCAAAGCCGCTGTCACGTTACGCATTTTATTCATCTTAAAAAAAAAAAAAATTTACCGTCGTCGCAATGTACAAATAAATAATAATATTAAAAGCTTCATCTGATTGGGGAAAAAGGGACCCATCCAGGTACCAGACTCAGCGTTGGGCTTTAAAAACAATATAAAATGAGGGTTGTCGGTGGATTCATTGATTTTTGATAGTCTGCTAAGCCAAGCTAAAGCCAAACCCGTATTGCAATTTTCACCGAATCCCTCTTCTGTTGGACTGTGACCCTGGCCAAAAGCTTATCCCCATTCCTTAGCAACAAGTAATCTGTTTTCTCATTCACACACTCGCAAACCGCCACTTCTATCCAGAAATTTATATCATTAAACATGAACGGCGATGATGCTTACGGTGTATTTGAGGCACAGTACATATGGAGACACCACAGACACCAGCCTGGAGAAAACCAGTGCACTTCTGTTCTCGTCAAGCACATCAAAGCTCCTGTTCATCTCGTAAGCTTTAGTTTCTTTTGGATCTATCTATCAATTCATGCTTTCTGTTATTTTTTATTGTTTCGATTTATCTCCTTTTGCGGCGGGGAAGGATTTTAAGTGTGTTTGACTTATTTTTCTTTGTGTCAATCTGATGAATCCAGATCGATCACGTTTGATTTTGCTTCTTTTCAAATTTTTTTTTCCAAGCTCACACGTTCTTGTTTACGGCCCTCTTGTTCTGTTTTTGAGTCTTGGATATTTGGTTTATGGGTTTTGATTTTTGTAAACTAGACTATTGGGCAATTAGCTTTTGGATTTGCCAAATCTCTTCTTTCATTGATTTTTTTTCTTTGTTAAGAAAATTTTTTGACTTGCAATTCCTAACAACAAAAGCACTATTTTTTTTTTCTCACTGTTTTTCCGTTGCATGTGGGAAGAGGCACAACTACATACAAACGGTAATTTGGTTCCTATTTTGATTCTTTCTTTTTTTGGGTTTTTGTGAATTTTTTGGATCAGGTTTGGTCGCTGGTGAGGCGATTCGATCAGCCACAGAAGTACAAGCCATTTGTGAGTAGGTGCGTTGTGAATGGGGAGAGTGGAGAGCCTGGGATAGGAAGTGTTAGGGAAGTGAATGTTAAATCTGGACTCCCCGCAACCACTAGCACCGAGATGCTGGAACTCCTTGACGATGAGGAGCACATTCTCGGAATCAAGATTGTTGGTGGTGATCATAGGCTAAAGGTATACATTCTATCCACTTCTATATTTATCATTAATCATTATCATTATTAAGTTTTGTATTGTCGAGATGCTGTTTAGGTCCTGTTATTTAAATTTTGTTCGAGAATTAGAGAAGGTGGTCGAGTCTGCGTACAAGTTTTCTGTAGTTATTTAATGGATTGATCAATTAGATTACTCGATCATTCATTTTTTGCTTCTTTGAAAGTTTTGCAGTCTTTTCTGAATTTGGTGAGAGTTTACTATTTCCATTATCATGGCATTTTGCCTTCTGGAGATATGAACTTGAATTTGGGTTTTGGGTAGTGTATAATGGGCCATCTCATAGACAGCTCCATGTCACCAAGTGATCGCTGTTCTAGCTTCCCAGCTCTCTATTTTAATGTGTAAAGCAATTGAGGGAGTCTCGAAAACTACATGTAGGATGAGATGGAATTTGGTGATTTCTGATCTTGCATGTGCTTGCCAGTTTTGTTGTTATAGGAGCCGTCTTGTACTGGTTTGGGCAATATTCCAATGGTTGTCTTATTTTTAGGTTATTTTATTGTAGGGGCCTTGATATTACTAGTCATGTAGTGCAGTTTTGCATTTGGGAGCTACAATTTGGTGCCATCTCTTTATCTTTATGCTATAGTGTGTAACTTGTGAAATTGCCTTACCCCCTTTATTTTAAAGAGTGAATGGAATATTATATGGTGGAATATTAAGATACATGCATGCTTTTGGAGATTGTGGTTTTTTCTATGAAACATATATTGTTCAAGCAGGCAATCCTCTTTACCTTGATGATTTGGGACAAGAACTTGACATCCATATCATTTGTTGCGTTCACATGCATGCATTCTAGCACGTGCATGTCCATTGGTTGACAGGGCATTTGGAATCTGCCACTGAAGCTTCTGATTTTGAGATTTTGCGATTTCTTGTATGAAAAATATCTGAAACTTTTATGCCGCAATGCCTTTTGCTGATATTGTTCCAATTTCTCATTCTATTTTCCCCATTTCTTGATTTTGCAGAACTATTCGTCAATTATGACTGTCCATCCAGAGGTTATTGATGGAAGACATGGGACGTTAGTTATAGAATCATTTGTGGTGGATGTGCCTGATGGGAACACCAAGGATGAGACATGTTACTTTGTGAAGGCTCTCATCCAGTGCAATCTCAAATCTTTGGCTGATGTCTCAGAGAGGATGGCGTTGCAGGGCTGGGTTGAACCCATCAATCGATTCTGAATAGGTGGTTTCTGAATATGTAAAGTCATTAGGATGGCTGTGCCATTTGAGGGTTCTGATTCCAGAGGCTTTCTAGAGATTGGTGGGAGTACTCCTTCCATATTTCCAGAAGTTTTGCATGCAATTCATCTCATGGAGACCCTTTCTGCCTGTTTTTGCTTTTCCCTGCATTAGTAATTAGGTCTTTTAGACAAGTTTCCTGAGAACTTCCTATGAATGGAAAAGGATCGGCTTTTTTCCACTGTTGCTTTTACTAGTTTTTGCATGATGCTATGTAAATTACCATGGCCGTTTCTGTAAATATCCGTGTAACGCAGATGGTGCCTTTTGGACTGTAGGTTTTTATCTCTTTGCAGCTTCCGGGTGCAGGGATTACTAGTGACGGACATGAAGTAGCAGTGCTTTGTTGATTTTGATTTTGTAATGTCCTTTTTAGCGCACTATTGCAAAAAAATTATTAGCCTTTCTGAGTCGGGTTATGTGTATGCTTCGAATCATGCATGAGCTTATACTGCAGCATTTTAGTGCAGAAATTGCTGTGAATCTTACTGTTTTCATTTGGACCCTCTAGGTTAGTTTGTGTCCTCTCTCACATGGCTATAAATTTCAGGTCTGTTTGCTTTCTAATATGTGGAAGCGCAACGAGGAAGGTACGTGTAGTGAGAAGGCTGGTTACGTGGATTAAATTAAGCGTCTAAAAGTTATTAGGTTTGTGATTCCAAGGAGGCTTCCATAACATTTTGAAAGAGGAAGAAGATTGACCGGTGATAGGTTTAACTATGAAGTTGAATGCGTTAATTAAATCGATAATGATGAATCTGAAATTAAAATAGAGGGTGAAAAGGTTGAGATTAATTAGTTGTTCATATTGATAAGTGGGCAAATAATTACTCAATTTTGTAGTAAAAGTTTATTGAATTAAATAAATCTCACTTGCCATTTATAAATTTTATAAATTTTGTGATATTCATTTGTTTGGAAAGTGGACTCTGCCTCCTATATCTAACGCTAACGCACGTGCTTTACTAGAGAATGAATACTCACGTTTTTCAAGGCAGGAAGGGCCCTGCTTTCTCAAGAAGAGAACGGTAGCATAATGATACTGTAGAAGTTAGCTCTTAAATACGGTAAAATACATCTTTCCGGAAAAATCTTGCATAATGGGAAAATAATGCTTTAAAATTCAACTCCTTCGGAGTAAAAAAAAATTTACGATTTCCTGGATTCTTTAAACAATCTTTCATTGATTTTGCAATCATTTTAGCTTCATGCTGAATCTGATGATGAATCAAGATTCAATTGATTCCTCCATTAGTATTGCTGTCCCTCAGTATTTTCTTTTCAATGTACTTAACCAAAATTTCTCTCACACAATGTTAGGTGCGGCTAGTTTCCAGGCCTATAACAAATTCCATTACCAGAAATCATTGCAAGAACACCTGCCTGCCTTGAAATGGTGAAACCGAGCACCATCTCTTAGGAAAATCTCAACGCCCCGTGCCAGCGACATGTATTTTGCTGCTGTGTGGCAGTCGGAACAAATTCTTGTATTCTTAATCACTCTGATAGGTGCATTACTCTTTGTCTTGATCAGTCCGTAAGTAATGGCCAATTTTTCCGTATGACTAAGGAGTGCCTTCTCCTTCTCTTCCTCATCGGTGTTCTGATACACACAGTTGATGTCAGGCACGTATCCTAGTTTCTTCATTTCAGAAACCAACTGATACAACTCAAAGTATATCTCCCCTTCATCTTGATGGGGTTCCCCAGCAGCAGAGAACACATGAACTGTGTTATTAATTTGTACCCAGCTCCATACTTCCCTGATTTTTACCTCCTTTTCGGCCATGAGACCTCTGATACGCTCCACATCCTCCCATCTGTTTGACATGGCATACAAGTTCATCATCAAAACATAATTAGCAGAATTATATGGTTCTAAATTGAAAAGTTCCTTGGCCGCTATCTCAGCAAATTCCAAGTTTGTATGGATTCTGCAGGATCCAAGAAAAGCACCCCAAATGGTAGCATCTGGATTTAGTGGCATTGTTTGAATGAAGTCCCAAGCTTCATCTAGATAACCGGCTCTTCCAAGAAGATCTACCATGCAAGAGTAATGCTCAATTGTTGGCTTTATGCGATAATCTTTGCTCATACTATCAAAGTAATCCCATCCTTCATCAACTAAACCTGAGTTCTTGCACGCAGATAGCAGAGCAGTAAAGGTTATGGAATCTGGTAGGACACCTGCCCCTTGCATTTCACTAAAGAGTGAAATTGCCTCCATTCCAAGGCCATAAATGGAAAATCCCATGATCATGCAATTCCAACAGGCTAATGTCTTGTTTGTTGTTCTCCTGAAAACTTCATGGGCACTCTTTAAGTCGCCTGACTTACAGTACATGTCAATGAGAGCTGTGGCTATATATACGTCTTCGATGAATCCACTTTTTGCACTGAAACAGTGAATTTCTTTACCCTTCTTTAACAGAGATAGGCCTCCGCAAGTTCTTAGTAAGCTGGATACAGTGGCAGAGTTCGGTTTAATTCCTTCTTGCTGCATTTGAACAAAATACTCCAAGGATTCCCTGTAATTACCCTTCTGTGAACAGCCTGATATGAGGGCAGTCCATGAAACCACATTTGGAGTTAATCCTGAAATTTTGATATCGTGAATTACAGCCAAAGCTTCCTCACTGTGGCCCCACATTGAGTACCCAGAAACCATGCCATTCCATGTAACTAAATCTGGCGTAATCCCTTCCTCTTCCATATTATTCAACAGTCTTCTTGCATCATAAAAATGGCCCTTGAATGCATAGCCTGTTATTAACGAATTCCAAGCAACGATATTCTTATTCTTCATATTATTGAAAATTGCCTGAGAAATAGTTAAACAATCATTCTTCACATACATGTCTAACAGTGAAGTTCCCACATATACATCATAGTCAAGCCCATTTCTTATCACATAACCATGAATTTCTTTCCCAATATTCAAGAGCCTCAATTCAGTTGCAGCTTGAAGAACGCTAGTAATAGAGCACGAATTTGGTCTAAAACTTGAAGCTTGCATTTTTTCTAAAATGGTAAGGACTTCTTTATACGAGCCATGAACAGCATGGCCTGATAAAAGGCAATTCCAGGTTATTATGTCAGGTTTTACTCCGGACGATTCCATCTTATGAAAAAGATTCCAAGCATCATTCATGTCACCAAGAGCACTATAGCTTGAGATAATTGAATTCCAAGAAGACAAGTTACGATCTTTCATTGAATCAAAAACTCTTCTAGCTAGTTTAAGTTTGCCATTTCTAGAGTACATACTAATCAAGGAATTGCATATCGACAAATTTGATTCTAATTTATGTTTTATAACATACCCATGTATCTGCTTCCCTTCACTGAGGGCTCCATGCTTTCCACTGGCTTGTAGAATCTTCAAAAGTGTAATTGCATTGGCTTTTACAAAGAAAAACTGCATTTCTGTAAACAGTTCTAGAGCATTAACAAGTCTCTCATTCTTCAGGTTGACCATGATTGCCTCATTCCACAAGAGATCATCCCGATCTGGCATCTCATAAAATACTTGATTAGCACTTTCCACACCCCAACATGCCTCATAATAATTCAATAGTGCACTCTTCACATAAGTATCCAATTCAAAGCCCATCTTGATCAAACTAGCATGGACTTCCAAACCCAGCCATAAATCCATTATTCTAGTGCAAATTTTCAAAATTACAGTAACAACTCTACTATCAAATATCACTCCTTTAAAATGCAATTCTTGAAAAACCTGAAGAATTTGGATTGGATGGCCGCCATACCTCTCAAATTCCTCCAAGAAAGAATTCCACATAACGTAATTCCGTGCAAAACCCACGAAGAAAACCATTGCAGCAGACCTAAAATCACCAAGTTCCAAGTAAAAAGTGATCAAAGTTTTAGCCATGGAATCGGAAACCCACATGTTGCACGTTTTTATCATCTGGGCATGCATTGCTTTAACCGAATCCAGAGTTTTGACATCACTCGGGGTATCTAAGAATCGGAGATTTGGGAAATGCTTCTGCCAAGGAGGTGCTAGTGAGGCAGAGAGAGAGGTAGTCTCAGAGGAGGTAGATGTGGAAGCAAGAGAAAGAGTAGCTGGTGAAAGAGTAGTTGGTTTAGGCTTGTGGGTTAGTGGGTTTTGGTTTAGAGGGAGGTTAAAGTGGCGGTGAAATGGAGAAAGCTTGTCCATGGTGGTTGTGGAAGTTAAGAGATGGAAATGAAGTTAAAGTTGCTGGACAGTTCATAGGGAATATAGCAACGCACAGCTCTTAGTTTGCGCTTGCAAAAGACGAGCAATTGGTGCTTGGATTCTTGATGGATTGTTGATAAGATCTTATCTGCTTTGGAAGTTGGTTATGTGGGCCCGCCAGCTCCAAAACGCACCGTGTCAATTCGCAGTAATTTGTGTCATCTTTTTCATCAGCAAAACTATAATCCTTTCTCGGAGTAAACAATTATGCTCATTTATTGTTTGAAAACATATTATTGATCAGACATATTTAAGTTTAAATTTTTATTTTCTAACCTTAAAAAAAAATTAATTAGATCAGAGGCTTTCCTGTGAAGGTGCCATTATAAAATTATAATTTTATCTATAAAATTAAGTATATTTTTTTAGAAATGTTACTGCTTAACCTTCTAAAATTTTTAAAATTTAAAATTTTACCTATAAATATTAATATATATTTTCTTAAAAAATACTATTTACCTTTTCAATAATTTTATTTTTATTTTAATATCTTATTTTTATCAATATTTTTTATATTATCTTATTTTAATCTCTTAATATTTTACATTTTTATTTTAATTCTTATCTTTTATCAAGATTTCATTCAATTTTTTGTTTGTAATATTAATTTTTTATTTTTTTCTAGTTTCATCCCTGAATGCAAGTGATGCATGGAATTATTTAATATTAAGTTATATTAATATTAAGTCATATTCGGCACAACAACTAAACATAGACTTGGACAAAGATTCAATCTGAACTAAAAACCATCAATTTTAAATATGAGAAAGGGAATAAATTGAAATTGAATTGTGATTTTAATAAAATTTTATTAAAAATGATTCAGAGTTAGATTTGGTCTAATTTGATGGTGATTTTAATTTTAATTTTTGAACAATTTGGTCCGAATTGACTCAGGTGGCACATTTCTGGATTCCGTCACATCTCCTTTTCAAAGAACACTTTGAAGCTATTCAACTAAGCATAAGCTTTTATTATAATTCATAATTGAGGGGAGGGAATTAAAAGCGACCCTTACCTAAAGTAAATATATAAAAAAAATAATATTTAGGTGATTTACTTATATCATCGGATATATTATCTTTTATTATTATTAATAAATAAATTATTAATTTATAAGTTTAAAATTATACTGTTTATCATTTTAATTATATCAAAGAGAACTCACACTATATAATAAATATATTAATTAATCTCTCTTAGTCTCTTTTAAACATAATCTAATATTTTTACTATTTTAACTATTATACCACAAAGAGTGTCCTTAACTACATAGGCAATAACTCTCTCATTACCGGATAATAATTTATTCATTTTAAATTCTACTACCTTTCTTCACCTTAAGTTAAAACCTCTTTCCTTTCACAGGACTGCAATGGGCAGAAGCTTTTCATCCATAGTCAAAGCCATTCTTTTCTTTGCAATGGGCGATAACCTTACTCCATGAGTTAAAAGCTAAAGCGACAGTCATGCTCAAATAGCTAAAAACTAAATAAATTTTTCTACAATTCTCCTATAGATAGTGTTAATTTCCTCAATTTTAATATGAGAAGTCCTACTTAATTTAGGATTAATACTAAAATAAAAATTTTACTCTATATATATAAAATATTTTTCTATCATATTGAGTAATATTTATTCCACTAAAATTAGAAAAAAATCTTTCTAAATTATACTAAAATTTTAAGTCATAATTCTAACACATAGTATTTAGGATTGATTTAAAACCATAAATCATCACCCAATTTCATTCAAAAATTAAATCAGTTTCTAATCAGCAACCAATTCGAATCAATCTGCTCATTCTCTATGTAGAGCAGTTGTTTCTACATCCGATGAGAATGAATGGGCTATTATTGTCCCCTTTCATTTATTGAAGATATACTGCACTTCGATATGATTCAGTAATAGTACATTCTATTTTTATTAAAAAAAAAAAATTTAAGTGTGTTTAGTGTATAGTTAAAAAAAAAAAAGTAAAAAACAATAATTAAAATAAATATAGAATAAAATAGTTTGGACCTATACAGTTCGTACAGTTGATTTCCTCCTTCCTCCTATTCGTTTTCATTCACTGGGACAAAATCTATAGGGACGGAATTAGATCAAACTACCTATAGACAACATATTGTTATGAGGTTATTTCTGATGTATTTGCTCAACAAGAAGCAAAATTTTAAAGAGGAAGACCTGAAAAGAGAGAGCCAAAATCATGACAACTTTTATCCACTCTCCCCTAAGGCTTCAAGCTTTGTGTACACCAGAGATTGGTTGAAAAGCTGAAGCCTTCAGGGAGAGTGAACAATGGCTGCCACTCTGAGATCATGAAACGCCTTTGTTAGCAAGACATAGATTGTTCATGTACCCCCAGAAAGGCTTCCAACCTTCCTTTAATGGTATGGTGGTTTTAGGCTACAAAGCTATTAAGCTAACCTCTAGCAGAGATGGGAACGCGGAAGCCCTTGAGAGGAGGTGAACAATCAAATTCCTTAGGTATGGATGTGTTCTCCTCTCCTGACTTGCTCAAGCAAGAGCTAGAGGACTCTTTATAGGCCGCAAAAGTCCTCCCCAGAAGGACTATGTCCATATGTCTGCACGTGTGAGAGAATGGTGTGCATATGTCTGCACGTGTGAGAGGATGGTGGAGGCCTCCACGCTTGTGTGCCAACTAGTCTAGATCCTTCAATTTTCAGAAAGGTGTCTCAAAATTAAATGGATGAAAAGAACTGGACAGGCAATAGCGAGTCAACTAACCTGAAATAACAATAAAGCAGATTGGCATCCAATCATATTATTATCCAATATCTCGCGAAGTCCACTCAAGAACAATCCTAATCTCCATATCCAATGGAACATATCATGTAATCAACGTCTCAACCAGAATAACTTTTTGAAGAATATATCGACCAAGATTCTCAGATTAATCTGCTACATGTCACAGCATTGATCAACTAGCCTATTTTCAAAAAAAAAAATCTTCCTAAACTGTGGTTGCATTAAGAAAATAACAGGTAGTTGTGAATGACATGGACAACTACTCTTCAATTACCTTTTTTTTCTGGGAGTGCTCGAGTTTTAGATGGAACATATCATGTAATCAACGTCTCAACCAGAATAACTTTTTGAAGAATATATCGACCAAGATTCTCAGATTAATCTGCTACATGTCACAGCATTGATCAACTAGCCTATTTTCAAAAACCAAATCTTCCTAAACTGTGGTTGCATTAAGAAAATAACAGGTAGTTGTGAATGACATGGACAACTACTCTTCAATTACCTTTTTTTTCTGGGAGTGCTCGAGTTTTAGATAAAGAAAGCCACTGACAAACAAACCCATAGTGTTGTTGAAGATAATTGATAGAATGACATGGACAACTACGCTTTAATTATTCTTTTTTTTTTTAATTGGGAGTGCTGGAGTTTAAAGAAAGCCACTGACGAACAAACCTGAAAAGCAATGTAAAGTAAAATTTTAGATAAAGAAAACAAACCAGTGCTTTGATATAGAATGCAGAACATGTAAATCAAGACATTCCTCTATCATACAATGCCACAAGAATAATTCCATTTTAGTTCTCAAACACATAATCAAGCTCCTATCAAGCACATACAGCTTGGTAAATCAAGACATTCTTCTATCATAAACTGTGAAGACTACAACCATCAATTACCATCTATTATCTGCTGCTCCGACTTGAACTGAGAGTTCAGCAGTGCCCCATAATTGCAAGCATAAATTTAATGGTTTCTGAACACGACTTGACTAAATCAGAATATCAAAATCCTGCTTTGCAGTGAAAAAAGAGTTGTAGTTTCCAGGTCTTATAAATAAAATATCCGCAAGGAAACTCAAAGCTACACCTAGCCAACAAAAGTTGTGCAATGGATGGTGAACTTACAGTTCTTTAAAATACTTATTTATTAATTAGTTTTAAACTAATCATAACTCCATATGACTGATTTGTGGCCATCCATTGTATTCAATGTGATACTACCCCGCCAACTATATACTCATGATAGCAGACGAGTGCACAACCTTGAACACGGGCATTAGGGCTTCACAACAACTATGGGAATCAGATTCACATTCACCGACTAATATAACAAACAACAACAATACCATATATCATCAATGGACTCAATGGCAAACAGAAGAAATGAAAGAAAGGAGCATTATCCAGTGAAACAGAGAATCATAGTACGAGCTACGTCTTGCCACATTATTACAGTTTTAGGTTACATGTCATGAGGTGAATCACACTTCTAGACACGGCACAAATTTCATGAAGATCAAAGAATGGTTTAACAATTGAAGTAACAGACCACAGAATATTTTATGTTTAGTTATTTGAAAGATCATAAATGTACATTATTTTCTCTCATCTTTTCTTTAATTCACCGTTTCATAAACATGAGATTTTTTTTTATTATAACCCTCCGAACCATTAACTTTTCTTACCTTCCTATTACTTATAATTTCCTCACCTCGTTCAGACCCTGTAACACATCAGGGTGCCTTATTAGCATCCCTGTCAGCTGCTGAGAAAATCTAAACTCCTCTGAAAATGATAAAGGGGATCCACGAGGATCCTGTTCTCTACAGTGAGACTCAAAATCTCATGAACAACCCCACAAGCATGCTTTTCCTTCTTTGGTGTACCTGATCTCAAATGGTAAAAGTCGGAATAAGGGGATATAAAAGGAATGTCTCGGAAATTATAGATCATTCTCATTTCACTCTTAGAAGCTATAGACCCTTAGGCAGCTTCACCTATTCCTTTGAAGATTTTGGTGGTCTACCAACGGGTAGATCTTTCTCTTCTGGCTCTCTAGCCCTATTCCCCTCTCCTGATAATTCAGCAGCAGATACTGCAAGCTTTGGCTCTCAATGAGTTAATTCTAGTGCAGGCCCCCTCTCAGTTGCAACAACTCAAAAATAATGTGGGTATCGATGATAGATTGTGCCGCGAAATTCCATAGTTAATCAAAGATCAGTCCTGAAATGAGTTATTTTTTTTCCAATAAAATCTGTTTTTCCAATGACACCATCGACAATTTCCTCAACTTAACAACCAGCAAATCCTCCATCTCATTTCTGAGCTTCAACTTCTCCAGTTAAAGTCTTTCTGCCTCAGGCGTCAATTTTAATTGCAATGAAAACACCCCTTCTTCCATAATTTCAAACGCAGCAGGGGATTTATTCAACAAAGCAATAAATCGACGCTTTCTCTGAAGACCCATTTCTCTTCTGTACTTCCCCCATTGCCTAAGAGACTTAATTTTCTATCAGGTTGATTCACCAGAACCTTCCTTATCTTCGATACTAATTTGAAGTGGATGCTGAAGCTAGTAGTTGCCTGTGTATTTTTGACTTCTTACTTGCATGGGACTTGACTGTACTTTTGTACAAAACCAAGGATAGAACGGTCACGTTGAATGCGTGAAACGGCTGCGTTTTAATGCGACCCATTTGCTTGCCGGGGAAAGCGGCTTGCGGTTTCAGTGAAATCTCCTACTCAGACTTGGCAGGCTCGACCCTCGACGACTGCTGTACTACTGTTTCTCTCTCTTCATCGCCGTCCGAGAAAGTAAATGGCGAAAAGGCGCGACCGCCGAGTCGTGCAGAGTTCAGGTCGCCGTCAAGCCCGCGGCGACACGTCCACTCAAGTGGACCAATTCAGCGAGTCAGCAGCTTCAGATCGCAAGCTCATCACCATTTTCGTCTCCTTCTTCATCGTAATTCCCGCCGTCTCCGTACTGGTATACTGTATCAAATATGTTCCAAATACGTACAGAACGGAATCACATGCACACCAAGAAGGGCGTGTTAAAACTGATTTGAATTACCAAGAAATCCTCAGTGTAAGCAGTTCCTTCCTTGATCACGGCTGTTATATTGGCCTTAATTCGTCCTTGAGAGGGAGAATTTTTTTTTTTTTTCTGGTTCAAATTCTTTTGCTGTCAGTCTAAAATTGTGAAGTTCTCAAATATTTCAGAAGAATTCAAAGGTTTCAAATAATGCATCTCACCGGCAGTATACATATCCAGTACTAGCATACATTACTCCCTGGTAAGGTCTTCGCTAATGAATCTCATTTCAGTTAAATAAAGCTTATTGAAGCTTGCTTAATAGATGCTAATTCGTTTGAAACTATGAGCTTGTATGAAATGATAAGGATGACGATGAATTCTACTAAACATTGTAGGAATTCTAAAGGGTATGAAATGGCAAAGAGGTTCACGAACAAGTTTACGCATTTATCGCCTGTCTGGTATGATCTGAGGAGGTATGCCACAAATTTTCAAGTACCTAATTGAAGTTCCTGTATTTGTGTCAAATTTAGAAATTAAGAGCTGATTTTATGTTACTATTTCCACTGTATGAGTTCATCTTTATTCTTTCTGTTGCCAGCCAAGGCACCGACTTAACACTGCAAGGGAGGCATAATGCTGATAAAGGATGGATCTCAGAGCTTAGAATGAAAGGAGATGCTCTGGTAATTAAAAAGGCTATGTAACCCATTTTCTCTTCTTTGCTTTGGTAAGTAAAAAAGAATGTGGCTTTGGTAAGTGGATGAAGGAAATGTAGTTGGCTAGTTTGCTTATCATTGGTGTGAATGGACATTGTCTTTGGTAATACGGAATTAGAGCATTTTTAGAGCCAAAAGATGATTTTTCTTTTTTTGGTGTTATAAATTACATTGGTTGGGCTACTCTAGAAACTATTACGTTCCAACTGGTTGGAATTTGTTGTCAATACTTAAAACTTGGCCTGCTTAATGTTTTTGCCCAATTTCATTATTGATCTTGAATAAACCTGCATGGATCTCTTATAATGTTAAGTAGGCCTTTTGGTTGTAGGTGTTACCTAGAGTTGTTTTGGAAGCATTTCCAAAAGAGATGCTTATCAAGAAGAAACTGAGGGATAAAGCTATTGAGCTTATAGTATCAGAGTGCAAGTAAGCTTCCTCATATTTCATGCTATTAATGTTGAAAACAAGGAAACAATTATATCTGGTCTTGCTTAAGATCCTTTGCCTGTTGATTTTCCTTTATGACTAGGGAAATGGAATATGATGGAATTGTGCTCGAGTCCTGGTCAAGGTGGGCAGCTTATGGCATCTTGCGTGATCCAGATACGAGGAATAAGGTAAATATTGACTTCTATGATATTTATTTTTCTTAGGATCAAAATTTTTTAGTACTAATACAACCTGAAGAAATGTTATTTAGGTGGCCAGTATATAATAAATTGTAGGTCATATTCATAAGGTAACATGACTAGCATAAAACAATTCCTTTTTTAAATACTGGATTTTATACTTTTTTTCATGCTTGATATGTGATCTAAAGGTTAAAATATCCATCATAACTCTCTGAAACACATAAAATTTTCCATTCATATATCTTGGTATGATGCATTCAATTTTGGGCTGTTTGCTAGGAGAGGAATCCATCAACTTTATGCCTGGTATTTCAAATTTTTTAGTTCTTGACAAATCTTTTTTGGTTTGCAAGCTTAGGCCCTGAAGTTTATAAAACAACTTGGGCATGCACTGCACTCTGTGAGCTCAGCAAGGAGCAGTAAGCAACCTTTACAGTTGGTCTACGTTATAGGGCCACCACATTCAGAGAAGCTTCAAGTGCATGACTTTGGCCCAGAGGATCTTCAGAGCTTGAATGATGCTGTAGATGGTTTCTCACTCATGACCTATGACTTCTCAAGTCCTCATAATCCTGGTCCAAATGCACCTTTGAAGTGGATCCGTTTCACCCTGCAGCTGCTCCTTGGCACCACTGGCAGTGATGCCTGGACCCAAGCCCATAAAATATTTCTTGGCATCAATTTTTACGGAAATGATTTTCTCCTTTCTGAAGGTATATTATTTTGCATTTGTTTTATTTGTTGTGCTAATTAATATTCTGGGGTTGACTTCAATAAGTTTGGAGAAGGGACCAGTAGGGCCATTTAACCGGTGGCCAAATCCTGGTTCTTTTTCCCTTTCTTTTCAACTTAGCAGGTTTATGCTTTTTGTATGGTCTAATCAATGTTGTGAGATGGCTGGAGGGGATTCAAGTTAGGATAGCAGAATGCCATAGATTTTAGGACAACCAATATGGGAAATTGGTCTTGAGAATCTAATGATAAATTATAGTCTGTAGATCTTAAAATTTCAATCTTGATCTTGATTATTTTCCAAGTAAAATATGTATAGTGTCATATTGAGCTTGTGACTGATTTCCAGTTAGGACTTAGAAGAGTGGCATTTGGAGGACATTTTTAAGTCAGTATACACTTTCAGGTTCTGGTGGGGGAGCTATTATTGGGAGAGATTACCTCTCTTTATTGGAGAAGCACAAGCCTGACTTGCGATGGGAGGAGGGCAGTGCAGAGCATTTTTTCCTCTATGTTGATGATGAAAATAAAAATCATGCGGTGTTCTACCCATCTTTAACATCAGTTTCTCTACGACTAGAGGAAGCTCGAATATGGGGAACGGGCATCTCGATCTGGGAAATTGGGCAAGGTTTGGATTGCTTTTTTGATCTTTTGTGAGAAGCAAGTTTTGTTGTTTTTGTTATTAAAAAAGATCTTTATAGGATGTACCGTTCATCTCCAACTGTATACTGTAAAAAATTTTGCTGAAGTTCAGTTTCATCTAATGGAGTTCGTTGGCCATTGGCCATGATCACCTTATATAAAATAATTTTTGGTTTAATTATTGAGTTGCAACTTTTGATGAAGTATAAGAAATTTGGCATCATTAAAATCTAAAACAGAGATTTCCTCTATGGTTGGATGACTTTATGTTTGATTTTAAATGGATGGTATTAACAAATTGAATGAAACTTTGTTTCATATTGAATACTCTTGAAATTGGTCTTCTATCTGATTATAAATTATAATAGCCACTGCGAACTTAGGCTACCTTTGGCAGGCTTTTGTTGGAGAATTTGGGATTAATAGCGTACATAGATTTTTTAACTTGCACCTTATTATTTGGGTTTAAAGTTGTATTTAAGATCAAAATTCACTGTCATTAAAAACTATTAAATATATTTATATATTTTATTAATGGACGAAAGTAAATTAAATGTCCTATTTATTAATATTTTTATTCAGAATTTAAACGTTAAACTCACTCTAAAATCAAAATTCAATAAATACAAAAATTACCTATTATTAGTAATTTTAAATTCAAAAATCAAATATAAACATTCAAGTAAACCTAAAATTAAATATATGAATTGGTTTGCAGCAAATTATAACAGAGTTGTTTTTTTTTTTTTTTTTATATATAAACTAAGCATTTCTGTTTGCTATTTTCAAGCACCGAAAACTAGCTACATCCAGTTATTCAAATAAAAGCCCTAACCTTTTGTTTGGATGTTAATTGTTTTGGGAAGTTGGAGAGAAATTAAGTAATATGAAAAAAAAAATTATTTATTTGAATAAATTATTAAAATAGAAGAAAAATATAATTATTCTATTTTTTTTATAATTTACATAATTTTTTTATTTTTTATTAATTAAAAAAATATTGTAAATTAATTATAAAGTAGTGAGAAATGGAAGAAAATTTTCCTTTCCATCCTCAATTGGGTTAGAGAATTGAATCTCTCCTTAACTCTCCTTCGATTCTCTACAGAAATGGCAGCTAGGGAGAGATTGTTTATTATCTGATTGACAAGTGGCTAGGATGCCATCAATGGCTGTTGGAAGTTTGGATTTTTTTTTTCTCTTGATTTCTGGTTTTGTGAGGGAGAATAAGAAAAACACCAAAATCCTTTACTACTTCATTCTCCTCTTTTGTGATTTGAGTTGCAATGAAGTTCATGGAAGCTTAACTTGCGATAAGGGTTTGGAGGCGTCAAATAGACAAAAACAGAAGGAAGAGTTTGAATCAAAAATGATTTTAAGTTTCTCACGGTTAAATTGACAGAGGAAACGCAATTTTTGTGATTCCTAGTTTTGCTGGATTAAATTTTTAGGGTTTCTATTTTTATTAATTTTTATTTTTAAAATAATTAGTTTTTTAAATATTTTATATAAAATCAGAATTTTAAATATTTTAAATATTTTATATAAAAAAAACTCAATATGAGCCTAATTAAATCTTGAATAGGAGTTTGGACAATATGTATGAGCTTTATTCCATTCTTAAATCGCTGGCTCTGTTAAATGATCTAACGGCCTGTACTGCTGCACTCAATGTTTTTATACTGTATGTATGGCTTCTGAAAATTTTTCTAAAGCTTCTCAGCCACACAATCTCACAGAATGAAAATGATCAAACCTTCTAGAGCCCAATGTGATCACCAACTCTCATCGCACTGCCACGTGTTACACAATGAATGGAAATGTTTGTAATCTCGCCTGCCATATCAGCACCTCCCCCCCACTCCAAGCACGCCAGCAAATTGCACCCACTGAAGCTAAGGCTTGTCATCCTCTGCTGTCTTCCCTTCCAATCACCCAAAACAAAAATCGGCATAGAACTCCATTCCTTATGTTGGTTCAGGTCTTTTCTTCGTTTCCTTAGGAGCCCAGATTTTGTCTCTTGACAAAGAGTTATACCATGGAGGCCCTAAATGCAGCAGGTTTGACCCCAATATCGGTTCTTTGTGAAAAAAGAACAGAACCTGGAAAATTTTTATGCCTCCCTGCTACTTCATCACTCAAATTCTCAAACTCTGCTTCTCTAAGCTCCACTCCACATACTAATACCATACAAGAGTGCTTATCAAGAACTTTTCATGGGGGTCTAGTAGCCTTATCTTCAGTTCTTAGCACTGGGTTAGCTAAAGCTTTAACATATGAGGAAGCACTACAACAGTCAACGAGCACCCCCGCATCGGATTTTGATGCCAGTGGAGTTCTTGATAATGTTATCAGTTTTGCAACTGAAAACCCAACTGTTATAGGAGGTGGTGCTGCAATTTTGGCAGTTCCATTGGTTTTGTCTCAGATTCTAAAGAAACCCAAGCCATGGGGTGTTGAGTCTGCAAGAAAAGCTTATGCAGTATTGGGAGATGATGCAAATGCTCAGTTACTTGATATAAGAGCGCCAGTGGAATTGAAAAAAATGGGTACTCCTGATATCAGGGGTTTCAAAAAGAAGCCAGTGTCAATTGCTTACAAAGGTGATGATAAGCCAGGTTTCTTGAAGAAGCTGTCTTTGAAGTTTAAGGAACCAGAAAAAACTACATTGTTCATTCTAGATAAGTAAGAGTTTGGACCTATTTGGAATTCTGTTGTACTGATTCCTCTCATAATAACTAGGCTGTGAATTAATAAGGGAGTTCCTTTATAGAATTTTTAAATTAGACAGTTAGTTTGTGCTTTATGAAAATTCTCTCTTCATGAGCTGATTTAGGTAGTTTACCATATCAAGAATTAGATTTCAATTAATAATGAGAAAATAATTAGATTTAAAAGATTTTGGTCTCTTTTATTTTTTTCCCCTTGAATTCAGAGGGCTGGTTGTGACTGAGAACTGTGTTAGTTCTTGCATTGAATTTCTTATTGGGTTGCTCCATCAAATTCCATGTTCAATTTCATAGAAGTAACAATGTGCTAAATGGTACACATAAGATCTGCAATTTGATTTGAAAAATACAAACAGGTATAAGATCTTTGGCTTTGTTTGGTTTAGATACACTACATTTGCCCTTGAGCATCAGTGTGATGTTTGAGGCTGTGGAGATGAAGCCCAGCCAAAAGGATAAAGCATAGCTGGCAAATAGCACTACCCACATTAGTATGTTAAGTTATAGCATACTTTTAAATCATGATGCCTCGTAGATAGAATTATTTATAATTTCAAAGCACTATAATTAATTTCCTCAACTAAGGATTTCAACTGGTTCATTGTCAACATGACTGCCTTTTAGCGAATTTAGTTACTTAGAAACCTTATTTAGATATATAAGGAATAGCAAAATTATTAGAATGAGAAAGAAAAACAGCAGAATAGAAGAAGTGGGAGGTCAGTCAGGTTGGTAAATGAAATATCTGCTGATCTTTTCACCTCTCACTTTGTCTCTCTCACTCATGCATGCATGACTGCACTGCATTCCAGTTCATGTGAGCATGCACATATGCAAATAAAATTTCCCTTGTGATTTTATCACGCACAAAATAATCAAATTAGAGTTTCTGCTTGGTTGTTTGACATTAAACTTACCATATATAAACTAATGTTGCGAAATTTATGATGAAAACCAGATTCAATGCGAACTCTGAACTGGTTGCAGAGTTGGTCACTGTAAACGGATTTAAAGCTGCTTATTCTATAAAAGATGGTGCAGATGGACCACAGGGATGGATGGTATTCTTTTAGTGTCACCTGTTTTCTATTTAATCTTTGTGTGTGCAAGTCTTATTTGTCATCTCATACAGAAATAACTAGAAATTTTAAGATGAACTCTGATTTTGCAGAATACTAGCGTTCCTTGGATACCTCCAAGTAAAGGGTTGAGTCTTGATCTTAGCAATTTGACAGATACTCTCAGCAATGCACTTGGGGTACGCGCCTTTCCTTTTTCATTGTAAAATTTTAACTTTGTTATACCAGTTAAGGTTCTTTTTTATGGATGCTGATTCTTGTGTCTTTTTTCTCCTAACTCATAATCAATGATAATTATAGTAGATGATGTTATAACAAATAGTGCATTTGGGTTAGAGGGCCTAATTTAAGATGTAAATTAGATCTTTTCTGGATGAGAGGACCTACATTATGTTGATTCTACTGACAAGAAATGATTGATATAAATGATCAGTAAAGAAAGAAAGGCTTAAATAAATTCAGCTGAGCACATGATATATGAAGTTGTCGTACATAGTTTTGTTATGAAGATCAATATTGTTAAGGTCTGGGATGCAACATGCTTCAGGCTTGAGGAAAGATTAGGGAAGTGGAAGGTGTCCTAAGAATGTGATTATGCTGGTAGGAAATGACAAGAGTGCCTGTCTATAGCGTGGTGGTTACTGAACATAATCACTGCCTTCTTGCCTTATTGATAAAGTACATGCTAGCTTGATCAGGCAATGTATCCTCTGGAGGAATGTAACATTTTCTTGTTGTATCTCTTGTCTCCCTAGTGAAACTTCAAAACATTATTGGGTCCAAGAAAACCATTGATGAATCCTCAAGGCATCATTACATATGTTGTTACTGCAAAGTGTCAAGAACTAATAACTTGAATATATTCATCAGTACAAAATAATTTATCAGCATCTGGCTTATAATATATGATGATATAGTTGTTCTGTACATAAATTTCTAATGATAGATGATATAAATCTTATTGTCTTTTCTTTTCTTTCTTTGTTATAATTGCATTAACTTACTTCATATAAGATTATTTTGAAACTCTTTCATGTTCGACCATCAAAACATGTTATTCATGGGTCAATGTTTAACTTGTAGAGTTGTGCCCTCCCTTCATTTAACATTTCATAAAATGCACTGAAATAATTTTGCAGGAGGGCTCGGATGCCTTGCCTCTGACCATTGGGATTGCAGCAGCTGCTGGCTTAGGTGTGTTAGCATTTTCAGAGGTCAGTTCAGTCTTTTCTCCTTTTTTTTTTTCCTTCATTTTTCTTTAAATTTTCAATAAGCAAATTTATGATGAGAAATGCAAGATTTCTTCTTTTTTTTCCCCTATATTTTTCCAGATAGAAACAATTCTCCAAGTATTAGGCTCAGCTGCAATTGTTCAGTTTGTGAGTCAGAAACTCCTGTTTGCAGAGGTTAGTCTCTGGCATCTTTCTAGGCTTGACTTTCATTTCAACAATTCTGTTTCCTTAAGCAAAATCTTGCATAATGTAGATTTTAGAAGTTTGATTAGATTTGTTTTGTTCATTGCATGTGCTCTAGGTTATGTTAAACTTTAATTGTTAACCCAAAAATTCACCCTCACGTATACTGTCATGATAAGAAAATTATATCCATTACCATAAACAATTAAAACATGATGTCACATAGAACACTAGTAGTAAATTCTAGGGAAAAAGAAAAATTCTCTCAGAATATGGGGAAGAAAACTTTATTACCTTCAGATTGATGATAGAAAAAAATTTTTATCCTAAAAATAGCAGTCGGATGGAGAATTTTCCTTATGCTTCTGATTCTAAATCTCTGTTCATTAAATCAAAAAACATCTAGGTTCATGTTCACTATGATCTTTTACTTTCCATGGCAGGAACGTAAGAAAACTCTGCAGCAGGTTGATGAATTCTTGAACACCATGGTTGCCCCTAAAGAGCTTGTTGGTGATATAAAGGTATCTAAACTTAATATCTGAAACCTAGTAATTTGTTTTTATTTTGATATTGTAACCAAATGACTAATCTTTTTCTAAATAATATAGCATTGCTTATTAATCATAGCTGTAAAACTTTTCTGTGAAAATTACCTCGTAAATTCAGCAAATTGGGAAGGCTCTTCTACCAACAGTGGGGCCAAGTAAGGCACTCCCTCGACCTGTGGAACCAAGTTCAGAATCTGCTGCTGCTGATAGTACTGTACAGAAGTCAGAACCTGCTTCAGAGCCAGCTCCACAAATAAATTCAGTTGAAGCAGAATCAGTTTCTGGGTTTCCAAGTCCCCTTTCGCCATATGCATCTGTAATTCTCATTTCTAATGCTTTAAAGTTTTCTGTAACCGTTCAGAACAATATTTTTTTCCTGTTTGATTAAGCACTGAACAAATGCATGGCCTTTTTATATTGCAGTATCCAGATTTCAAGCCCCCAACATCTCCTACTCCATCACAGCCCTAAAGTTATAGTTGCATGTCTGCAGGCGTGTTTCTACAAGAAGCAACCGTTTTGCCGGCCATTTGTAGGGCTATTTCATGAGTTGTCCAATCTGTGCTCTTGAAACGTAAAATTTTATGGCTTTACTTGACATTCAAGCGAAGGATTTAAGGGATGATTTGGGGTCTTCCAGCCAATAAGATTATGTTTCTCTTAGCTCTTCATGGCTTGTGGATCTTTTGTAGAACTTGTTCATGATTTAACTATATAAACCAGTGTGATATGGTTCAGTTTTTTAAGACTGTAGAAATATAACATGTGTAAAATCCGTATGTAACTTTCACTGGGATAGTTTAAGTGCCATGCTTGCGTAAACTAAGACTTCTTAAGTTCTCTCCGCTGTTTAAAATTATAAATTTCAATATTGTTTTCCTAAGGATGCGACGTTAAACCCAAGATTTCCAAGAAAGTAATGCAGGTTTTTTTTTTTTTTTTCTCTTATCTTTGAATTTTTTTTTTCACTTTTGAGATATAGAGAGTATGAGAATTTTCTTGATTAAAAAAAAAAGTACTAGAATTTTCAAGTTTAAGCATTGCGAAGATGGCTGCTACTAATAGCACTTATCATTGTTTTAGAACTAGACTGGCATGATCATAGGGTGTAAGATGAATTATATAATCGAGTTAGATAGTGCTTACATTTTTTAAAAATAATTTTATATTTTTAAATTATTTTTTTTAATACTCATTTATTTCATAAAAAATAATTTATATAAAAAATGTTCCTTATAAAAATTATTTTTTAAGAAGATATTTATATAAAAATATTTTTTATTTTTTAATTATAATATTAAATTAATAATATATTTATATTTTTATATAAAAATATTTACATATTCTAATAAAATTATCCGAATTAATATTGATCTTTGAATGTCCCAAATGTTGCCTTAAAATAACCTTTTTTTTTTTTGTTTTAAACAAACTTTCCATTGTCGTTTTGATGTTGTTCTACCATCCACAGGAAAATGAGAAATTACAGTTAGCAAATTATCATTTTCCTGTTCTAGCAATTTGGGCTTCAGCAACGGACGGCAATTCAAAAAATCACAGAGCGGCAAAAGAGTTTGCAAATATATAAATATAAAAAAGAGTTAAAAAAGACGAAAGCCTCTGGCTCCAAAATTGATAATCTGGGCTTTCCAACGGACTCTTTCTCCCTTCACACGCTCCCTCAATGGCCAGAGTCAAACATTCCGCGCCTCGGGGCCGAAGGCGAAAGAAATCCAGTAAGATCTCTCTCCATCTATTTCTATCTGGTGAGGATTTTGGTTTTCCCTCTTTATAAACCCTAACTTTCCATTTTCTTGCAGCTGAAACAACTACCTCACCAACTTCACTAGCAACGCCGCCGTCGGTACTTCTTTCTCACTCTCTCGGCTTCTCTATTTTGTTTCTTTGCCTGTTTGGTTGCTGAGAAAATGCTTGAGTGGCTACCTCTAAAAAAAAATCATTTGTTTGTATGTGTGTTTTTGCTTCATAATTCGGAAGAAAAACTAGGAAAAAACTCAAATAAGCTACACTTAGTTAGTTGTGAAATGCTCTAGAAATGAAAAATTATAGATTTGAATGTTTTATTATTTTTTAACATTTATAAATTTATATATTAATTATCTTTGTTTTGCATGGTAGAATGAAATTTCTCCTCCATTTGGTTTTTGAGAAATAAGAATAAGAGAAATTTAGAATTATGGAATCCTTTTAACGGTTATATGTTTGCTTAGTTAAATGAACATATCAATTTCCTTGAATTCTGGATAAAGCTAGAAATTTTAGATTTAAATGATAAGTTTTATCTTCCTATATATTTTCAATAACTCAACAGTCTGAGTTTTTCTTCTCCTGTTAAATTAAACAGTTATTGACCTCTATCGTGTTTAATTTTATTTTCTTGAACTTAAATTACAAATTCTATTTTATCTCGCTTATTGTTTAATTCTATCTGCTTCTTGTTTTTACCAGAATAGGTCCCCAGGACCAAGTGCAAGTAGAGCACAGCGAAATACTCCATCAAGTGAGGTTTATTTTCATTATTTTTTTTTGGGTCAAATTTGTATGTTATTTTAGATTAAATTGGTGAAGATGATTGTGGTGTTGTGTAGCCTTGGATTTGTCCACTTTTCTTATATTTATTTATTTGTTTGTTTTAAAGCTTCAAGAACACCAAGGCAGAGGAAACAGCATCGCTTCAAGCCAGGAACAGTAGCTCTCCGAGAAATTCGCCACTTCCAGAAGACTTGGAAGCTGCTGATCCCAGCTGCTAGCTTCATCCGACTTGTAAGCTCTCTCTCTCTCTCTCTCTAACACCACCCCCACCTGTTATGTGCAGGTATTTAGATCTGTCTCCTCCTTTTATGGCTTTAGAAAAGTTCACTCCTTTGTCAGATTGTGGGGTTCTGTCTCCTTTTTGGCTTTAACTTCTATCTGATAGTCATACTGTTAAACTTTTCTATTCAAGAAAACTTGGATCCATGCATTTCTCTTGGGTGGTTCCTAATATTTTTACAGTGATTGCTAAAGCTTTTTTCCCATTGTAGTATATATTCTGGCACTTAAATATTCTGAATTGACTGTTTAAATTTGAAGATGTATTTCTATTTCTTAAATTCTGAATTGACTGTTTAAATTTGAAGATGTATTTCTATTTCTTAATCCTTATCATTACCCATTCACTTATCATAAATGCAGAGACATGGAGACATGCAAAAGGCGAATTTTGGTTTTCTTTTGTTGCTTGCTGTGTCCCTAATATTTCTCTCTCTCTCTCTCTCATAGAATCTTACAGTCTGCAGTTCAATGCTAAAAAAGCATTGTTGTTCTTTATATTCTTCCTCAATATTTAGCTCATTCAAATGCCAGCTTAAATCAAGTGATATTTCTTTCATTCTATGAAAATTTGTTGGAATTTTGCATGCTGATAGAACAAAATTGATGGTTAGTTTAGGAAAACTAGATTTTTTTACTGAAGCTTTGAACTACTTTGTTTGGGATGTTTTTTCAAACAATCACATTAAGGCTCTTTGATATTTATTATTCATAGGTTTGGTATTGTGTTTTACTTGTGAATTTAGTAATTTGTGCTTTATACAACTATCCTTTCAATGTTTTCAGAGGGTCTCTATTTCTTTGTCCATTTCTTATATTGTAGGGGGAAATACAAAAAGTGCCATGTGGTTTGAGTCATTTTCAAGGTCATTCTTGTGGTTTGGTATTTACAAATTAGTATCATACAGTTAAATCTGTTAGCGAAAAAAGTTCAAACACCCTAACGTCGTTAATGGCTGCTGATACGATTGTTGACGTGGCAAGCAGAGAAATAGTGCCATATCAGCAACCATTAACGGAGTTAAGGTGTTTGTACCTTTTTTTGGCTAATAGACTTAACCACAAGGTACTTAGTTGTCATAATTCAAACCACATGAACCTACTTGAAAATGACCCAAACCACAAGACACTTTATATATATATATTTTGCCTTATATTTTGTGTTTTCAATATGGCACCATAATTTTGGTCTCACTGTTCGTTTCAAAATTTAAGAGTTTTCATTCATGTCTATAATTGTGCATGTATCTTATTTGGCATCATAATTTGTTTTGGATATATTAGCAATTAACTAAGGGGGAGGGATACCGGAGTTTCAAACTCTAACTTTCTACATTACTGGCAGCCAATAGGCATTAATATTATTGCGCAAATATTAAATCTTCAAAAGTGAACTTCACTAGGGATTTGGGATTCAGAAATGGGTTTACAGTCTTTGAAACCCTTCACCCAGTGTGTATGTAATTCCACTCTTCTTTGTTGCAATACCTTTGCATACTTATTTGCTCATGTACGTGTTTTATTGAATTAATGTGTTAGAAACTTATTAATGGAATTGGGATTTTACATGTAGTTTTCATTAGTACTTATATGTAGTTAGTATATGTGCTTAGAGTGAAGTTTGAATTAGATGGTTCCATTGGCTCTTATCTTTTACAGACTTTGAAACTGAACTTTACTTTTCTAGAGATTTGGAATTCAGGATTGGGGTTGACAGACTTTGAAACCCTTCACCCAGTGTCTATCTAATTCCACTCTTCTTTGGTGTAATATCTTTGCATACTTATTCACTCTTCTATGCTTTTTATTGAATTAATGTATTAGAAGTTTATTAATGAAATTGGGATTTTACATATAGTTTTTGTCAGTACTTAGTGTTGCTCCATGGGATGCATTGTGTGGTTAATATATGTGACCAGAGTGAAGTTTGAATTGGATGGTTCCAATGGCTCTTATCTTTTACAGGTAAAGAGTATTACTGTTGAATACTCCCAAGAAGTTAACCGTTGGACAGCTGAAGCTTTAGTAGCACTTCAAGAGGTACGCTAAATGTCTAGATCATACAAAATACATAAATTGATACACCAATGCCTGTGTAGATGTATTGTATTGCATGCTTACCTTTATGTGGTGCATGTATGCCAATAATGAGTATAGGGAAATATTATATGAGTATGATTTGGTCTATTCATAATAGGTTTAAATGAATTCAGTTGTTGGTTTGCTATTTCTTATGACAACAGAGGATTTTTTGGTCCATTTGTTTGAAGATGGGATGCTATGTACAATTCATGCAAAGCATCATAATAGGTTTAAATGAATTCAGTTATTGGTTTGCTACTTCTTGTAGGCATCAGAGGATTTTTTGGTCCATTTGTTTGAAGATGGAATGCTATGTGCAATTCATGCAAAGCGTGTTACATTAAGTAAGTTAGACCTGACAGAACTATTGCTTCCAACCTTCACCTCTTTTCCATCGTATCTGAACTTAACACGCATAACATAAACTCCTAACTTTAATTTCTAATATAAAACTCCCTCTACATTAATTAAGTGAATATAAAAGCCCTTCTTCCTCCTTCCAGTTAACGCTATTGACATAGCATCAATTTTTTTTTTGAATGAAATTACTTTTCCACTCTCAAATAAAAATAACCCTAACTATTCATTCTCTCTTTTCTTTCTATGTTTCTTCCTTACCACTCCATTCCCCCTCTTTATTCTCATCCCCTTTTTCCCTCCTCTCTCATGCACTCCTGTTTCTCTCTTGCCATCCATGGCTATGCTTTTCATGCCAAGGATAGGTTCCTTCCATCGCCAATCCAATCACCAAATGGGCGCATGAGCTTCTCTCTCTTTGCAATGAGCCACATCTTTTCTGGTGAATTTTATCAATTATATTATTTGATCTCATTTTTCTTCTCAACTTTGCTTGAGTTGCTATTGTTTCAACATCGTAAAAGCTCTTCAATTTTGCAATGAAGTCGATGGAGTTTCTCATATGTTGATTGTGAAAATAAATGTATTTAAGAAAATATTTATCTTTCTCTAACTAATTAAAAAATAAATTAAAAAAAAGGATGCATGGCGGGTGTTAAGACAGAAGTTATGTTTAAGGCACATAAATGTGTAAAAATGTTGATACTTGTTACACACATAAGGCATATCTACTAAACCTTATTGAAATTTCTAGGAAACTTAAGGAATTTTCTCTTAAATTTATCAGAAATTATCAGGCCTCAGGACTCTGGCGTTTTCTTCTGTCACTCCTTTTCTACACCTGAAACAAAAGAATTCATCCATTTATTATATTGAAAACCCCTTTGATCTATTTTTATCAGCACAGAATATATATAATGTTGGAATTTCAATCTGTAGGGATAAATTGCATATGGGGATAAGATTCACATTAGATTTTCTCAAAACTAAGAAAATGATATTGAAATGGCAAACAACAAATATGTTTATTTATTTATTTCTCATCTTAGATTCTCTAGTGGTATGAGTAAATATTCATTTATATTATTTAGGGGTATAGAGAGAGAGAGAGAGAGAGAGAGAGAGAGAGAGAGATTGTTTGAGGTAGAGAGAAAGAAAGATAGTGTGTGTATGTGAGGGTGAGAGATGAGAGAGGCGGAGATAGATAAAAGAGAGGGATAATGGGTGGGATTGGAGAGAGAAACATAGTCAGTTTACATTTTTTTTTTCTCTAAATTTTGCGCTTCAATAGGATTAATGGGAAACTAGTTATAATGGGTAAGGGATTTTATGTTCACCCAATTGAAGTTGAGGGGTTTCTTTTTACAATTTGAAATTTACCCTTTGTTTGAAATAAGATTTTTAAAGTAATGGATTGTGTTTGGGAGAGTATATAGTTTTTTATAGTAACGTTTTTGGAGGGTTTTTTAAACCTCAACTTTCCTACCCACCAAATTAGTAGATTAAGGGCTTGTTTGGTATTACTGTTGAGAAAATCACTTTTTTTAAATATACTAGTTAGAGAGTGTTAAAAAATAATTAAAAATTAAATTTGATAGTCATAAGAACACTAAAATAATAATACAATTTTTTCCAAACTGTTTTTTTTCAACAGCATCTAAAATGACGCTTTTATTTTAGAAAAGCAGTTTTAGGCTCTGAAACTCAATGCCAAATAGGGGTTAAGAAGTTTTCTCTTTAAAATATCTTCCACCCAAACATTAAAAATTATGAAAGTTTAGAAACTATGAAAAACCTTAAAAAAAAGTCTTACTTTACTATGCCTCCTCCTAAATAGAGAGCTTTATGTTATGCGCCTTAAGTTCAGGTAGGCAGGTTGAAATCTACCATAGATTCAACAGACTCAATCTTTTTATCCTGATGATGTGGGTGATCTCATGCCATTGATGCCATAGCATGCCTATTATTATGTTCTGTCTAATTCGCTTTCAGGCAGTCTTGCTACATAGGCTATGTATGCTAACAATTCATTAAAGAATGATATATATTTTTTAATATGTTGCCTCAGTGAAAAAGGATTTTGAATTGGCACGTCGGCTTGGAGGGAAGGGACGACCTTGGTGAAAATGTTACGGCGTAACCAAGAGCAACATCACTGATTATAACCATTATGAGATGTAATTCTGCTGTTCTTTGATATCAATTGGTTTATTGTTATTTTAGGGACATTCACAAATTAGAAATATGAAAATACTTGGCTCTCCTCACGCCTATTTGTTGCTTAGTGTTGGAGAGTGCAGACAATGTAGATTCCGTTCTCAGAATATTTCATTATATTCGCCAATTGTCTTAGGGATGCTTTTGGACCAGTCAGCCATTGATGGGTGTGAGCTGGCCTATGCAACTGTGTATACATGGAATTATTGTTGTTATAAAAGCTTAAAGGATTTGCTACGGTGATTGATGGTACTGGACTGGATCAATGTTTTGCGTAATTGCCTTGGAAGTACTTTTATGTCTTTTAGCTTTAAGCCCTTGCAATTTTTGATTTGTTAATATTGCTTGCTCGATATGAAAATTGAAACTTTTGTGTCGATTATTGTATATCTATGGTTTGGATTTTTTTTTTTTAAAGAAAAATTCTATAGTTTAGAATTGAAATTGATCAAAATCGGATTGATCAAAATTAATATTAAATTGGATTGAAACATGATTGAAACAAGTCAAATTAAAATCAAACTAAAATTGAAGCTAACATTAAAGGGCTTATTTCACTCCTTCAAAACCTTGAACCAAAACTGATACTTGAACACCCTTATGTATGTCTTTTTTTTTAATTGCATATTTCATTACATTAAAATCTATAGGGTAGATTATATAAAACAAGACCAAAGGCCTAAAATTCAATACTCTTCTCTTACCCAATCAGCCAACTCAACAATACAAGCCCACATCATAGCAGCAACCTTAACTGGAGCTCCCAAGCAAAAGAGGCCTAGTCCACAGTGCCTTCGTCACCTAAATCGAGCAAAGAGTAACCCATGACCATTGGGGTAAAATAAAGAGAGACTTTCCTCTAAAAACTAGCCATCATAGTAAAACTAGCTAAAGTAGAAAAAACAACTCCCGACGGTCAAAGCAAAACAGATTAAGCTCTTCCAAAGAGACACAACAGGGCTCATCGCCGATGCTCTGGGAAGGAAGAGAGGTAGGGGCCATGGCCTCGCAATCTCAATTAGCGATGGAATGTTGGCAGCCTCTTGTTAACGCCAGTTTGCAAATCTCTAAGCAGCCTCTCCACGAACATTTATTAAAGTCGAAGGCCTGACACCAAATAAGAGAAAATGGAACCCAGAAAATAGAAATAGCCAACATAGCAAACTACTACTTCCTAGAAGCAGATCCTCTTAAAAACACCCTTGCCAAGATTAGAGCCAAAATCTACAACCAAACTTATTAAAAAACAAAACTTTAGAGACCGAACAAAGGAGGGGAACGGACCCAAAAACCTAGCTGAAGAACAATATGCCAGGACCAGGGAGGGACACCGAAACTAAGAAGGTCGGCTAAGTTTGAGAGACTGTAGGAAGAAAATCTGGGAGAGAAATTTCTCCATGCAGTGGTATGTCTCTATCATATAAATTACAATGATTGTTTGATTGAAACATATCGTAAGGTACATCAATCATCTACTAATATTTTTGACGTGCACATTCACAAAACACCAGCCAGCCTAACAAGGCATAAAAAATATTCAGGTTGGTTGCATAATTATATCAGAAGAAATTTTAAAAATGAAAAATTCAATTTCTTTTGCTTAAGATGTTCCGAAAAAAAATTAATTGAAACAATATTGTTGAAGCTTTAAAGATACTGAACAATGAATTTTTAAATAAATGACATGAGAACCTTTTCAAAATTATGAGATTTTAATTTAAGTCTTAATTAAAACTAAATTAAAACAAAATACTTTATTATAAGTGGATCTAGATATTAAAATGTGACACTATTTATGATTTCATCACATTGAGGCAAGATATTCTTTGGAAAAATATTAAAAAATTAGCTTAAATATTATCTACGGGTTTACATAACCAATCTTAAGATTTAATTAATTGGGAATCATATACCATAATCCAATATGACTCAAATTCTTAATTTTTTTTTGTCATGCACTGTGACATCCAATTTCACTCACAACTAAATTTTCTACTTTTAAGATTACAAATAATTTAAAAAAAAAATGATTATAAAATAATTGAAAATAAGTTTTGATTTACTCAAAAGAGAAGTAATTAATTATGTTGCGATGTATTCTTGACCTGTAGAAGCATTAATGATTCATGGATTGGGTGGTGCAAGTTTGGTGAAGAAAGACTTGAAGACGAGCGCATGGGTTGAGCGCTGAGCAGGTTGAGTAAAATGGTAAAGGAAGACTGAAGGATGGAGACGCTCCCAACATAACAATTTGATCCCAGTATGAAAGCTGCACCCATGCGAAGCATTGAAACTTTATTATAAAGGACCTTGATTGAGAGATCAAGTGGATCCACATTTATTGTGGATCAAAAGGTTTTCAGCAATATAAAATTTTACCCTTGGTACTTTTGGAGGCAAAATTTCCCTCCATCTCCTACTCTTTCCTCCTTTAACAATTTCTCTCCAACTACATTCTTTATTTTTAAGCAATAGAAATAAATTATGTTTTCATTTTCAAGATAAAAGAAAAAAAATTAAAACTTCTTCTCACACTTATTATCTCTACACACATTAAAGAAAACACATCTTTTCAAATCCTCTTTTCTCCTTCTACATGTTTTCTCCATCTTCCACAAATGGAAGAATCAATCATCCGTAGTAACAATAGCAGATTTGTTGATCACTCCAACCATAGCAATAATAGTAGACAAGAAGATCAAATGGGCCGAAGCAATAGCAGTACAATTGGACGTGCTCTTGTTGATATTTTTGGAAGGAGCCAAAGCCAAAGCCAAAGTGTAAATGAAGATGCAAATGGAGATGAGTTAAGCTATGGTCAATATGAGGATGGAAATCCGAGATAATGGAAGAAGAATCCAAAGAAAATGAAGCAAAAGAGGAATCTGAAGTAGGTGAAGCTAGTGATGGCAATGGCAATCAGATTTCTGTGATTCATGATAAGAATCAACAAATTAAGCTAGCAGGCCATGATCATCCTCCAAGTGTTGGAATGTATTATGCTAGTGTTAACGTTCTATTTGATGCATGCCTTTCTTATGTTAGAGAGAAAGGCTTTAGTGTGGCTAAGAAGTCTGCTTCAAAAGGCAATGGCAATGTGAGTAAATACCAAACAATTAGTTGTGACAAGAGAAAAAAATCTTATGCAAATCAATATCAAAGAGAATAAATTTCCCTGTACGCCTAAGCCCAATTTTAAGAAGTAATGGTTTTTGGCAAGTGACAAAATTGTTGACCCAAAATAATCATGAGTTGGACCCTAATATGTCCAGGTTCATGGGAGCGCACAAGAGTATACCTTCAACTATAAAAAGAAATGTCACGACCCAACCTATGGGCCGGACCGACACTAGGACCTGGGCCAGCTTAAAGCCCCCGAGGCCCGTAGTAAGCCTAACTATTCCTCAAATCCATAACCAGGCCCACAATTTAGGCCCAATATGCATATAAAATAATTTAAATCAAATCATATAATTTCATTTAGCCAAATTTTGAAATTTTGAAACTAAAATCGGAGCCAGCATTTCAACCTGTTACCTCATTTACAAACTGTTTAAATACCATACAAATCTTCATTTATTAATCTTAAAAATTTAAGTTAACACAACCTCTACCAAGGTCCACACTATTTCTAACACATGCGGAGTTCTAGATTTTTAATTTATAAAAGATAGTAAAACAATTAAATAATTGACGTTAAACCTGCGAGGAAGAAAACAGGTTGCTCTGTAAAATAACTCCTCTGGCACGGAAAAAATTTTTGAGCAGGAGTGAGCGTTCGACTCGAGAGTAAAATATCAATTTTAACCATAATCTCTATAACTATCTAAAACTAATGCAACTTTGTGAAATGAAGTGCAACATCGCAATAAATTCACATCATAGCATCAAAAGGTAATTTGGAGCACTCACACACCTGTAGTATCAATCATAACATATGGGATGTCGATCCCTATCTGACTCTCTTAAATCCAACTTGGTGCCGTGAATACTCAAGCTCGGACTTCCACTTAATAACCAACAGGGTCGAGGTCGAATTACTCAAGCCGTGACTACCCCTCGAAGGATCGGGTCCAATGAATTACTCAAGCCGTGACTACCCCGTCCTATCCATAGTCCACACCACATCACACGCACGCCAACGCACGCACACTGCTCCAAATTACCACAACAACATCATGGCACTTTAACAATTATCAATGCATCATAAATCGTGCCTAGAGTTTAACTACATAAATATATGCATATAAGTGATGCATGGGCATGCTGAACATATAATAATATCGAAATTACAATTAAAATTAATATTTTACTCACAGTACACCGTCGACTATTGTGGCTGCTGGATGCAGGAAAATAGTTGATCTCGATCACCTAATAATTAAATTATAAATTTATTAGTACTAACTCAAAATAAAACTCTAAAGAGGCAATAGACAGCCTAATTCATGCCGGAAATCCGGCAGAGTTTCCCCTATATCTGGGACCTACCCAACCTGCAAAAAGGCTCAAATAACACTTCTAAATTCTCAATTTCCACAATCACATCTCATCAATATCACATGGCCCCTCCTGGGCCCTCCAAATCGGACAATACTCAAAATCTTAAAAATTACGTTTTAGTCCCTATAATTGACATTTTTCAAAAATCCACTCAAACAAGCTCTAAAAATTCTAAAATTTTGCCCCGCGGTCCTTAATAATATTATAAGGCTATTGCAAAATGAATTGTAATTTTCTAATCACCCATGAATATTTTATTCAAGAATTTTACTCGATTCCATAAGTTTCCAACAGCTAACATATTCCTAATTCAACCCAATTAAATATTCACATATTTAAACCTCCATCCTCAAGCTTCAACCAATTATATAAAATTTAATTATCTTAATTTCAATTAATCTTATATGCCCACATGCTAAAAATATAACTAAAATCCATCCATATTTCTCAAAAATATTCTACGATCACCCAAAAATTCAACTAACACCATAGAATATCTCCAAATAATTTTACTTTCATCATATATTTTTCTTAGAATTTTTCTCCAATTTTTCCTGTTTAAGAAACACTGTATTTATGCTCCACAGACAGAGAAATAATAAAAATTGTCTTACAGAAGTTTATCTGTGTCTCAAAATTCCAAAAATTTATGAGGAAGCTTCGAAGTTGAACCATCTTCATAGCTCGCCGGGACCATCACGGCACCACCGCAGACGGTGGCGGCCGCAGTGACATTTGCCGAATCTGATCATACCACCATGTTCCTCTCCTCTTCCTCAATCCATATGTGGTCTCGGATCGTCGATCCAGCGGTCGGATCGTCGTAGATCGGCGAAAAAGCTTGAAAAATCGAAACTTCTCTCCTCCATATCTCACTCATCCGACCTCCATGTGCTTCAAAATAGGTGTCAAAAGTAAGCTCTCGGAACAACCTTTCCAACGCCACCGGAATCGCCTAGATCGGTCGTCTGACGAAGCCGGAATCGCCGGAAAGTCACCGCCTTTGTGGCGCGTTTTCTCTCTCCTCTCCCTCTCTTGCCGCCGTTTCGTGGTCACGGTGGTTCTTGGGAGTCGCCGGCCGGTGGAGAGCTGCTTGGGACGTCGCCGGCCGGTCACCGGAGAAAGGAAGAAGAAGAAGAGAGGGAAGGAAAGGGAGAGAAGAGAAATGGGGGGGGAGTTCCTCCTCCCGTTTTTCTTTTGATTTTTTTTTTTTTTTTTTTTTTTAAAGAAAAGTTGGCTGTGACAGTGGGAAACCCACTGCCACACGCCAAAAATCCCATCAGCAATTTTTTTTTTTTTTTTTTTATATGGGTTGTTACAAGAAAGCTTGAAGCACATGACATTGCTAGAATAAGGCCAAGCAAAAGTGTTAGATTCCTAGAAGTGCAAGCTGATGGTCCTGAGAAGTTAAGTTGTCTCCCAAGGGATTATCGCAATTTTATTGACATATCAAAAAGGTGGAAGCTTGGCAATGGAGATGCTGATTACATAAACAGGATGTTTTTAAGAATGCAACAACAAAATACAAATTTTTTTCACTTGATTGATACAGATGAGGATCAAAGGCTTACTAATGTGTTTTGGGTGCATCCTCGGAGTATTGCTGCTTATGAAGAGTTTCGTGATGTTGTAATCGTTGATACAACATACCTCATCGATACAACATACCTCGTCAATCATTACAGAATGCCATTTGCAAGCATTGTTTTAGTTAATCATCACACCAATCAATTCTATTGGGTAGTGCACTTATTTCTCATGAGGATGCTAAGACTTTTAAATGGGTTTTCAGTATGTGGCTTGCAACAATGGGTGGTCGTGCTCCAAATGCAATCCTAACAGATCAATGTGAGAGTATGAAAAGCGTAATAAGGGAAGTTATGACTAATATAACCCACGGGTTTTTCATATGGCACATTCTTTGTAAGGTTCTTAAGAAGCTGAGAGGTGTTCAAGGATATAACAAGGCAAGGAAGGAGTTTATTGCACTCATATATGACAGCCTAAGTTCTATAATGTTCAAGAGATATTGGCATGAATTTGTTGTGAAGTAAAATTTGGAAGGTAACGAATGGTTATTAAAGCTTTACAATGAAAAACAGTTTTGGGTTCTAGTTTATGTTAACCATATCTTCTGGGCTGGAATGCTATCAGCTCAAAGAAGTGAGGGTGTGCATGCTTATTTTGATTGGTATGTTAACTCCATAAGCACTTTGAAGAAATTTGTTGAGCAATACGAAATTTCATTAAGAGATAAGTTTGAAAAAGAGTTCTTTGCTGATTTCAGATCCAAAAACAAAGTTGTGAATTGCATTTCAGATTTTCAATGGAAGCAACAATTTCAAAAGGCCTACACTACTGGCATGTATAAACAGGTTTAGAATGAGATCAAATGAATTTGGTATTGCAATGTGTATCAAGCTGCTCCAGGTGAAGATGTTAATGAAGGTGATGAATAATTTGTCGAGCCAAGGTCTGAAAAGCATAAAATTCTAGAAAGAAGTTTGTTGAATGACTTGAATGTAAAGGAACATGTTTATATTGTTCTTTACAATGAAGAAGGCTCTGTGTTCAAATGCAATTACAGAAATTTTGAATCAAATGGCATATTGTGTGCTCATATATTGAAGGTAATTACCCTTAAAGATATAAGACAAATTCATGAAAGATACATGTTAAGGAGATGGAGGAAAGATGTGTACTATAGACACAACAAGATGTTTTGTGATGCAGGGTACCCTCATATGACAGAGGAATACAAAAAATTAAAGGAAATTGACAAGAGTTTTAATGAAGCTACATATATGGCTATGGAAAGTGTTTCAAGACTTAAACGTATGAAGGCATGTCTAGAGGATCTAAAGTTAGAATTTCAAAACTGGGATGGTCGATCCAATGATGCTAATGGCAATGTAAATGGTGATGCTCTAGATGATGGTGATGGAGATTTACAAACTCAAGCAATGATTGTCTGGAATCCAATTGTTGCATCTAGTCGAGGACGTCCACTGGTAGTCGTTTTAGTTCTACGTTTGAAAGAAGGCCAAATCGGGGTGCACATGGTTGTGGTCGAGCAGAGGGAATGGCAGAGGTTGTGGACAAGCTTCAAATAATGCTTTAATTCAAGAATCTCAATACCAAGTATGTGTCATTCACTCTTATATTTATTTCACTTAGAGATTTTTTTAACAGTTTAAAGACATATCAGTAAAAATTTTTTTTCTTTCATTTTCCCCTTTGCAGGCATCAAATGTTGATATAAGAAATTTTACATTGAATGTCGATGATAGATTTTTTTTTTTCTTTTAGCCAAGTTGCCGAAAATTGGATTAGTCTTTAAGTTATTTTAATGTTGCAATTCAAAAAAATGGAAGATAAGCATCAGAACAATTATTCAGTTGTTTATATAAAGTTTATGATGATTATAAAGGGGATATATATATATTATGATACACGTTAGTGAAATCTAGTGTAAATTTGACACACCATACTCTAACTTTAAGCACTGTAATAGTGTAGGTAGTTTGCTAAATTAGCTAACTAATTTTCATCCTATATTTACATTAGGTTGAACAGCTATACATACTGTTCATGACTACTTTAAGCATTTATCACCTATTGATGCTTTATTATATGAGGCAAATTCATATCACTCAACGAGTTTGAGCATATTTAATTTTACTTAGCTAGTTTCATTTTTTAGCTAGCTAGTTTCATAATAAGGAATGGCTACTTTCAGAATTGTCTTATCTTGTTAGGCATGTTCTCTATTTTTATTCAATCCTACTTCTTATTTCAATTTTCTTATAGTTTTTCTTACCCTGTATGCAAACTTTATAAATGTATAAATGAAATTTGGATTCTAAGTTTTACAAATCCAATCATGATATAAATAGTAGAAATATGTTAGTCAATTAACAATATGAAATTAAAAAAAAAATTAAAAAAAAAACCTCAAACTGTCAATGTTTAAACAACCAACAGTAATTTAGGCTACAATCATATTTCAAAAGCATAGAACATGTCTAAATTTCTTGACCATGATGCTTTACAGACACAAAGAATGTAGTAGGCTCTGCTACAGATCTACTAAAGTTGAACACATCACCTTTCTTCAGTTCATTCCATTGAACAAATGACATCCATCTACTCTCAAACCCAGTCATCCACTTATTACATTTAGTTGCTCTTATTGAAACTTGCTTGTAGACATACCCTACTCGAAATAGAATTTATCTTTCAGCATGCTTAAGGGTGATTATGCAATTTCTTGTGCCAAGATGAATCAGTGCTTCCTGAACTGGAATGCACTGTAAAATCCACAAGAAATAAATAAATTGAGAAAAAATTATAATAAATAATTTAAATCATACAATAATTTCATTTAATATAGAGTTTGTAAATAATTATCACTTTATATTTCCAGTCATAAATCTTGCAAACAAATATGAATGTCCAAGTACACAAAGGCAAGTCGATTCCTATTCAGTTTGCATTAAAATAATAATTAAAATTAATGTATGAAAATACAAAAATTATTAAAAATTCTGAAAACACATAATTGGAGAGCGTAAAGTTAAGTGATCTCATATCCTTCATTATTCCAAATTTTCACTACAAAATCTTTCGATCCAACAAAATTGAATTCAATCTCATAATCTAATCCAACCTGGAAATGAATCAAAAACTCTCAAACCCCATCCATCAGGTATGCACTATCATCTTCTTCAATTATAAAGACCTCCCAAATTTCTCTATTTGATATACGCAACTGAAAAGTTGCATCGTTTTCTATTGTACTCCACATGAATATATGAAATGGTATTTCCTTTGAACAAAAAAAAATGTGTTAATTATAAGCATGATTATATATGCCTCCAACATTATAATCGATATAACTTCAAGTGTAAATGATAACTCATAATGATCAATTGTTCATAGACATCCTCTGTTACTTTGATCTTAAAGCTATCCACCATTGTACGAAGCCTTCCAAATACAAACATCTTGCTTTCTAAGTCTAATACCGTTAAAAGAACACTTTTCATGATCTATTACTCGAAGTGGAAAAAGTTATCCCAGCTTAAGGTTTTATAACATGTTTATCCACTAAGTATAAATATAGATATCTAGCGTCATGAGAATATGACTATGAACATAATTGATTTCAAAATATTAAAATATAGATACTTGTTAAGCATTCCTTCAAACTGCTTCTGAAATGTGAGATGTTGTCTTTGCTAGAGAGAGAAGAATGAGGAACTTTAACTCAAAGTCAACTATAAGAAAGCAAACAGATTAATGTGTTTCTATCTATCTAAACATTGAGAAGAAGATGACGCAATCATAGAAGAGAGATGTAACACCCTCACTGTAGCAATTCCGTACATTCTACTGTTCTGGTGACTGGTATCGGTCCGGACAGCTAGAACATCTGAAAAAATATTTAGACTAGAGTGAGGAGTCATAAATAACTCAAATAATAGTAAGAAAAATTTATTGAAATAAAATACAACTAAGTTAAATGAGCCGATACCCTAGCGATGGGTAACCCAGTGGGAAATTGCGGTCTTCACAGCTAGGAGCCCTAAACCCATAAGAAAATTCATAAAATAATTTTTGGGACTCCAGAGAAGAGTCATTGAGGTTTCTATGGCATTAGAATGCCAAGAAAATACTTAGAAAATTTTTGAGATCGGTACAGACGATTTTGGCTCGATAAGCCAAACAGAGGGCATTTTGGTCATTTCGGTCATTTCGTCTTCGGAGATGATTTTTGACCGACTTGTCCAGTTAAGTAAATAATTATTATGACATAAAATATGAATAAATATTGCTACAAATTAAATTGAAAATGAGTAGAAAAGAAAATGAGTTAAAATGGACTTATAACATCACTATGATGTCATTAAGAACTCTCCACCCAATCACATTGTGACGCATACTTAAAAATGTTATTAAAAGAGATAAAAATGAGTAAAATGAGAACCAATTCTGCTCATCCTCTTCCTTAACCATCTGCACCACCATGGCCATGAAACTCCTCCATTTCTTCTTTCCTTCTAGCTTGAATTTCTCTCTATTCTTACCCCAAAACTCTTAGGTCCCTTCACTAAAAATTACACTCACACCTTATAGAAGTGTTTGGCAGCCAAGAAATAGTTAGAAAGTGAAGGTTCTGCACACAAAGGTTAGTGCACTAAACCTTCTTCCTTTCTTTCTTAACTAGTTGAAGCATGCTAAATTAAGTATAAATTTTATGAAATTAAAAGAAAATTTGGAGTATGTGGGGACTGAAATTTCAGCAGCCTTGGTGACCATAAGGTCTTGATTATTTTGATTAACTTTACTTTGTTTAGTGATGATGATTAAGGATACTAAGTGTATTAGAAGTTGAATGAACTGTGTTGCATAAATTGAAATTGTTGGAGTTAGGGTTTGAGTTAAATTTTGTTACCTTGGTGATATGGCTTGAGATTGATCTTTTTGAGGCTTTTTTTTTTATCATTTGAAGTGTTATGACTGATAAATTATAGTTGGGAGTAAGAAGGATGGAATATTGGAAGTGATGTTTCATGTACAGGAAATTCAGACCTATGAGTCCAGGGGCTTGTTTGACCTATAACTAAAGTTGTGTCACTCCAATTGATATGAGGTCAATTGGAGGTAAAACTAGACTCAAAATACCCCATTTTTCATGAAGAAACCATGCTCAAATTCTATCCAAATCTTGACCAATTTACTGTCCCAATCAGGAAATCCAAACACTGAACATAGAAAATTGACCAAATGAACAGTGCATGTTCATTTAGCCATAACTTCCTCTAGACAAGTCCAAATGACCTGATTTTTGTATCATTGGAAAGATTAGACATAGGACTATAACTTTCATTAAGAACACTAAGCCCAAAAATGCCTCTAACTAAATGAAATTGCTGGCCCAAGTGAGGTCACCAAACTGACCAAGATCATTCTGCCCAGAATTTCCTGGTCTAAAGCCCACCCAACCAGTTTTGGCAAAATGGTCATAACTTGGACTATAAAAATTCAAATGCAATGAAACCAATGGAAAAAGTTTTATAAGACATAGGCCTACAATATTGGTCTTTTGACCAAAACCCAGAACCCAAAGGAAATAGGTCAAATGCTTAAAAAAACTTAGTACATCCAACCTGGAAATTTACCCAATTTCATCTGACCCTGGATTAGTGTTTATAGCATATTTTCCACTAGAAAACTCCATTTAGTATGAGTCATACCTTTTCAGAAACCTAAGACACAGGGCTCTAACTTTGTTTTAGAAACCTTCTTCAAATTATGAATGTAAGAATCTTAAAAATCCACTTGCAGTCATTGACCTGAACTGGAACCCTGAAGACACAGGGTACCTGAGTCCAGGCCAGTGATTTGGTTATAACTAATTCTATAAAATTATGAAAATGGTGATTCAAAATTTTGAGTGACCATAAGACATAGGGTAACAAATCCTATGAAGAACACTGGACCTAAAAGTGACTGCAACTTATTCAATAAAATTTGTAAAGTGCAATTACAAAATTTGCCTAGTGAAGGAACTAGAATTAGGAAGTGAACCAGTTATGGTTATTTGACCATAACTTGAGTTCTAAAAGCCTAATTGACATGATTCAAAAAGGAAATTAAAGAAGACACATAAAGGAATAACTTTGATAAAGAGAAGTTTGTCAAATTATCATTGTCGCTTAAACCAATGGAATAGTAAATATAAGACACAAAAAAAACTGAAATTTTGAAATAAAGCCTAGGAGGCTAGGAATTGAGTTCGGTAATCAATGCCAACAAAAATAAAATGCAAAATATGCTATTTTGGTGAACTTAGGCTCCACAAATTTATTATAAATAAAAAAGTCAACCTTTGAATGGAAAAGGTCAAGTGAATAGTAACTTCTAGGATATAAGTAAAAGATAGTTAGAACTTGTTGATAAATAGAGTTTTGGGATTTTAGTCTATCATAGCTGTTAAAGAGCTAGAATTTTCTCTAGAAATGTGATATTATGAGCTAGAAGCTCTATATTGAATTAGAAGTGTGTTAATTATTAAATTATTTTAATTAAAGAATGAGTTTAGAATTATAGTTGAGAGGATTAGACTTTAAAATATATTTGTGAAGGATGTTAAAAGGAAAGAAAATTTGAAAATGGAGTGATTGGTGACATTAACTAATATAAAGAATTAGACTGCCTTAAGTGTGCATTCTGGACCCTTTGAGTCCAGTGTGCTCTTGAGGTTATAACTCAAGCTAGGTAACTCCAATTTGTGCAAAACCAATTGGAAGTTAAACTAAACACAAAATGCAACAACTTTAATAGAGGAACCTGTCCCAGAAAACCAACCTAAGTGGCCTTAAAAATTGACTTAATTCGGGTGACTAATATGCTGTCCTTGGAAAATGACCAAATGAACAGTGTTCATTCATTTGGTCATAACTCAGTGTAGAAAGGTCCAATTGACCTGAATTTTATACCGAAAAAAAGCAGAGACATAGTCCTACAACTTTCATGAAGAAAAAAAACCCAAATTTTGACCATAACTTGTCCAAAAACTCACCTGCAATTAGTGTACAAAACTGCTAATATCCAAAAATTGCCCAGAAATTCTGGGTAAAGGCAATCCGACCAGTTATGGTGAAATAGCCATAACTTGAATTAGAAAACTTCAAATGAGGTGATTCAAAAAGTGAAATATAACTAGACACAATAAAGAACAACTTTGATTAAGAACACTTGACCAAATTCTTACTGTAGAATGACCTAATAGAACAGTGAACTCTAATACCCAAAACTGAGATTTTTTATTTATTCTCCATTGATTAGAAGCAATGATTGGCAACTAATGCCAATATTTTTGGGAACCAAAATGTGGTAAATCTATGTGATTAAAACTCATGTAACTATTATACATGAGAAAGTCAATATTTTGACTTAAATGACCAAATAAATAGTAACCTCACATGTTAAGTACAAATATTCAAGAAATAACTTAATAATATGCCCTAGTAGGCCTAATGTGATTGGTTTAGATAGGTTGGCAAGCCAATAGGGTACTGATAGTAGTACTGCGTATGATGTATGGCTCCATGCCATTCTGTGAGATGATAGCCTATAGCTATACTGATTATGATGTTATACTTGGCTTTATGCTTTATTGCTTTTATAGCTTATTAGCCATTCTGTCTGCACACTGGAGGACACATTGTGACCGATGGTGTGACGGCCCAAGGCACCTGGTACCCAGTGCTAGTTTACCCGTTTATCTAGTCCGGTTAATTTGTATAGTTTACTTAGGCATGAAAAAGTATAAATGTAATTGAATTGATTATTAAAGGAAGTAAGGAAATTAAATATCAAGATAAAGAACAAGAATGATTTCAATAAAATGAGGCTCAAAATCATCAAAGAAAATGATTAATAAAATGCTATAAAGAATTGACATAAACTGGACTAATAATAAAAAAAAAGGGATATTAAATTTTAGAAACCTTATTGAAGCATAATTAGATCTAAATTATCTGAACCATGCTTTATTTTCATCTGTATTTCGTATATTATTTCTTTGTTATACTATTGCACCACTGAGCAGAAATGCTTAGCGCGATGGATTTATTTCCTTCGCGCAGGTACTAAAGGTAAAGCCCAACGAATATTAAACAGAGATTTTGGAGTTCTGATCTACAGAAGTTTCTGAAGTATTCAAAGTTATCACTTTCTCAGCAATGCATGTAGATAGGGCTCACATTAGTTTGGCTGTTTCATATGTAATCAATTTACACATCATGTAAATTATGAGATTATGTAATTATTTTGTAAATTATGTAAATTAATGGAAATATGAGAATTTTGATATGTGAATGGAGCATGAATGATAAAGTATGGAAATGAATATGAAATTGAATTATATAGAGAATATTTGAACTGATGAGATAATTATGATTGGCATGGATAATATTTTATTTTAAAAATATTGTTGAATTTCAAACAAGTGAATAGTGAATCGCATCAAACGATAATAAAATAGGGGAAACTCCATTGGTTTCTCCTTACAAAAATTAATTGATATTAAATATAACGAGATTAAATTTTTAAAGAAATAAAGTAAGATAAGTTAGGGTACTCCGACACTGAATGTAGCACGCCTTACTCGGCTACACTATAGTCGAGTGAGGGGTATTACAAGAGATGTAATCAAAGATATTCGGAAGTATATTGAATCGATATTACACAAAGAAAGTGCCAGACGAAGAAAGGAAACGATTCTTTAGTTGCAATCTTGTGATTTTTCATATTTCTGCATTTAAGGGGGTGAAAAAACATGTTTAGTATTGAATATTTTGCTTTCCAAGTTAGTCTTGAAATAGTGCATTAATGGTGTGAAACAACATGCTTTAGTGTTGAATATTTTGCTTTCCAAGTTAGTCTTGAAACGGTGCACTTAATGTTTAAACGATGCAGTTTTAATAATATGAAGAGAATTTTTATCAAAAATATATTACACGGTTTTTATTAACAGATTATTATAATCATATCATATATTAAAACATAATTAATTTAATTTATGAGTTATAATTTTAATTAATTATTTTTTTATCAATTTATATTACATAGTAAATATAATCATAGGTTATATTACATTAAGTTAATTTTACATAGAGTCGATCTAACAGTTCACTATGTGGCATGTAACTCATATAGTTAATTTCAAATTGATTAATTTAATAATTGACTGTGACATGCCACATAGATCATATTTTAAGGTTTATATAGTTAATTTCAAATTGATCAATTTAATAATTGATTATGCAACATGTCACATAGATCATAGGTTAAAACTCATATAGTTGATTTCAAATTGATCAATTTAATAGTTGATTTCAAATTGATCAATTTAATAGTTGACTATGTGAAATGTCACACATATCATAGGTTAAGCCTTATATAGTGTATAGTGCATAAAGTCAATTTATAATTTAATATGTAGCATGCAACATAGATCATAGGTTAAGTCTCATATAGCATATAGTACATAGAGTCAATTTATAATTAATTATGTGGCATGTCATATAAATCATAAGTTAAGGTTTATATAGTTTATAGTACATAGAGTCAATCTGTAAGTGATTTTGTGGCATGTAACATAGATCAAAGATTAAGTCTCATTTATTATGTATAGTATATATAGTCAATTTTTTATTAGATGAGTATGTGTCATGTAATTTATAGAGTCAAGTTTAATTTAATGAGATATTTAAACATGTGATATATATATATAAAATTGGTGTCTAGATATCATAGGTCAAATTTCACATATAATACATAGTATATATAATCAATTAAATATAAGAGTATGTGCCATATAATCATAGGTTAAGTTTGTATGTGCCATATAATCATAGGTTAAGTTTCACATATTATATAGTACATAAAATCAATTTAATTTAAGAGTATGTGCCATATAAATTAATAGGATGTATTTTTTTTTCAATATATATATATATAATTGATGTCTAGATATCATAGGTTAAATTTCACATATAGTACATAGTATATATAATCAATTAAATATAAGAGTATGTGCCATATAATCATAGGTTAAGTTTCACATATTATATAGTACATAAAATCAATTTAATTTAAGAGTATGTGCCATATAAATTAATAGGATGTATTTTTTTTCAATATATATATATATATATAATTGATGTCTAGATATCATAGGTTAAATTTCACATATAGTACATAGTATATATAATCAATTAAATATAAGAGTATGTGCCATATAATCATAGGTTAAGTTTCACATATTATATAGTACATAAAATCAATTTAATTTAAGAGTATGTGCCATATAAATTAATAGGATGTATTTTTTTTTCAATATATGTTAACAAATAAATTTTATATGATTTATGAATTAATAAACTTTTAAAATTAAATATGTTGTATTATTTAATTGCTAATAAAAAATTATCATAGGTTAAGATTTATCACATTATTTAATTTATAATACTATATCATAATATTCAAAATTAGTTAGCCTGTGTATAAAAAGTAGTAATTTAACCTTAAAACTTGTAATACTTAATAGATGAGAGAGAATTTATAATTTGAATTTCAAACTCTGCATGTTATTCTAGGAAAGTCTCTATAAGGATAATAGTATAAAATCACAAATTTTCAATAAATGAAATTATACAAATAATCTCATTGTTTTACATTTAATATGAATCTACTTAATCCCTCAAGCTTTTTCCTATTATAAAAATTATTAATTGGGTTATTGATACAGTGACAAGGTCTGAGTTGGAGTCATAATTAGAGTTCTTTATAAAAATATATATATATATATATAAAGCTGGTATCGTGACTGCAAATGTTGTCCTCTTTATGGGAGCAATATATGTAGTTCAGCTCTAAAATACATATTATCCAGAAGAGCTCTCACGAAGCACAGAGTGTAAGACACATTTTTTCCAGCTAATTTGGCTTTGCCCTTTTGCCATTTTTTGTCCTACCAAACATTCTTCCTTTCAAGAAAAAAGTTGGTTTATTTGTGACCCTTCAAAAACACACCCAAAAGGATTGACACTTTTCCTTTAAATGCATCGAATTGCTCTGTAACACATTTTTCCGTCATAAAACGTTTTTAGAAGGTACATTACTCCACCCATTTAATTGAGTTAAATTCGAGTTTTTACTCTCTCAATATTTTTTATTTAAAAAAAATAAATTAAATAAATACTTCACGTAAAATCTACTAACTAATCACCTTCACGTACAGATCTTAGGCCAATAATTATATTGTTAAGACCATGTAAGCAAAAGGACATTAGAACCTATTAATATATAGAAGCTGGAACTGGGTATATATGAAGCAATCAAAAGAAAAATTAATATTTTGTCATGCATAGATTTAATAATTAACTAATAAAGATAATAATTATAAAAATATTTAATTAAAGGCTAAACCTATAATTATACCTACCTTTGTTAAGGGTTTTTGTTTTATGTATAATCTTCACAGTTCGTTTTATTTTAGTGAGTGTCAGATTGATTGAATAGTTGAGGGTTAATTTTCAAAATTTAATGATTAATTTTTCTTATTTTGTTAGTAACAGTAATTGTTTTCCTCTTGAAGCTTCTCTCTCCTTATCCAGTTTGATTTTTCTTAATCTGTCTTTTTCATTCAGCATGATGAACAAGCAAAAGACAGTCTACATCTCTTTATGTAATGAGCTTTATTATGTTAGAGTTTGATTGAATTTGTTGATACCTTAGATTAAATTGGGTTTTAATATCCTTTAATTAATACATTTAAAAATTTATAATGTATAAAATTAAATTAAATTCGATTTATTTTTTTTATATAATATTATAATGAATTCTTATCAAGCTTTTGGATTGAGTTTTTAATTTATAATTTTAAATTAGTCAATAGTATTAAATAGGTAATTAAATTAAAATTAATTCAATTAATCTTTATTAAATTATTAAATTAAAATAATCTTCAATAATAATTTTGAAATCGAATCAAAATTATCATAACTAAAACCTTCCTGAATAGTCAGAGCCTAAGAGGCTATGGTCCAAAGCAACTGGTTTTAAAAGAAACTGGACAAACAAAGCTTAAATTATTTTTTTTGTTTGCCTTAACAAAGCTTAATTGATTATTTTTAAAACAGAGATAAAGGCAATTAAGGAAAAAAAAAGTTTAGGAAAATTATTTTTTTGTTTTTTACTTAATAAAATTAATTATTTATTTTTTTATTTTAAAAAATACTTTTGTTTTATTTATTTTTTTAATAAAATTAATAAAATTAATTATTTATTTCTTTATTTTAAAAAATACTTTTGTTTTATTTATTTTTTTAATAAAATTTTTTATTAGTTAATATATTTAAAATAGAGAAAAAATATTGTTATATGATTAAATAATTTAAAATTTAGAAAATAAAAAAATTATATAATTATATTTTTTAAATTACAGAGATAATAAAATTAATTTAACTCTTAAAATAATAAAATAATTAAAAAATAAATAAAGTAAAAATAGGTAAATAAATTAATATATTTCTTACAATATATGAAATAAATAATAATTTTTCCAAAAAGTTTACAACCGCAAGTCAACCAATTATTCTTTTGTTCGGTTGGTAAGACATGTAGTTCACCTCTTTAATTCCTCAGCTCTCGTCCCAATGGAGTGTCTATTCTATGCCCCATGAAATTGAAATCCTTTAATATGACTTGAGAAAAAAACAAAAATAAAAAAAGCCGCCCCTTTGCCTTTTTTGGGAAACTATTAATAACCCATTATTCTTCTTTCGGTCTTAGCTCACTAATTCTCCCTTAATATATCCAACGAAGCAATGGATAGACTTCGCAGCAAGCAACACAAGGCAACAACTCGTTGCTCTGAAGGTAACCAATCTTGCCTTCTTTTATTTTAATCTTTTATGTTTGTTTATTTTTTTTATATTATTTTCATCTCCGTGTCCTTTTCTTGCCATACCCTGAAGCCTTTACGAGTTCTTGGCTAGCTTGCAATTACCCGCTCTCTGTTTCCCTGTTTCTATATTTTGGCAGAGGTGAGCAGTACTGAATGGGAGTTCATAAACATGTCCGAGCAAGAAGAGGATCTTATTTATAGAATGTATAAGCTTGTTGGAGATAGGTAATGGGAATTGTACATACCCTTTGATTCTTTCGTTATTTGCTTCTTTTTTTTCCTAGCCAACACAAGCAATCCTGCTATCAAGAAGCATGAAACAACTTGATTTTCCTCCATTATTTCACGCGAAAGAATGAAATTTCTGTTTCAATGTTTAATAAAAAAAATGCAGGTGGGCTTTGATTGCTGGTCGAATTCCAGGTCGCAAAGCAGAAGAAATAGAAAGGTTTTGGATAATGAGGCATGGTGAAGTGTTTGCCAATCGACAGAAAAAGCTCAAGAAATCCAAGTCTTAATGTGTTGCCGTGGATATATATTATCATCTTCTTTATTGTTATTGTTATGATGATTAGCTAGGGTTATTAATCCTCCTTCTTCCTCTTCTTTTATGATGAAACTCCTTCTTCTTGCTAATGTGTGTGGGAGATTGTTTCGCTGAGAAGATGGTGATTAGCGCATTATTAATGGGATCATTATGTTTTTCTCTCTCTAATTAACTTGCACAAATTAATTGCATATTCAGAAAAGGACTTGACATGAGACAACAAAGCAGAGCATAATTAAAAGAAACAGAGAGAAAGAGACTCAGCTTTTGTATGTTTTTTTTATTTATGCTCGACTTCTCTCGTCCTTTATTTATTTGCTTTTTCAAGAGCAGGATATGGGTATCTATTCTATCCTCTTTGCTTCAATGTATACCGCATAACTATTCCCTTTTTGGCATTTCTTGTACGAAAGCCAGCCCTTTCAAAACCATGCTTTTCTTTTGGATTGGTTTGCTTACCATCTTTTGCTAGGGTGCTAGTACAAAATCAAACAAATAAGCCAAAATAATTTTTACATCACACCTCAATAATATTAAAATCATCTCTTACTGGTAAATAATTCGATTCTTATCGATAAATAAAATTCAATATGGAAAAAGAAAAATCTATTATAGATGTTTGAGTATACTCTACCTGTTGAACAGGCTAACCCAGCATGCTTAAGCTTCAACCATGGAGGATATATACAGGCATCCTTATTAGTTTCCCTCAAGCTGAGTGCTGACATATCATCCTCGTCTGTGCATAACAGCCTAGTATTTCTGCTCTGCTGCTTTCAGCTTTGGGCTTGGCAAATTAAATTAACCGTTGTCCTAATAATTGATAAAAATATGTAGATAAAATGGATACCACACTTTGGTTTCATAAGAAATTGCATGCGCAGTATGAGAATGGTAGGTTTGAAAAGATCCACCTGGCCGAAAAATCAGATCCATAATCATCCTCTTTCGTCTATTATCAAGAATCCAGGGTGGCCTACTTGTTTGTAATAATCAGTCCAAAATCTTTTCACCGTCTCCGCTCTCCAGAGTCCTGAGCATATATTTAATATTTTTGCAGAACAACATGACAAAACCTATGACTTCACCAAATTGTATAAATAAACGACTGACTAGGGATGGAGATGATAATGGATAAGATATTTGTCGGATATTCAATCTGATAAAATTTTAATAGGATAAATTTGAGTAGTATATATTTAGGTTTGAGATAAATTTAAATTTAAAATTTAATATTAGTGACGGATTCGGATTGGGTTCGAATTTTATATATTGAATATCCGTTACTAGAATTCGTATATATAAATATTTAATTAAATATAAAATATATACTTTTTTATAATAATATTTATAAATTTTTATATTTTTTATTTTATATAAAATAAAATTAAAATATTTTATAAAATTATTAAAATTTTAAAATATAAATTATTAATAAAAATAATTTTATATAGATTATTAATTAAATATATAAAATTAAACAAGTTTGGATTTTTTCGGATAATAATAATTTAGTTTGGAATGAATTCGATTAGTTGAGAATAAATTTTAATCGGGTTTGAAATGAGTTCAGGTTTTAAAAATATTAATTAGATTCAGATTTAAGTAGGATAATTTTCGTGGGTATCCTACCCATTGTAATCAGTCTGACTCACTGCTTCAGGTAAGAAGATGGAACTTACAATTTTCCCCTTAAAATGAAAGAGGAGATAAAAGATAAATCTAACTTACAAACTTACATTGCATGCCACTGAAGGAGCTCCGATCCGAAGCTTTGTTGTGGCCTGGCCTGCCGCAGAGGCCCAAGGTACATTCCTAATTAAGAGTTTTTGCGAGCCTATATTCTCTCTTCTTTCAAACAAAGCCAGTGAAAAATTTTCATTTTAGGAAAATTATCGCCGGTGAACAGAAGCTTCCATTTCAATAATAATTAATGCATGCTTTTAGAAACAAAAAAAATCAAAGGATTTCTTGCATTTAAACAAAATACTATTAAATATTCATAAGTTTTTAATATTAGCACATTACTCGCATGCATGGTTATTGTATCTATGGATTATCAGCGAAGCACGTGACGCTAGCAGCAAACGTCACATTTTTCCTGATGACAAGTTCGTTTTTACTTTCTAATCTTTTTTTCCTTGTTTTTGTAGAAAATGGGGTACAAATTGTTTCACGTAGCTCCATTACGTACAGTACAGTGATAGATTATGCACTTTTGAGAGAAATTGTTCACATTTGCAAGTGATGCTATAGATGCACTCACCGTGAATCGCAAGGTTGTTCATGTTGTTCAGCCAAGAAGCAAGTTCAAAGATCGGACGAGGACTACTCAATTTTGTAGTTACCTATCGAGGAAGACATACATGCGTCCAGGCCTCTCGTTTTGCCACAGCAAAACAAAACCAAGATCATCGTCAACAACAAAAGCAGCAGCAGCAACACTGTGAAGAGAAATTAAAACCAACAAAGGACGTGTTTTTTTAACTTGGAGACGGGCTTCAAGTTAAAACCGAGAATTTGAAAATTAGGGAGGAAACATTTCCTTCCTGGATGCATTGATCGAGCAGGAAAATGTAGCCCAGTAGCTGTACGATTATTGTAATCCCACGTGCCATTTCGTTTGCTTGGGCCCAGTCCATAGGAATTGTCGTATTTATTTGTTAACGCTCAAAGCCCGCCCACCACTCACTATTGTTTGATTCATCAAAAAGGATAAATTCCTCGCTTGGTCTTTTTTGTGGAGCATTTTCTGATCAAATGGCTGTGTATTATAGAATTAAAATGTATTAATTCATAAAATATATGTTTTAATTTTTTTAAATAAATAATTTTATTAATAATATTCAATAAAAATTTAACATATTAAATTTAAATTAAACTAGACTTGTCCAATACATTTGACTCATAATTCAAAATGTTAAGTGAAAAAATCTAGAATAGCATCACATAAAAAAATAGAACAAAAAAAATTTAGAGGCTCCTAATAAAAAATAGGACTAGCATGAAAAATAATTACTCTAACCATAGAAATAAATATGGTAACGGGTAGGGTATTCGCGAAAATCACCCAACTCGAACCCGAACCCAATTAATATTTTCAAAATCCGAACCCGTTCCAAACCCAATTAAAATTTATTCTCAACTATCCGAACCAGTCTCAAATCCGATTGTTATTATCCGAAAAATACCCGAACCCGTTTAATTTTATATATTTAATTAATAATCTATATAAAAAGTTATTTTTATTAATAATTTATATTTTAAAATTTTAATAATTTCAAAAAATATTTTAATTTTATTTTCTATAAAATAAAATATAAAAAAATTTATAAATATTATTAAAAATATATATATTTTATATTTAATTAAATATTTATATAAACGGGTTCAGGTAATTGATACCCAACATATAAAACCCGAGCCCGACCCGAACCCGTTACGGATATTAAATTTCAAATCCAAACCCGTCCCAAACCCGATTATATACTATCTAAACCCGTCATATTAGGGTTCGATAGATTGAGTACCCTAAAAAATCAGACCTGTTGCCATCACTAGAATAAGATGTTATATTTACTTGTCATCAAATCTAAATTAAGATCCAATCAGATACTTACGCATAAATTAGTTGCTCAAACTCTAAATAATCATCTTAAGAAAAACGAATAGCATTCACTACAACTTTATATTCAATTTTAAATCAACGCTAGCTAAATTGTTGCTATGCAATCAAACCATAAACCATAATCTCTATAAGGGCTTCGACACAGCTTAGAAAATATATAAAAAAAAAATAAAAAAAAAATAAAAACTGATAAGCCAAATACAAATTGACCCAAAAAATTCGAATAACAGCACCATAAAACATCTTATTTCCCTCTTGAAAAATTCCTGCATCTACCAGCGTGTTATTAAACTACCTATGCTGCTTTATTTAATTATTTATTTAATTTTATTTTAATTGAAATTAAAATTTAATATATCATAATATTAAAAATAATTTTAATATTATTAAAACAAATTTTCTTAATATATCACTATTTTTTCAATGCATAAAAATGTAAATACAAATATACTATTGCACACCCTTCCAAAATATATATAAGTGACTAGTTAGGGAATAAGTTTAGCTGTTTAAGTACAGGCAAATGATTATCTAGTTTTTCCTCCTCCTTTTCCATTGAAGAATGATTATCCAATTTGAAAGAAGGCAAAAAAAAAAAAAAAAAAAAAGCATAGTAATTATTCACAACTTTTGACTTCTTATGCGTTTAATAATTATATATTTTTTTATTAAAAAAAACTTTAATTTTATTAAAAAAATTATTATTTAAGTCAATTTATTATAAATTTAAAATATAAATATATAAAATATATATTTTTAATTAATAAATTTTATTATATATTTTATATTTTAATCTTTTAATACATTAAATTTGAGGACGTTACTCAACAATTATTAAAAAAAAAAGCAGAAAATTAAAATAATAAAGACAATTCATATCTATACTATAACAATTATAAGTTAAAAATTTATAGATGATATGGCGAATGAAAAATCCTTGGCAGCCATTGTTGACGGCACGAAGATAAACTTTCAGAGTGTAGTTCGATGAGAAATTATATTCTATTATCTTAGTTGACGATTAATAATTTTTATTTTTTATTTATAAATTATCATTTTATATGATTAAATGAAAAACGGAAAATTAGACCCATGTATGACGTATGCATCCCATATGAGTGATATGGAACCGCAGAGAAACACGTCCGGTGATGCTAAGCTTAGGTAAGCATAATTGGCAAATCTAGATGGTGGCTGAAAGCATCTTTTCACTCTCTACTTTTATTTAAAAATAAAAACTTTTTTTTATAAAAATAATTAAATAATTATATTTATATTTTTATAAAAATATAATTATTTAATATCTCACATTTCACAAAAAAGTTACTTGATAATTTTATTTTTTTGTTATATTTTATTTAACACATAAATTTTATAAAAATATAATTATTAAATTTTAAAATTATAATTAATAAAATACGTTAATACACACTCAATTAAGTGATTAAAAATATTAAAATATTTTTATTAAAGTTTATATAATTATAAAATTAAATAAATTATAATTACCGTTCTTTTTTTTTCTCTCATTGAAAAATTCTATCAAATTGAGCACCATCGATAAAAATGAAGTTAGGATTGAGGAGAATTGATCGGTGTCTACCTCACTTACATTGGTCACTAAAAATGACTAATATGATCACCCAAAAATCTTGTTTTATTGAATATCACTGAGAGGGATCTAAACCTTCTTTAATATTGTCATTGATGCCGTCTAAGCATTTTTCTACTTTCATCAACGTCATTAAAAAATATTAATATAAGTCATTAATCATAAAAGTTAAATAATTATATTTTTATAAAATTTAGGTGTTAAATATAATAAAACACTTATGTGCTAAGTTACTTTTTCATATAAAAGTTAAAAAATAAATAATTATACTTTTAAATAGTTAAAATATCAAATGAATATTCAAGTAAATTATTCAGCCTTTAGAAAATTCTTGTAGTAATTATTTGCAAACACATATACAGAAGAGGCAGTTTGCAGTTCCTGTCAATACTAACGGGACGATATCATTCTATTTAATCACGTTATTTTTATATTAAAATAATTAATTATTGCAAATAGAGGTACACCTTTCTTGAAAATAACTCTTCCTTTTTCATCCAATTTTGAGGTGGAAAATAATTAACATATAATGGTGCTATCCATTGACAATAATGTTGTGGTGACGTCGTAGGCCCCTTTTTTTTGACATGAAAGTGGAAGTATAAAAATGTAACAATTCAAAAAAATAATAATAAAAAAAATAAATAAAAATAAAAAATTAAACTTAAAATTTAAAATTTTTCTAGAAATGAATCTGGACAACCTGGCTATCCAGGTTCGTTCTCAAAATTTAAAAAAAAAAAAAAACAAATAGCCAACAGACTCCCCCCCCCTCTCTCTCATGCATCTCTCTTTCCCCCATCTCTTCTCTCCCTTTTCTCTATACTTTCCGACCGGTGGAGGGTCAACCACCACTGATCAACGACCAAGCGGCTTTAGGCGACGCCGGCGAGCCACCAGCAGGTCGGTAGCACCGCCAAACGCAGCGGTAAGAGAGGGAGAAGAGAGAGAAACGGGCACAGTGGGCAGTGGCTTCCCGTCGCGATTCCAGCTTCATCCGACGTTCAATCGAGGCGATTCAAGTGGCGTTGGAAAGCTTGTTCCGAGAGTTTTCTTTTGATACCCATTTTGCAATATTTGGTGGTTGGATGAGCAAGATATGCAGGAGAGAAATTTCGGGTTTTTCAAGCTTTTTCGTAAGATCTAGGATGATCCGATCGTTTGATCGACGATCCGAGACCACTTATGGACTCAGGAAGAGGAGATGAACATTATGGTATGATCAGATCCGCCAGATGTAGCCAGTGACCGACGGCCGATCACCATGCGCGATGATTCTGGCGGTGGCTCCGGCTAGATTTGGGGATGATTCAACTTTCAGAGGCTTTCTCATAAATTTTTGGAATTTTTGAGACACAGATAAGCTTTAGGTAAGATTACTTTCATTATTTCTCAGTCTGTGGTGCTTAAATGCAGTGTTTCTTAAACAGAAAAAAATTGAAGAAAAATTATAAGAAACATATATTATGAAAGTAAAATTATTTTGAGATATTCTATGGTGTTTGTTGAATTTTTGAGCCATTGTAGAATATTTTTGAAAAATATAGACGGATTTTAGTTAGATTTTTAGCATATGAGCATATAAGATTATCTGAAATTATAATATTTAAATTTTATATGATTAGTTGAATATTGAGAATAGAGGTTTAAATAAATGAATATTGAATTGAGTTGAATTAAGAATATGTTAGCTATTGAAAACTTACGGAATTGAGTAATATTCTTGAATAAAATATTCATGGGTGATTAGAAAATTACAATTTATTTTGTGATAGCTTTATAACTTTATTAAGGACCGCGGGGCAAAATTTTAGAATTTTTAGAGCTTGTTTGAGTGGATTTTTACAAAATATCAATTATAGGGACTAAAACATAATTTTTCAAGTTTATGACTATTGTCTGATTTGAAGGGCACAGGAGGGGCCATATAATGTTGATGATGTAACACCCCTATTTGCATAGCCTGGTATATTTCACTGTTCCGGTGATCGGTGTCGGTCCGGACAATTAAGGGGATTAGAACCACACTTAAGACAACTAGATAACCTATAAACACATATAATTAGTAATTGCCAATTAGTTAAGTATAAATAAGAAAAATAGAACATAAGAAGTTAAACGAGCCGAGAGTCACAGCGATAGGTGACTTTCTCAGGAAGGACTGCGAAGTCATTTTAAACTCAAATTTCGAACCGTAAAATGTGACGTTGCGGTCCTTAGGACCCTTATGAATACAGTGGAAAAGAGAAAATCACGAAAAGGAACTGTTAAGCCAGTCAAATAATTAGGTCAGGGAGCCGGAAGAAATATGAAATTAATTGCAAACCGAGATGAACCGGCGAGGGGCAATTTGGTCAATTGACCCCGAGAGCTGACTCTTGAACTAACTGTCAAATAAAATCGGAGAAAAGAACATTTTGAAATCGAGAATTAAATTAAAGAACTAATAAAAAAAAAGAAAGAAAATAAACAATGTGTAGGAAGATGACATCATGCATGATGCCATAAATCCTATAATTAATAAATTAAATTAAATGGATTTTTGGGGTCTTCCATAAGACAAAATAAATAAAAGAAAGGAAAAAAAATTCATTGTTTTCTTCTTCCCTTCCAAGACGTTTTCTCTCTCCCTTAGCTCTCTCTCTCAAACTCTATTAGAGCTCTTAAGTCAAGCTTCATAAACCTTCAATTCCACCATAAAAACCTTACTCTCCAACATTAAATCTTGTAGTTAGACCTAGATAAGGAGCTTGACAAAAAAAAGAAAAAGAAAGGAAGGACTTTTGAAGAAAAGGAAATTCTGCATAAAAAGGTTAGTAATCAAATTTGATAAATTGAGTTTGATTCTTACATTTTTAACTTATTTAGCTTGTAAATATACTTATAATGAAAAGAAAAAAATTGTGAGGGACCATTACTGAATTTAGGCCAGCATAAGGGGGAGGGTGATTTGCATGATTTGAATAGTTTGAATGGGTATATAAACCTTAGTTAGTTGAATGACTATGGTTAAAGGCATGGAATCAAGTAAATGCAAAAATTAGTGTGAATTAGGGTTTGGACATTAGGGTTTAGGGACCAAAAATGTGAAGAAGTGCTAAATGATGTCTTTGACATAGTTTAAGGAAAGAAATGGTCATTTGTGACCTAATTAAGTGTGTTAGAAGTGTTTGAATCAAAGACAAATTCGGATTGGGTATGCACCATGACCAAAAGTCAACTTTGAAGGACCAAAAATGGAATTTTACAAGTCCAATTAGTATGGGACCAATTGGGACTGAAAATAGGCACTAAATGACACAATTTTTATTTAGGAATCATGCCCAAAAAGTGACCAAAACCTAGTGAACAAACTGACCAAACTTGAAAATCTGCAGTATAAACAGTACACATGAACAGTAATCGTGTTTGGGTCATAACTTAAGCTAGGAAGGTCTAAATGACCTGAAATTTTACCAGTGGTTAGATGAGATATAGACCTAAAACTTTTATGAAGAATACAAACCCAAATTGTGCCATTAACCAAGTCATTTGGCCACCCCAAGTTGGTGACTCAAATCTGCCAGCACCAGAAAATTACCCAGAATTCTGGGTTATGTCCAATCCGGCAACCATGGTTCAAATGGCCATAACTTGAGCTACAAAACTCCAATTGGGGTGATTCAAAAAGGAGAATAAACTTAAGACATTAGGGAACATTTTCTATGAAGAAAGTTTTGCCAAATTCCAACAGTAAAGTAACCAATAGAACAGTGCAACTTAGGACTCCAAAACTGAAAATTGGTAATTTTGCCTAATAGACTTGAGTGTTGAGAAAATGACCAAAACCAACAAGTTTGGTGACCAAAATGTGGTATGTGGGTAAATTTGGAATTTCCATACCTATTAAGCCTTAGAAATTCAACAATTTGACTTGAATAGTATAGTGAATAGTAACCCGAACCACAAAATTTTAAGAACGTCGAATTTAACACGTTAGAGCTAGGTAAAAGTGAAGTTGAATTTATTTTTGGATTTATGCTAAGTTATGATACTGAAACACTGTAAAATTGTGTGTTTCAGTTGAAAAGAATATGGGGAAATAACCCGAGGAACCGAGTCAAGGCAAAGAGACAACTCGCTTGAGGTTTGTACACAACATTACTATGCTTTAAAATTCATTGATAAAGTGAATGAAATATGTATTTTACATATGCTTTGAATTGTTGAAAATTTATTTGTGACATTAGTTATGATGTTTTGACTTAAATTGTTAAAAGTTATTGTGTATATTTGAAATGACAATGTTTAGCAAATTGTTAAGATAAGTTTTGAAACCACAGTGTCAAGACCATATATTTGAACACCTCACTAGCACGACTAGTGAGGGTAATTAGTTTCGAATTTTAATTCCTTCTCTGGAGAAGTGTTGAGGTGTGCCAGTAGAAGAGGATGTGAATGGATATCCATATATTTAAGCTAGCTAGCCTTGTGATGTTATTTCTCTTTAGCCTCTGGCTATTGAGATTCTATTTGTTTCGAATGGCATGATCTAACTGTGGGTTTTATGAAATGTGTTTTGATACTTTGAAATGAACTTGGTTTGCATTAAAATCTCATAATTCATGTTTTGTGTTTAATGCTCATGTTTAGTCAAATTTTTGAATAAATGTGATTTATATTTTGCATAAAGATTATTTTAGTATGTTGTGCACCATTGAGTCCTAGTACTCAGCGATAGCTTTTATTCTTTGTCATGGATATAGAGACTAGAGGAAGCGTGATGGTGATGAGGATTGAGGATCTTCCTGTTTTGAAGCTATCGGGTATAATATATACCCTGATTGTAAATATTTATTTTGATGTATGTAATGCACAGAAATGTATGGACATGTGAAAATGGGTCTTGAGCAACTTGTACAAAATCTGTATAAAATTCATAATAAATTTTAGTTTGGATTTTCTTAATGTAAATTTTTGTATGATGTATATATAAATTATTTATCTTTAAAAAAATATGAATGTATGAAATTGATTGACTGTACCTTGAGGATTATTGAAAAAAATTGATTGAAATGATTGTAGAGTTGTTGAAATTGATTGAGTTTGATTGTGAAAATTGAAGTAGTGATTGAGAGAAATTTTTTTAGAAGTGCTTTTTACAGGTATTTGAAGAACTGTTTTCTCAAAATACAGACAAAACTCTGTCAAAATTTTTATAAAATTTACGGAAAAATAAAATGGGCCAAAATTTCCAACTAGCTTTCAAACTTAATTAAATGTTTTAAATACCTATTAGAAAACACTCACCACTTATCAAAAATAAGAAAATTGTTTTAAAATCCCTTGTAGGGTACTTAATGAGTTATCGATAGATGAAGTGCGGTAGTTCATTAGGTATTCTACGGGATCATGTTATGTCTTACAGAGGGGTAAGGTATGACAGATGAGATGTGATTGTGAAAATTGAGATTTAGAAGTGTTATTTGAATCTTTTTGCAGGTTAGGTAGGTCCTAGGTATAGGGGAAACTCTGCGAAATTTTCTGCATAAATTAGGATGTGTTGCCTCTTTAAATTTATTTTTATTTGAATTAGCACTAATAAATCCACAATAAAATTATCTAGGTAATCAGGGTTAACTATCTTCCTCCACCCAACCTCTACAGTTGTCTCTAGTGCACTGTGAGTAAAATATTAATTTTAATTATAATTTCGATATTATTATATGTTCAAGTATGCCCATGCATCATTTATAAATATGTATCTATGTAGTTAAACACTAGACACATTTTATATTGCATTCATAATTGTTGAAGTGCCATGAATGTTGTTTGTGGTAATTTGGAGCAATGTGTGTGCGTGGCGTACGTGTGGTATGGTATTGGATATGGACAGGACGGGTAGACATGGCTTGAGAGACACTCGCTGGGACCTGGTCCTTCGAGGTAGATATGGCTTGAGAGACACTCGCTGGAACCCCGCATTTTGTTTATTAAGCGAAAGTCCGGCTTGAGAGACACTCGCTGGCAGAGGTTGGATTAAGAGGGTTGTATAAAGAATCAGCTCCCATATATGTATTGTTTAACAGTGTTGGGTGTGTGAGCGCTCCAAATTACTTTTTTGCTGTTATGATGTGAATTGTATGAAAATTATGACAATATTGCATTTCATTTCACATGATGCATTAGCATTAGGTAGCTATAGAAATTATACTTAAAATTAGTATTTTGCTCTTTGAGTCGAACGCTCACTCCTGTTCATCTATTTTTCCAGGCTACGAGACATTTTTCAGAATAACCTGTTCCTTTCCTCGCAGGTTATGAAAAAAAAATTATTTAACTGTATTATTATTGTCTAAATTTGTAATTTAGAACTCCGCATGTACTAGTAGTAGCATTAATACTGTCAGGGACTGCAGGCATTTAAGTTTTTGTATTAACAAATGAAAAAAATTTTATGAGTTTTAAATAGTTTGTAAATGATGTAACCGGGTTGAGCTGGGCTCCCCTAATTTTAGTTTCTGATAATTACTGGGTTAAGTTGGCCCGAAATAAAATTATAACAGTTTAATTTAAATTATTTTATATGCATATTGGGCCTAAATTGTGGGTCTGATCATAGGTTTGAGAATAATAAATCTTACTACGGGTCTCGGAGGTTTTATGCCGGCTCAGGTCCTAGTGCCGATCCGGCCCATAGGTTGAGTCATGACAAAGAGTTACTGCACTAACACTCAAACCCAGATAATTACTGATTGAAAGGAGTCTTAGTACATGCCTATAAATCAACACACACGTCCACAATCGATGTTGGAGCCCGAAGGCTCATCGTTGGCCCCTTTGACAGATGGGACCAATGCTTTTACTCTGACTTTATGAAAATGGTTTCAGCACTACTCACTCAATAATCATTTGTTCGCTTTTTTTGTTTTTTTAAATTTAAGTTAAAATATATATGCCTAAGACTTTAGACTATATTAGAATGATAATTATTTAATAAGTAAATTCAATTGGTTCTCTTATGTCCCTTATTTAAATTCTCTTTCATATTAATTATTGATAATTTAAAAGAGTTTATTAAGAATTTAAGAAGAAAAAAAAATGTAACCTTTTTTAGCTTTAAATTCCTTAAAACAAAAATTATATTTTTTAGTTAATTATAAATCTCCCATATCTTCGCTACATGGGGTTTGAATATGGTTTTATCATTTCAATATGCTATTTTTAATTGTAATTTACATTACAATACCTCAAGGAAATTTTCATGTACCAAAAGAATTTTAATTTAATAATATTTAAATTATTTTTAAAATTATGATATTAATATTTAAATTTTAAAATTTAATTAAAATTAATTTTAAATAAGAAAAGAATTTTTTTAACAGGAATAGTTTTATTTTTTTATATATATAAAAGAGGGAGAGACTTCAAAAATAACAAACTCATTGAACATGCCACGGCCAAATAACACCATTAATATCTGAATCCAATAGCTCCAGAACTTGCAAGGGGGGCTATATAACACATGAATGCCCATCTCTAATTCCACAACTAAATTAGCTAACTTATCAGCAAGTTTGTTAGCCTTTCTATAACGAAAAATTATATAATAGAGTTGTGAATCTATTTATATATATCACCTGGAATCAAAAGTCAATAAAGTTTGAATATATATATATATATATTAAATTAAAAAAAAATTGCTAAGTTGGTTACTTGGTAATTATATTTTTTGTGGTTTGATAAGAAGAAAGAAAGACAATAGGGGATGGGAAGAAAAAGGCTGAAAAAAGGATATAAATGAAAACTAACATAAGATAGAATACACCCTTTCGGTCTTTGGGCCCACGAAACTCAATCCTTTCTTTGGAATGATTAGATAAAAAGTAAATCAAAGGCAGCGTTTGATTGGCAATTAATATGGATAATGCGAAGGGAGGAAGAGGATAGAAGGGAAGGAAAAAGATAAAAATAAATAAATAGAAGAAGAATAAGATAAAATACATGGATTTTTATTTTCTTCATATAACTTGTTGAAGGAAGAGAAAATGATAGAATTGAGTAAAATATTCTTATTAATTACACATAATTAAATATAATTTTTGTTGTCCACATATTTTATGGAACTTTCCACCACCAATCCACACCTATTATGGAAGGAAACACAATTGTGGATCATCTTCTGAATTCTATCCTTCCTTGGATATATTTTATATGGTCTAACCAAACAAAGGAATTGGATTTTCTTTTCCACCATAACCCATTGCATCTTTCCATTTTCCCTTCAAAAACAAACATGATGTAAGGTTTGCTTGATACTTTTTCAAGTTTGCCCTTCACATATATTAAACAACAAATTTTCACGATAATTTCAATCTCTGACTCATTTTTCCTCCGGTTTAACTTTGTTACACTCTAGTGTAATTAAAAACCATTATAAGTACCACAGATGATATAATATATTAAAGAAGTTGCGCGTCACATTAAATAACCAATGTTTCATCACTGCGCCATATAAAATCCATATGCTTATAGTGCTGAAAATTTATAGCCAAAGATTAAGCCAAGGACCGACAAGACCCAAGAAAATCACCAAGCTTGGAAGCATTCGGATGTATGATATCTAATTGGGGTCACCACCTTCGTCTTGTGTCTATATTTTCTTCTTTACCATTAAGATCATATCCTTTTAATAATTGATCAATTGCAAATAAAATGAACTTATTGTGGTGTCGAAGGCAGCCACCCACTTCAATATTAGTCGTAGTGGTGATGACTTTTGTGTGATGTAACAAAAATTTCCTAGTCGTTGGGTCCACGCATTAATTTAGCCATATAAATAAGTGAATATATATGGGTCATAATATTGCAATATATATAAGCCTACGCAAGGAGAAGTATTGAAAAATTCTCCAATTAAAGATAGCGATTGTTCAATAAATCATGTCCAATATGTATTCAAGCTATTTGGACTGGACTTTATGTAACCAGAAAAATGGAAAACCTTCAAGTAATTAAATACAAAAGGCAATTTTAATTTATCTAGATGCATGACGAGGAGTAGAAGCTGGAAATTACAGTCACCTGTTGTTATAAGAATACTAAAAACTATAATATATAGTAATAATTTTCTACTTGCACTTCTGGTTCTTCCACTTGAGAACCAACCCGGAGAGTGCCTTTGCAGATGACCCTTCCTCCCTCAGAACCCTGGCAGCTGCGTCTTTTAGGTCCTTCATTCTGTGGCGGACTTTCTTCCCTTCTTCGCCTTCCATTAGGCCTCTCACTACTCTTTCAATTTCTTTGCTTTCGATTAGGCCATTTTGATCATTAATTCTTGGCCTCAGGGCAACCTTAATATCCTCAGTTAACATCACAGCGTTCATTTTCTGCTCAGCATAGAGTGGCCAGGAGATTAGTGGCACGCCATTCACCACACTTTCAAGGGTGGAATTCCATCCACAATGGGTTAAGAACCCTCCTGTAGACCCGTGACTCAACACTTGTGCCTGTGGTGCCCATGATGGCACCACTAGACCCCGCCCTTTCGTCCTATCCAAGAACCCTTTTGGTAGGAAATCACGAGGGTCTTTTTCGCTTTGCACACTAAAAAATGTGGCATTGGCGACGCTGTCATTTGGGCTCCTCACAACCCACAAAAATCTTTGCTGGCTCATTTCTAAACCCAAAGCCAATTCATTTATCTGATCGTAAGAGAGGGTCCCACCGCTTCCAAATGACACGTACAGAACAGATCCATGCGGCTGCTCGCCTAGCCACCTCAAACATTCTGCTTCCTCTGCCTTGCTACTTGAACCCATGTTCACAAGCGGACCAACCGGGTAAACGGGTGGCTTACCGGGTTCTTCCTCTTGTAAAGCCTTTGAGGCTCCTCCTTCCATGTCTACGAAGCTATTCACCATAATACCGTCAGCTAGTCTATACCTCTTTGTATGGTGAAGAAGCCACTTGTAAGCATCATTCTTCCGATCTTGAACCGGGTCGAGCAATTCCTTCCCATTTACCGGTATACAGCCGGGTATTTCCACTGGTTCTTCTAGCTCACTATACTCGCAAGAAACCGTCTCATCCAGCTTTGGCAACCTAAAGAACAGAGACAAAGTCATAGCTGTAGAAGGGAAGAAAATGTAGGGAGAGATGCTGAATTCTTGAGCAACATCGAATGCATCCGTGCCAAAGAGATCAACGACCAGGGCAACCAGTCGAGTGCTTTCAACAAGAGACTTTAACACATCTCTAACAGATGGGAGCGAGCGTGCCACCGTGATGGAAATTACCGTTTCTATCTTAGTATCTTCAGGGAGATCACTCAAGTCAACCGGAGGGAGAAATGTGGAGCTTATTGTGGTAGGAAGCGATTCAAGAACCGATTTTTGGGCCTTAGAGGGAGAACCATCGGTTGGTACAATGAAGGTGATGAAGAGATCATTATGTTGAGAAACGATTCGCTTAGCTAATTCAACAAGCGGGATGAGGTGACCCATCCCGGGACTGGGTAAAACAGCTACATGGGTGGGTTGTGTTTGAGGTTCTGCCATTGAAATGGAAAGAAGCTAAGGTTTTGTGGTTAATTATTCTCGAATTGTTACAATGGAAGGAGAAGACAGGCGGTTGTTTATATAGAGGTTAGGAATTTATTTTTAAAAAAAAAAGTGTGGGGATTGAAAAAGAGGATGTCTTTGTATGGTTGTGTATGAGAGTATTGAATGGAGTATATTCTTTGTATTTTAAAATAACTGCTCAAGAATGATAGGAAAGTTTGGAAAATGTGACGTTTATTGCTAGGGAGAAAGGGAAATTTTATAGCAGATGGGTTGCGGTCTTTGTCTTCTTAAGCGGCACATATACACCAAGTGAGTCGCGTGGTGGGCGATTTCGTCAGTTCCAACGTAAGGCTTAGGTTATCAACCCAGCGGCCTTTGTTTCGTGTTCGGATGACATTTTTCTTCGCATTGGATAATATTTATAAGTATTAGCAAAATTTTCCTTAAAATTAACAATTTAGAAGAAGTTGTCAAATTCCAATTTCGTTGCCAACCTTGATCTTCAAGGTCGGCCGTTTAAAAATCTTTAGAATGAACCTTTGAGGAAAAAAAAAAAAAACTTTTCAACTGCTGCTGTTGTATGCTGTTTTTTTTTTTTTTAAGTTAAATATAAATTTATTATAAAGTTAAGATACATAATATATAATGAAATTTATATATTAAATAAATAAAATTCATATATTTATATTTTAAATTTATGATGAAAAATATATAAGTAAATTTTTTTAATTATATAATAAGTTGATACAAATGAAAATACATTCTAAAATTATTTTTAAAATAATTAAATAAAATTTTAATAATAAAAATTATATAAAAAAGTATCTAAATGTAACTACTCCCATAAAAAGAACTAGATTTCTTGTGGTGTGGAATAGGTTAACCCTTCTCCATCTCTATTACATTGATATATAGTTATAGTTTTCTTTTTTCTAGGTAAAAAATTATTTAGAACTTGACATTCAGACCATTTATTCTTAAGTTGCCGTAATCCTACTGATTATACTTAAATTTATGAAAAATTACAAAAAGTTATCATGTGGCTTCTTACATTTTTTAAGTAAGGTCTTGAAATTAATTTTTTGATAAAAAATTATCTTGAATTTATACACCGATAATAAAGAGGAAAAATTACCTAAACGCCTTCAGGCTAAATTTCAATTTAATCCTTAAATTTTAGTAAAATCTATATATTAGTATTTGTATACATTTTAATAAATCTATATATTTGTTCCTACCTGGATGTATATAGACGTGAAAGTGTCCACATTATTTTTTTATTTTTTTTTGTTAATTATAAAATAATATAATATAAAAAGATTTTCCAATTAAATTCTTTAATTTAGTTCAAATATATTGTTAGCATAATTACAGCAATTAGCATAATTATAGAAGATTTGTGTAGCATAATTACAACAATTATTATTCTTGTCTAAATTAGTTCATATTCTCATGTATAAATAGATGTAATATCTCTGTAAATAAGACACAGATAAATACACAATCATTTCCTTCGTTACGTATATTTTTTCTTCTAACATAGTATTAGAGCCGTAAAACTTTTATTTCTAGTTTTTGGAGTCTCTCTTCTCTCTCTACAACCTGTTCTGGTTCATTCTTTCATTCCTGTTATTATACCATTTTTTTTTTCTCCTAATCTTGTTATCAATGGAGAAATCTGATATTTCAAAACCTATTGCACTTGATTCATTGGTTCCAACTATAATCTTTGGGTTCAAGGAATGAAAAGTTTTTTGATAGGTCGCAAGCTTTGGCGTATTGTTACCGGAGATATCACTACGCCGACAAGAGAGAACGATGAAACTAATGCAAAATTTGCTGACCGTCTTAAGGATTGGAATAGTAAAAATTATCATATCGCAATACTTCTGTCTCGTCCATCCACATTCAATTTGCTAATTATGACTCTGCAAAAGAAATCTGAGATTTTTTTGCTAATCGATATCAGACCACTGGACTTGCCTACTATTATCAGTTGTAGACTACTCTTCATAATCTGAAACAAGAAGCAGGTCAATCTGTGAATGATTTTCTTGTCCAGGTCCAACCCATTTGGAATTAAATATCCCAGGCCAAAATCAGTAAAGATCATCTTCATCTCATTCAAGTTCTAATAGCTCTTCGATCAGAATATGAGGTTGTTCGAGCGTCCCTGCTACATCGAAATCCACTCTCATCATTGGATACTGCTATTTAAGAGATTATTTTTGAAGAGACTCGTCTCAGTTTGGATAAAACTCTTCAATTTGAAACTGTTCTTGCAACTACTTGATCCTCACATCAAAAATCTGACAATTAACTCTGTAAGAATTGTAATCAAATTGGTTATGCTTTTGCATATTGTCCTACTATAGAATGCAGATATTGTCATGGTTACAGTCATATTCTTGAACATTGTCCCACACACCCTCCAAGACCAAAAGGAGGGCATTCTAAATTCAAGAATGTCTCAAAGCCTGGATCTTCCTCTGTCACTGCTATTGCTGCTACTGAGAGTTCTACTGCCATCACCATGAGTGATCTTGAGGCACTATTCAAATAGGTTATCTCTTCTAATTCTTCTGCTGCCATGTTTGTCACTTCGGGTAATTCTTATTGGCTTTTTGACTCTGCATGTTGTAATCATATGACCACTAATCTTAAATTCTTGTCTTCTGCAAAACTTGTATCTTTCTTACCACCAATCCATACTACAAATGGTACTAAAATGAACATCACACATACTGGTCATGTGTCTACCTCAAATCTTCATCTCCCTGACGCCTATTATATCCCTAATTTGGCACTCAATCTTATTTCTGTTGGTCAGTTATGTGAAAAATGACTAGATGTTATTTTTTCTCCCCATTTTGTCCAGGTACAGGATCCACAAATGGGACAGATTCTTGGGGAGGGTCACAGAGTGGGTAGATTATTTGAGCTTGCATCTTTACATCTTCCACAGAGATTTGTGTCTGCAGCTACAATCCCTAATTCCTACATTCACCAATGGCATCTTCATCTTGGTCATGCTTCTACCAGGAAAATTCAACCTTTAATTTCTCATGGATTATTAGGATCTACTAAGTTTGAGTCATTTAATTTTTTAAATTGTCAGCTTGCAAAATAACCTGCATTATCTTTCTCTCATAATAATACTACTTCAGACACTCCTTTTGGTTTAATTCTTTCTGATATTTGGGGTCCTTCTCCTATTTCTTTAATAAATGATTTTCATTATTTTGTGATATTTGTTGATGATTATTCTCAGTTTACTTGGATATATTTTTTGAAACATCAATCTGAGTTATCACAAATTTACATCACATTTGCAAAAATGATTAAAACTCAGTTCTCTTGTGACATTAAAATTCTTCGAATAGACAATGCCATGGAATATTGGGATTCTTCTTTACTTCAGTTTCTTAGTCAATAAGGCACCGTTGTTCAACGTTCTTATCCTCACACCTCTCAATAGAATGGGCTAACCGAATGCAAGCATCGTCATATTCTTGATTCTGTACGTACTATTCTTCTTTCTGCCTTATGTCCAAAAAATTTTTGGGGAGAAGCAGCTCTTCATGCTGTTTATATTATTAACCATCTTCCTACCTTGGTTCTTCATAATTTATCTCCTTTTGAAAAGTTGTTTGAACAACCTCCTGACTATTCCATTTTTAAACCTTTTGGATGTGTTTCTTTTTTTCTTTTACAACCTCATGAACATACCAAATTAGAACCCTGTGCTCGTCTATGTTGTTTTCTTGGTTATGGCATTGAACACAAAGGGTATCGTTATTGGGATCCTGTTTCTACTAAGTTACGCATCTCTCATTATGTTACCTTTTGGGACAATACAATTTCTCTTCTCTTTCCAAATTTCATCACTCTGTCAATACTGACTCTCTATTTTTCACTGACTTCTCCAAAGAGTTGTTTCCAAGTCCTGATCTAGGTGATTGTGATGTGCTCAATATTAGCCCAACTACACCTACCCCTGTTGAATCTGCACCAGTTGTTGATCCAGTACTTGCGCCTGCATCTCCTCCTAGCACTACTCTTCGTCATTCTACCCGTGTACGAGAAACTCCTTATTATCTTTTTGATTTTCACTGTTACTCTACTATTGCAACCCTTCATGAGCCTCGTTCTTATCGTGAGGCAAGTACTAACCCTCTTTGATAGCAAGCTATGACTGACGAACTTCAGGCTTTAGAGAAAACTCATACTTGGGATTTAGTTGATCTTTCACCAAATAAGACCCCTATTGGTTGCAAATGAATTTACAAAATCAAAACCCGTTCTGATGGAACTATTGAACGCTACAAAGCTCGCTTAATAGCCAAAGGGTACACTCAAGAGTATGGCATCGACTATGAAAAAACTTTTGCTCCAGTGGCCCGATTAACATCTATTCGTAGTCTCTTAGCTATTGCTACAGTTCGCAAATGGAAACTTTTCCAGATGGATGTCAAAAATGCTTTTCTTCATGGTGATTTAACAGAAGAGGTTTATATGCATCCTCCTCCTGGTTATCATTCTCCTCATAAGGTTTGCAAACTTCGGCGAGCCTTATATGGATTAAAACAAGCTCCCAGGGCCTAGTTTGCCAAATTTAGTTCCACTCTTGCTCAACTTGGTTTTCTCTCTAGTCCACATGATTCTGCATTATTCACTCGCCGAACTGACAGTGGTATTATTCTTCTGTTGCTTTATGTTGATGATATGATAATAATAGGAGATGATTCATCTGGTATTTCAGAGTTACAATATTATCTCAATTAGCATTTTGAAATGAAAGACCTGGGTTCTCTCAGCTATTTTTTGGGTCTTGAAGTTTCTCAAAATTCTGATGGCTATTATCTATCTCAAGCCAAGTATGCATCCGACTTACTTTCTCGAGTAGGCATCACTGATAACAAAATAGTATCAACTCCATTAGAGCTCAATTGCAAACTTACACCTCTTGATGGCACTCCTCTTGATGATCCTACTTTATATCGACAGCTTGTCGGGAGTCTTGTTTATCTCACAGTTACTTGACCTGATATTTCATATGCTGTTCATCTGGTCAGGCAGTTTATGTCTGCTCCTCGCTCAACTCATTTCTCTGCAATACTTCGAATCCTTCGTTATATCAAAGCCACTCTTTTTCATAGTTTGTACTTTTCTGCTACCTCCTCCCTAGTATTATCTGGCCACTCTGATGCTGATTGGGCTGGTGATCTGACAGATCGTCGCTCTACAATTGGTTATTGTTTCTTCTTGGGTAATTCTCTTATCTCTTGGCATAGCAAAAAGCAAACTGTTGTTGCACGTTCTGGCACAGAATCTGAATATCGTGCTCTTGCTGATGCTACATCTGAATTACTTTGGTTACGGTGGTTATTAACTGATTTAGGTGTCACTCATTCTTCTGTTACAATGCTTCATTGCGATAATAGAAGTGCCATACAGATTTCTCATAATAATGTATTTCATGAGCGTACCAAACAAATCGAAATTGATTGTCATTTTATACGTTATCATGTTGCTCATGGCATCATATATTTGATTCCTGTCTCCTCTGTCAGCTAAACTGCTGATATATTCACCAAAATGTATCCTCCCGCTCGCTTTCAGGATCTTTTAAGCAAACTCAAATTGGCACCTGTGCTACCACCTTAAGTTTGAGGGGGGGAGAGGTTGTTAGTATAATTACAGCAATTAGCATGATTATAGGAGATTTGTGTAGCATAATTACAGTAATTATTATTTTTGTCTAAATTAGCTCATATTCTCATGTATAAATAGATGTAATATCTCTGTAAATAAGATACAGATAAATACACAATCATTTTCTTCATTACTTGTATTCTTTCTTCTAACATATATAATATATTTAGAATATTAATAAAATAAAATGATAATATTATAAATAAAATAATAAATATTATAAATTTTGGAGACTATTTTATAATAAAATTTATATTATAAATTTACACTATTATTTTGATATTTTTTAATATAATTAAAGATGAATTGCATGTATAATTGGAAAGATGGATAAATCTATATGTTTATTTAAATGTCAAGAGTTACAAAAATGGATTCTAAAAATTCATGAATTAATCTATAGATTTCACTAGACTTTAAGAATTAAATTATAATTTATCATAACTTTTTTTAACAGCTTCTATGCAATTTCTTCTCTTTACTAATGAATTACAGCTTAAGATATATTTTTTTTTCACAAACTCAACCTCATCAAAACCCTATCTAATAAATGCACCAAATCACAAGGTAATAGTAAATTATAATTTTCCCTAAATTTATTTGCAAATTCGCAAGCCATATGATTTTCAAAATTAAAGAGAAATGGTGTACGTGATGCAATAAAAAAAATATTCGAATGTCACATATTTTGACCCTTGAAAGTTTTCTATTATTATTTTGTTTTTCAATTACAATTAATTATAATTTAAAATGCTCTTATATGTATAATCACTCGCGTAAGCAGTTGGTACATATACATTCAATGTAAGCAATAAATTTCATTTTCGATCTATAAATTAATAAAACTTCAGTATAGAATAGGCTAACCTTGGAATATACCAACTTGGTTTTGAATTGATCACTTAAACGTTATTGAAAATGTTCAAAAATATGGTGCCATCGATCCATGCATTAAAAGGGACCATATATAAATGGCAAATGATAGATAACAAACACATAATTAATTAGTCTAATCCTAAAAATAATAATTTAATATAAACTTAGTTTTACAAAAATAATAAAAGGGAGGAGCTAGGCAGTAGGCAAGCAAAAGCTTGGAAGATTCCAACACAACAATGATTACGTAGGCAATGAATCACTTGGCATGTTATACAACTAAGGTCAAGGATGTTGGCATATATACGTAGCAAACCATGCAAAATAAAAAACAAAACTAATTAATCATGGCAAAATTTTTGGTCAATAATGACGGGACCATGATGAAAACATGATGCAAAATTGTAGATAAGCAGTCATCCTCTGCTTTGGGCCTTCTCTCTTATATTATAATGATCACGACTCATGATTATAAAATGCATTGCTTTACGATACTTTTGAATTTTCATCACAAAACCACACCATTTCAAGCATGCATGCACCGACTAATCATACAAGATATAAGAGTTCTTTAATTTAATTTATATCCATCATCATATCATAGTTTATCGTATTTTAATATTATATTATATTAATTAGCTTTATGAAGTTTATAAGTCATAGTCATCTGAATGAAAATGTTGCTATAAAATTTTGGTTTATTGTTAAAATTGGACGTTTATTCTTTTGTTTTGTGAGAGTAAAAAATTAAAAAGGGTAGTATCGTCATTTCATGATGATATCAACTTATTATATAATTTCTCAAAGGATGATCCTGCTACGTGCATAAGATTTGGCTAAATTTTAGAATATTGGATCTGCAGATATTGCCATTTTCAGGGGCATTTTTTCTTAGCTTTTCATGAAAATGATGTAATTGGCAGAGCACTTTCATTAATATTTGGGCCTTTTTTTTTTTCTTTCTATATATATATATATATATATGGGGTAATTTAGCCAATGAAGGTAAAGATAATAACCACTCAAATATTTTATATACTACCTATTCATTATTCGAATATATTTATATAAATAATTAATTAAATATAATATATTTTATAACAATCTTAATAAAATTTTAAATATTTTATAAAATTATTAAAATTATATAAAATTAAAATGAATTTCAGTAGTGATAATTGAAATTAAAATAGATATAAATAGTTAATAATATTTTTAATGGAATTTAAGATGAATTTAAATATTAAAATTATTATTAAATTTAAATTTAAGTATTTTTTGATTTAAAAAAAAAAAAGATTTGAGGTGAGACTGGGGACAAGCCACACTTCGTCAGTGTTACGGTGGCGAGTAGAACATTTGATCGTGGGCTAACTGCCAGACCTATCTCAAAACCATATATTAAGGCCCGAAACTCATGGGCATCGTAGCCAGTGGAACCAGCCCAATCCATAGAAGGAAGAAAGTTGTGATTGCAGATTGCAGTGGTTTGTTCTTTCGGCATTCGGAGGAGGACCGGAAAGAGTAAAAACCGCAGAGGGAGAAGATGATATACAGAAAATGGAGTCTCCTGACGGGCCCAGTGGCAATCTTGGGCGGGATCGTCGCTGCCGTGGTTGCCGCCAACTTACTTTTCGTTAAGGATGTAATGTTTTCTTTATTTTCCTTCGATTTTCAAACCCTAGATTTTCTATTTGAATTTGATATTCGATTTTTTTGGGTGAATAGAAGAATTTTTTTTTTAATGATTTTTCTTTTGAAATGTCTCCATTGGAATGATTTGCATTAGGCTTTTATTGATCATGTTTAGATCTGATTATAGGAGTCATCTTTCATGATAAACCTTATGGCTGTTGGATAGTGTTTCTGTTCATAATGATAAAAATTTGATTTGTTTTATGTAGTTGTGAATAAAGGATAAGACTTTCAAGTTAAATTTGAAAGTAATCAATGTCGGATTTGATGTTTGGAACCATTGGAAGCTGAAATTCGCTCAACCGAGCATACTATCAAATTATATTAAATGTTAGTACGTACTGGGGAGAGGTTTTTATTGTTAGACCTGGGACAAATGAGGGAAAGGGGGGAAATACAACAATTTCACCAGGTGTTTGGCCATGAAGTTGTAGCCTCTCAACCTGGTAAGTCAAGGGACATTAGGTGTTCTGTACTTCCATGGAAACACTTTGTAAATATTCGTTGGTGCAGCATTGCATTGAAAGGATAGTTATTATCTTCCCACTTTCTTGGCTTGGTCTTCAAATCCCACATTGGCTGGCTGTGTCTTAAGGTGAATATATGGGTTAAAGGGTGTGTGCGGTGAATACATGGGTTAGCATGTTTTGTTAAAATCACCTAAGGGTGTGTCCTGTCTCTGTTTACCTTCCTTTCAAAAAAACGCTTTTCTTTCGTATTTGTTAACCACTAAAGAAATTAGTTGAGTTTCTTTGCTGCTTAACTGTGGAAGTGCGGTGGGAAATATGCCTGCCTGCTATACTTGTTTTTCTCGAACTAATTACTTTAGCTGGATTATTTCATAAACTGCTAGTTTTTCAAACCAGAGCTCATTTCATGACAGGGTAGCACCATACACATTCTAACATCGTGCAATATATTTGGAATTTGCAGGATCCATTTCTTAAACCAAAGCAAAGGAACCCAGATTCACCACCATCAACCAAATAGAACAGAAGCAAAGCGAATCGCATTATGAATGTGTTGTAAGCTTGTCTGGCGGTTTGTGTTTCTCGAATATGTTTCAGTCAAACAAATGTTTAAGCTGCAGTTTGGTACAAGGTTTCTTAGATCAATAATATGGAGATTCATGATCAAGTTCAGTAATTGTCTGTTCATAATAATTTGATCACCAAATTCTGTCATTAAATCTTGAAATATAGGTTGAGCTACCATGATATACGCTACCATACCGTCAATAAAACAAAATTTAGCTGTCATGGGGATGCTAAGAAAGAACTTTCATGGGAATGAAAAATCAAAAAGTTGTATGCCGCAGGGGCCTTAGGTTGGCTGTAACCAATTCCACGACTCCATGATGAGCTTGCGTTTGAATTAACCCTCGCAGCCACCGATGATGAGGAGATATTATATAGAACAACCGTGATTTCATGTTAGCATTGGACATAAAATGGCAAACCAATCATTGAATAACAATTAAGTATAAAATAATAGATATCATTTGAAAAAACAAATCACTACTTTTAACTTATAAGTAATATTGAATTTTAAGAGATTCATTATAATTTAATTATTATTCTATAATTGATTTGTCATTTCATATTAAATTATTCTACATGAAATTATCTTTGTATGATATAATTTTTCGATGAGTTGTTATTCCAGAGGGGTGAGAAAAAGATCTTTAATTTGACCATTAATGACGTGATTTGTATAAAACAAAAAAAAAAAGGAAAAGAGTGGACATCCTATTAGAAAAAATATGGTAAATGGGATGTACAAACAATGATTACAGTTAAATAATATGGTCCCGAAGAATCACATTCTCTCCCTTCACAGACGCGAACCACCTGATGGTGATACATTGGCAGATTGGTGACTCTCTCCAAATACCAAAATCAGCAACGGCCCAGGCAAATCTGCATCTTATTCAGCCAAAGCTTCTCAATTTCATTAATAAACCAGGACAAATTAATATCAACTGTCATCAACGTAATCTGCTATTGACTAATATTTCCAATACCAAATCATTCCAAGAGTCTATCGGCCCCGGCAAGCACCAATGTAAGCAATCATTCTGAACTTTGGCATTCTTATCCTTCGAAAATGGCTGAAACTGCCTGTACGGTCCAGGATGCCCATCCGGCCTTAACAAAGATAGACGAGTTGTATCAAGCAGTTTCAAAGTCACCCCCTTTTCAGATCCCAATGCAGCAGCCTTGTCAAATTCTTCCAGTTCGATATTACGCATTGTTTCATCTACATCTCTCATATCAATCTCGCCTTCTTTGAAGGGCACTTTTCTTTTGCAAGTGCCTCCACTAAACCATTCTCCATTCTCAAAGTGATCTGGCGTGGTGGTTCTAAAGAAAATAAAAGCTCTGTGATCAGATCTTGCAATGAAGTCAAATATCAACTGTAGTACTTTTCGGTATGCATAGTCAAATCCTAGCTCTGTCAAGTTCTTTCCAGGGCAGTAATGGCAGCCTGCAACACTGTTGTTCTCAAGATATATTGCAGTTTTGAGAAACCATTTGCCACCAGCAATTACAGCATAATCAAAGTTCCTATATTGATCAATCCATTTATTATCAAGTACATCTAGATGAAGCTGGATTTCTGAAGACGAAACTCCATTCATATCTTCAAATATATCTGCCTTTGTGAGGAATGGAGTCCAAATGACTGAAAGAGTGAAGTTGTGACCTGGAAAGTGCCATATTTTCGATCTATATTCCTCGTCATGATACACCTCATCAGCTTGTTCCACCTATGGGACATAATAACTAAAACAACCGATCAATTGCTGTCCAAGGGACCACATTTTTGTAAATATTGTGACATTCTGATAGGTCACAAAGCATCCACAGAATTCCATTGAATATGCAAGCAATGGGTGCCACTCTGGGGCCTAAGACATTTACTTATTCCTTGCTCAGCATATCAGGTTTCTGCTTGGGACCCAAATCTTGTCTTTTTTCAATAATTTAAATGGAATCATTTCTCCAAAAACAATATATTATTTTATAGAAACTTGGAGTTACAGATCCGTATAATAGCTCAAGTAGTAAAATTTACCACTTAACATTGATACAAATAATTACATGTAGTAGCCAACAAGGATTATATATAAAGTTCCTGAGAAGACATAAAGATAAAAATGAGCATTAAAATCTCTTTGGTTTCTGGTAGGTACACCAGCTTGGAAAGAGACACAAGAACCTCCTAGAAGCAGTAAACTAACCAGCTGTATTCCACAACTAAATCAAGGTTGATGGTTGATTAAGAATCTCTATATGATAGCATATTGAAAAAGGAATCTGAATTTAAATGGAGAAATTCATTGCAAAAGCTATTCAAAATCTATCCCCAGTTTTAGCCAATAAACCTTAAAGGAGTAATCAGAACCTTCACCAGCATCCTTGGAGAAGTTTATGTAGAACTAATGTTGAGAGCTTAAGATTTCTAAGAGCTCTTAAAAAGGGCAAGTTTCTTAATCATGAGATGGCACAGAAACCTCCAACTCCCCACTACATCAGTTCAGAGCATAAAGAAGCCGATTTTGTTTTCACAGGGAAAGATGGCTAAATTAAACCTTTTTTTTTTCTTTTCAAACGAAACTTGGCTTCTACTCAAAATCCAGTCTTTAGACTTTTTTTCCTTTGTTCATTTGACTCCAACCAAGACTCTAATTCAAGATTTTATAATCCTAGAGACAACTTCAGTAACGTTGAGCCAGAGCATTAGTGAAAACAATCTTTAGATTTTAGAGCATTCAAATAGCACAATGCACTGATTGATGATTGCAGGAAATCAGTACACCTAACCAATGAAATTTTGGAAACGAAAACCATTAAAGCAAGCGTTTGAATTTTTGGCATAGATTTTAAAATTCAAAGGGGCTAAGCATATAGGAAGTTTCTTTAAACTTGGGAGCTTTACCTGAGAGAGAATGCAAAGTAACGACTGCACATGGTTACGCGAAATGGAATCACCAATAAAGGCCCAGGATTTGTCCCTCATCAAATCAAGAAATTTCTTTGGATTGAACATGGGTAGATCACACCCCTGTGGGTTCCACCTCCAGTAGAGGTACCCTGAATCAGCCCGTCCATTTTTCATGCAGTTTTGATGACCTTCGATTGCCAGGCAACTCCGATTATCGTATAATGGACCTGAAGGGTCCGGTATCCAATCTCCAGTAAATAAGTCACATTCTCCTGCAACCACATTTGCATACCAAAACTCAATACAAACTTCAAAGAATGGAACACGAAACAGTTCACAGTTCTACTTGATACGAAATATCAGGCAAATGCAAGTGTTCGCAGATTGATTAGGTTTTAAAGATTAAACTTGGCAAATTTTCCATTTTCCAAAAAATAATTTTTCTAATCTAGCTGTAATATCATAGTAAACTTCAACTAAGATCCATCAACTTTTCCCCACAAAGAAAAGAAGAAGAAAAAGAAGAAATTACTCATGGCAGCATCCCATGAATATGCTAAAAAAAATTGAGAGGGAACTCTAATAGAAACAGCAGAGAAATGAAAGAAGAAACAATAACAACCCATTTCGGGAAAACAAAAGTAAAAAATTTCCTCAGTTGGTTTGTAATTATTTACTTTATGCATGTCATTAACTTAGAGAACAAAAAGGAAAAATGGGGGGAAAAATTTACAGACCAGTCTCTGAAATTTGTGTTGTATTAGCCGCAGAATCATTAGAAACTGCAGTTTGATTTTCATTTGCCGCAAAATCAATAGCACCCGGCTCTTCCTCTTCAATAGGCAGAGTATTAGCCTCTGGAGACTCTGTTTTAGTCATCTGTTCAATGGATGGTGTCTCTACAACTGATGAGAATCTGATTGAATCAGAGACTAACAGACGAAAAGCAAGACCTATCAAAAGAAATGAGACTGCAAACTTTACAAAGACATGATTGTGTTTAGTTAAGGAAAATGGGTTGGAATCAGACCACATTTCCTTACCATATGGAATGAGACGGAGAAAGAAAGACTCTTGATGTGAAGAGAGAGAGAGAGAGAGAGAGAGAGAGAGGACACAACAAGTGAAACCCGCACACGTTTTTTTCTCAACAACCCAAATGAAATGTTAAAGAAAGAAATGATAACGTGAATTAAGAGATTATCAAGAATGATTGAAATTTAAGGCTAATATCGCTGTCTGAGCAGCAGCATCAGTTCCGTGCATATTTAATGACCACAGGTCGTATAATATCGGGAGGGTAAGGGCCTGTTTGGCTGCTGGAAACTCAAAAAGGTAATAATGTATACAAGTATGATATAACGTTGTAATTTCCATAAAAAAATCAGGGGTTGATGGATTTGAAATCTAATATTGAGTTTTAGGTGATATAACATGCTTGAGGTACAAGTTGAAAAGCAAAGCAAAGCTCTAAAGCACATGCCATGTCCTCCTCCCACCTTAGATCTCATCTTTGTTAATCTATTTAAAAGTAATTAGGTTACATCAAGTGGACCCTCTCTTCTCCTCCCTCTGAAAAGAAGGCCAGGGGAATCATATCGGCTACCAAATTCTTTATGTTTTGCTTCTTATGGCCTTTCTATGTCTCGAGTCTCGACAGGGACTCCAGAATGGACCAATACTGCTTCACATCCATTCGGCCTTGTTTGCCATGGAGTTAAATGCATTAAGTTTTGTTTAGTTCGTATTATTTGCGAAGTAACCTCTCAAAGTGGAAATATATAAAATATTACTATTTTATGCTAATTCATAATTTAAAAAAAAAATTAAAATTGATTTGATGCGAAGGGTCTCATATTCTCATGTAGTGCTTTATATCTAACAGATAGGAGGTGTAAATCAACTTAGATCTCTACTCGTTGATAATAAGATATTAGGGATTATTAATTAGTGAGGACCATGTGCATGGTTGGTTGTGATCGCTGATGACTAAGAAGCAGTGAATTATCATATAAAATATTCACATTTGTTAAGAGCATGTTGAAGCTTTGCGCGCTTTAATAATAATAATATCCTCTTCATTATCGAGATTGGCATAAAAGAACATGGTGAATTTCAAACGAGTCCATCTAATTGGCTTAACCTTACAGAGCATGAAATTTGACGTACTGGCTAATGAGCCTGATCTTTCATTTTAGCGAGCAACGGTACTCTAGTTGTTTAATTCAAATTTATGTAATTTTGAAAGCATTAATTATTAACACAAAGTCAGTATTTATTGTTGTTAAGATGAAAGGGTTAAAAAAAATACCCCAAATGTAGCATGATTAATTAAGCACTTTATCATTTGATACAAAATAAAACAATATAATAATAATAAAAAGGATAAATGAGCCTGGCCAACCGTTGAGGGATCAGAGGCCTTGGATTAGATTTGGTAAGCCCTCATGTGGGGACCGAAAGGGCCCTCTTAATTAACGATGGAAAGCAAAAAGCTTTCCAGCTAAACCGCACTTTCCAATCCAATTTATTAAATGCCTCTCATTATCTTTACCTGTGCCAATCCAAGTAGGTTTCGAAGCCTGAATACTTTCAATTCCATGCTGTGCTTGGAATGAGATTAGGCTAATCCCTACTCTCTTCGGGGAATAAATATCAAGATTTTAACACAGACATCACTAATCTAATAATCCTTTCAAGAGGAAAGAAAAGATGGTTTTAATTTGCTCAAAAAAAAAAAAAAAAAAAAGATGGCTTTAAAATGTGGGGCCTGGTGCCCATCGTTGAGATGAGCCCAACAAGGAGACCCACTTCATGTCCCCATGAAATGGGGGCTACCATTGTTTTCACGTACATAAGGATTCTAACAAGTGCATGTCTTCCTGCTTCTGCAACGGATATATCATATACCAATCATTGGGTAGACCACAAATTTCTTTAGAAATTCGAACCTTCAACTAATTGGACTACCGAAACCAAGCCTTTTATTTATCCAGTACCAAGAAATAAACCCCTAGGGAAACCGATGCACCTATTATCAATTTCTGCTGGATTTATCCACGAAATTAGATTACTGACATTAACCTTTGGCAACATCCGATAAACCCAAACTTCAAAAGATACGAAAATGTTTGATTGTGAACTAGACTTGCAAAATTACATCCCTAAATGCAAAGCATAGCACAAGATCATTGTCAATTAGCCAAATAATGATTAAAATACATTATCAAAAAGACGGAAGATCGCTTTATATTTAACTGTCCACACTCTTCTAACATATATTCTAAGATGGTGTTTCAAATTTCAGTAAAGGAAGGCTTAAGATTTTACCACATGCCAGAAGCCACATTAGGACTTTGCATCTCCTATAGTTTCATTATGCAGCTGCTTTTGGAACTTTCATGCCAAATCCATGCTTTACCTTCTCGACTCTGTTCAAGAGAAAATATCGTGCTTCAGGGTATAATTCATCCATTTTATTAACTTTTATTCTTCAAATATTTTTAGATCATATGATAGCAACTTCCATACCAACCAGATGTATCAGTTCATCTTAAATAACAGACTCAAATGAAGCAACTATGATCATTAGGCAGATGAGGTCAGCAACTCCAACAATGTTAAACTAGGACACTCAATGTAACTAAAACATGAGCAAAGAAGGTTCATTTTCATCATCAAATGGGTAATGGTAAAGGAGGAAAGAAATCTATGATGACAAATCACAATAGGGTCAATTGGCCAAGATCTGGGAAGAAAGGCCAAACCAAATGTTCAGCATTCACAAGGAGAAAAACTCCCCACTTTGACCAAGGACAGTTTCTACACATTCAAATGACGAGTCAGGCTTGCTGTTCTGACAAGAGAATATCGGCAAGGAAAACCTAATAATAACTTGCAAAAAATTATGTTGATGACCTAATCCCTATCCAAAACCATGAAATATGTATTTATTCCTGTCATTCCAGGTACATGATGAAATAGAAAACAAATATAGTGATCATAATATACTCCCCACTATAACTTTACCCTTCTTCAGGCCATCATTATCTCCAAGTAACCCAACTGATTTGCACCCAATATTTCAACACTAACCAACAATTCCTTCCAAGTATATATTCAACGCAGTATCAGAATGAAAACAAAAGGAGCCCTATAATATGCAATTCTGGAGAATCCAAAGTTATGGCATAAACCAATGTGCAACTTGTGATTCTTTTTTTTTCCCTCATTTTTCCCATTGTACAGCAATGAGTGATCCTTTTCCTCCTTCCTAATATGTTACAATGTGTTATCATTGGCCAATGCGTAAGTATGAAATCTGATTCCTAAAGCAATGGACAGCCAGCATAGAATAAAAACGAGAATTTCATTCTGAAGCAACTAACAAGGAAAAGAAACTGGGACGAATGGCAATCAAAGAAAGGACTCTTACGTAGGAGCAAGCTTCCCAAGGCTATCCAGCTCTTCACCAGTGTCCTCATCCAGGACTCTTCCAGAGATCTCAATGATGTAAGATCTTGCTCTATCAGTTGGAAGTCCTCTGCCAGCAAGCAGATCCAAATCTTTTTGGTGAAGTTCTCTACCATTTACAAAAACACCAGTATTCCCACCACCACAATTTTCTGGCATTGAATAATTGAATTCTTCGATAAAAGGCTGAAACAAAATTGACATCTCTTTTAAATAAATAATTACACAAATAAAATAAAATTATAAGTAGCAAATGTGAGCTAACATCTGCTCAAATTAAGTTCATCTTACAGGAATTATGCCAAGACAAGGCCCACCTATGACACCCCAAAATCCAGCTCGAAAATCATACCTGTTTCATGAACATAGAAAAAGGCAAACTATCAATACAACCCATTTCCCCCCTTCATGTATTAGGAGTTAAATCAATGCAATTGAACCACAAAAGAATAAGCATCTTGATCATACTAAGAAAACCTGCAACACAAAGATCAACATACTAAAAAAAATTATGAATATTAAGAGTTCCATGTATGAAAATGATTTAGGAAGTCTATGAAGCAAATGGATTATCACTGAATAAGGCTCTATGAGATCAGTTTTGATAAGCTTACTCCCATGGATGGTTCTACAATTACTAGCCTATCTTAGAGAGAAGAGAGGGTAATTGAGATGAAAGCATGCGTATTTTGATGAGGGATGTTTGTGATTGTGCACTCACCAATACAGTCCAGGATGGATTGGTCCAGCCAACTTCTCAGCCTTCTTAACCAAACGATCTGGTATTGGATGGCCATTCACAGAAACATTACTTCTACTACGCTCATGAGTTTGATTTGATCTCGAAAAATCCTTAAAGCTCTTCTTTATAATGTTTGCGAAAAATGATTCACCTCCTTTGTTGATTTTCAATTGATTATCCTCTCTGTTTGCATCCCCAGAATCCTGGGACACCCCAGTATTAGAGTACTCATTGAATGGGACCTCTATCTCAGTAGCCAGAGATGCCTCTTTCATAGAATTTTGCCGTGTGGTAGTTTTGTTTGTTATCACTTTTTCTTGATCTGAGCGACTACTTCGGTTTCCCTTCCCAAAACGGTTCACCACATTATTGTTAGTAGAATAATCAAAATGCTGTTGAAGAGGTGACCCTGGAGGTGGTGGAGATAGACTATCTTTAATAGGCTGCTGAACAGAGTCGATGACATCTCTTGGAGTAATCAAAGCATCTGAACTGGTTGCATCCTCAGAGGTACTTGGAGATGAAGTGTGGAAGCTATTCATTTCTTGATGCTTCATTGAGTTCAAACCCTGGCCTGATAGTAATGTGGTTGAATCTGTATCCACTGCTTGGAAGTCATAAACAGAATCATCATAATCATCGGAAGAGAAATTAGCATTTATCCTGCCCACACGGCTATGGGAGTATGAAGTATTTTCTTTAAGCATCTCAGTAGAGCTATCATCAACCTCTCTTGCAATTTGTGTTATTTCTGTGTCAACAGAAAGAACAAGTTTCTTGTTTACAATAGCAAAATTTATTACTGTAGAACAGGCACCACACCGGATCTTTTGTTGATTCTTCCCCATGAGCAATGCTTTCTTGGGAAATCGCAACAGTTCAAAGCAGATAAAACAAGTAAAAAATGGAGCACCACCGATTATGGGACGATAGCATCGGCCACCATTGGCTAATACCACTCTCCGAGGCCGATAGCGAGCAAAACCACCCATTTCAGAGTTAGGATCACTTGGCCATCTTGTGTAGTATTGGGGACCACGAAAATCCATTGGAGGAACAGTAGTCCTGGAATTTGGAACATGTGGGCCAAATGCCTCAGGGTTTTCATGTTGGTACAGCATACGATTGTTTGAAACATCAGCGAACCTTTTATTACAGAAAGCAGTGGGTAGAACTGGTGCTGAAACTCCCTGATATCTCTCATAACAATGAAAACAAGAACATGAAGGCTGGTGAAAGGTTGCATTGGATGTGTATGGCTCAAATGGATCCGGATTAGTATCACAGATATGCCTAGAGAAGTATTGACGGGATGGTTGTTGGCAATGTCCAGATAACTGATGTGGAGCTCTTTTGAGCACAAATGTATCCCCAAACCCAGGAATCTGATTTGACTTCTGCATTGAAGGATAAAAATTATGCATAGCCATTTCATGCGCATTGGTATAAGGAAATGGATCAGGGTGATGATGGAAATAAGGAGGCCTGGCTGCATGTCGATCGGGTGCAAAAAACTGCATAGAAGGCCTATCAGGCATTGATGAAGCACCAGGAAACCAAGTATCAGAATCAGCATAAGGATCTGGTGGAGCCATTCTCCCATTAAGAGGAACCTTCTCCTTGGTTTTATCAGCCACATCATAGGACCTACTAAGTTGTTCCTTTAGTTCATCCAATTTCCTGAGAAGTTCTGCTCGATCTTTTTCAAGGTGTTGAACTTTATTAGCCCCATCATGGTCATCATGATTCTTCAATGGCTCTTCACAATCATAAGAAGAATCCAAATTGTAATTAGATGGGCCCTCATCTGGGTAGTTCGAAGTAGAAAATTTCACACTTTCAACCTCAGTTCTCAAGACTTTTTGATAGCCCTCCATTTCACCTATCTCCTCACATTCCCAGCCTGACATCTGTCCAGATCTCCAAGACCTACTCATGTGTCTGATTTCAGAATTCAAATTGTCATGTTCTCTTCCCATAGAACTACCCGAATTTTCTCTGTTCATTTTCATATCAAGATCATTTTCAACTACCGATTTACCACTTGTAGCCTTAGATTGATTCCTACATCTATCAGCATCAGCATCACCTATCTCATCAGGGTTCTTTTCATCACAACTCAAAGATCCAGCATTGGACTTAACATCGACATCAGAAGAATCACTCAACTTCATAACTCCCTTTCCCAAGGAATTTTGCAATTCAGCAGTTACTCCAGCAACCCGAACTTCATCCAACTTCTGTGATGAAGTATTTGTGTCCCGATTTTTATTTTTTGCTGCAATTTGCATAAACAAGAATTCCATTTTTAGAATTACAAAACAAATGAAAAAGAAAAATACGTTTGGGCCAAATATAAGAATGATGCTCCATTGATACTTGTGTTATACGTAGTCAAACAGTGAAAGGATTCTGTGCATTGATTTCTTCAGCAGTCCTACGTTTTAGCATCAATTGATAAGGATTAAAGCAAACTGAAAAAAATAATCATAAATTTCTCTATCAATATGAGAAAAACCCAATTGAGAAAAGAAGTCCCCAAAGTTAAACATGACGCACAATTAGATTGCTTAAATTATAATAAACTAAGAAAGGAAATAGCTATTTGAAAAACAAAGTACCAAGAAACAATACTAGGAAACTCCAAAAATTTTAATTTCCAATTATGTAAGAACTCCAATATTTCTAATTGCACAAACCAAAGTTTTCCCAACTTTCTTATTAACCAAACAAGACCGCTTAAAAGAAAATAGGAAGAAAAAATTATTCAGAAAATTGAGCAAAACTGTACCTCGAAGAACAGCACCACAACCACCACATTGATAGACAGAGTAATCCGCGAGCTCCGGAAGAAGGTTTTCACACTTTGGACACCGTACGAGCCTCACTTTCGTGGAATCCGCCATTGTAGAAACATTCAAGTAGGATTTTTACAAAGAATTTAAAAAAGACACAGAGAGAGAGAGAGAGAGAGAGAACAAAACAAAACAAACAGCGAAACCTTCAAAGGTTCTCAAGGCCGCCTAAAACCAGAACCGTCCTTTTCACGCTTACTTTGAAATAGAGTTACTTGGAAACCATAAGAACAAGAAGGGAAGCAAAGAAAATGAAAAAGGAATGAGATCAGCCGAGTGTAGAATAGCTGAAACTTAGTTTTTATTTAGAAGATGAAAGCTCGAATAGCACAGAAGAAGCAATGCTAAGTCTGGAGAAAGAGAGTTTTTCTATTCTTTAATGCGTTTTTTTTCTCGGCATCCAAACAGGAAAATGAAAAATTGAGAAGAAAATAATCTCAGAAGAATCCTAGAATTTATAAATGAGTCTGAAATTCTATTCAAGGATAGTGTAGTTCTGTGTTCTGAGAAATCTGAGTTTATACTCTGTATTTCGTTCCATCTGGAAAGAGGGACGCCACGGACCGTTTTCCAATGTTGAACTAACAAGCAAAATTGCAAAAACCTTACAAAGCGGTGTCGTTTTAGAGGGGCCAGCCTAATCAACGGCGTCGTTTGCTTTTTTCAGCAAATATCACCTTTGGAGAATCAAAGTGAAAAAGTAAATCCTCGACTTTTTTGTTTTTGGAGAGGAATTGGCTATGAACACTCCCTTTGTTTTCTTCTTACAGTCCCACTTTTCTGTAGGCATGTGAGTGGAAGAAGCAGAAAGTACTCTCTCCTCCAGTCTCCAGTCTTCCACTTTTCTTCTTTAAATTTATTTTTTTTTTTTTTCAATAAATAAAAAAATATCGATTTCCACGTTAGCGACTAATGAGAAAAAAGAACAAGTTTGGCCGTTGTGAAAAGAAGTGAAAAGAAGAAAAAGAGAAAAAAATAAAAAATAAAAATGAGTAGGCTGACAAAGGAAAAGCAGTGTGTGGTTGGTTGGTGATGAGTAGACTAGTCGTGTGCGACAAAAGAAAAGAAATGATTCGGTAGAGAAGGAGAAGTGGGGCACATGGACCCCACAAAACTATCCTTACTACTGTCTTTCTAATTCTGAAAACTGAATCACTGCGTCTGCCACCAGCAATCCATTTTTTTGACTTGCGTTGCTCTGAAGAAATAAAATAAATACAAATATTTTCAAGCAGGAGAAAACTGGGAGTTGTTAATGGCCACCTAACCCTACGGATTAAAATTATTATTATTATTATTATTATTAAAGAGTATTAATTAAAAATAAATTTAATAAAAAATATTTTAGTATTAATTAAAAATAAATTTAATAGAAAATATTTTTTCTTTTATAGAAAATATTGAAAGCAGTGTAAGTCATATTTTTCTCGTGTCATATTTGTTTTTTTGTTAGTCAAATAAGAAAAATTGGGCATCTTTCTTCTCAGAGTTATTTTGTTTCATCTCCTTTGTCCACCTGTCCATACAGAGTGTAAATGACGTCAGATTAGATGGTTCCATTTATGAGTAGTAAAGGAGTTCTCAACTTACTCGTCATTTATGGAAGCAAATAAAGTCTGAACTCGAACTCTCGCACCAACGGATAGCTGAAAATTACTACTCTATTATTTTCAATATTTTTATTCATTTTAAATTAAATTAATTTATTTAACTTTATATATTTTAGTTAATAATGTAATAAATATTTTATAAAAATATTTATATTTTAAAATTTCAATAATTTTATAAAATATTTATATTTTATTTATCTAAATATATAATATATACAAACTTAAATATAATTGAATTATAAAAAATTTTAAAATAAAAATGAATATAATAATGGAACTGCTAGACATTAGTTGATGTTAAGTTTGGTAGACAAAAATGGCAGTGAGGAAAGGAATATATTCTCCGTAGTATGCCACCACCTAATTCGAATGTGACCCTCTGAAGGAATATATATATATATATATACAGAGATTAGGGTTTCAGATATTTCATATAAATAAATTTGTTTTAATAAATAAATAAATGCTTATTATTATGAGTATTATGTTATTTTGTAATGCGGGGGACAGATGATTATTTACAATTTCCGATGAAAGCCAATGTCTGTCATTCCCTCTTTACTTGAGACAATCATCCGTCAATATTAAGCTTCAGGGGTCAAAGATCATGGGGTAGAGCCCCCACCCGGCCACCCCCAGTAAATGTTTGTACTGTATCATCATTAGAATATTGTTCTAAACAAATATATTATGATTAAAATATGCTTAACCATATGCTCTCCTTTTGAGCCTCAGATCATCTACTAGTGATTATCAATTTAGTGGATTAAAAAAAAAAATCTCTGGTGCTATTATTTTAGTCGAACTTCAATCTTAAACTTGCTAATTAGTCGCTACTTGCTATTTTTTTTTCCTTGAAAGTTGGAAGCAACTTGCTAATTTGATGAAGTCGGGTCCTACCCATTTTACATGAACATGAATATCTCCTGCAACTACAAAGGGATGGGCCTCAAAGCCCACTACTAAAAAGTTTCCTGTCAATGATACGCTCAGGAACACCACAACTTTGACAGGATGCATTTAGGTTCCCTCCAATAATAGGAATAAAGCATCCTTCATCGGTGAAAAGATAAATTGCTTCATTCCCTTGAACTTTCTTCAAACCCAAGTACGAGACAAACTGCACTATTATCTTCTTCTTCTTCTTCTTCTTCAAGCTGCTGGATTGGCAAGTTTGATCAACCGGTTGATGCTGATCAAGTATTAATTAGACCAATAGGTCTTTGTTTATTTAATCAATTTGAGTTTTCTTTGTCAACTTTGAAATAATAATAAAAGCAAGTTATAGGCATCAAAGCTCGTTAGCTCTGCAATGCCAATAGCTCGTTTATTTTATGGTGAGCGATAAGTACCATTAACAAATTTGTTAAAGCTCTTGTTCTTGATATTTTTATACTCTTAACTCTCTTTTGAGGAAATTGGCCAACCTGTAAAAGTTTTTATGATTTTACGTCTCTTAAATGCACATTCCTTTTGTTTCATCATCCACTTCATATTTATTGTTAAATTTGAATATAATGCCTAATTCAGTTATTTTACACACTAAAATAATTAGTTAGATTATTATTATAATTCAATTACTTATATTTATTTGTTAATTTATATTCAATTTTGATGTGAAAATTAATTTTTAACACTGTCTTAGTTGTACTTGACAATTAATAATTAGTATTAAATCAATAGAAACCTAATTTATATAGTCTTATGAGCGACTAAAACACATAACTCAATTTAAACTTTTATAATATATTAAATTTAAAGACAGTATTAAATAAGTTACGTATTAATTTATTTTAATGCAAATTTATATAAATAACTGAATTATTATTATGCATTAAAACGACTAGATAAATCAATATTGTAACTCATTCATTCTTTAGTTTGTATTCAATCCTGATGTGGGAATTAATTCCCAAAAAATTTCATTCATATAAATGTGAAAGTTTTGTGAGCAAATCTATTTCTATATATATACAAGAAGCATTATAATTAAAATTACGTGCATAATATGCATATAATAATTAAAATTATTTTTCTTTATAATAAAATTTTTAATTATTTTTCAATTGAAAAACAATGACTTCTATACATAAAAATATATTATAACTTTACTTAAAAATATTTATTTGCAATGATAAAAAAATAATTATATTATTATAAAATAAATAAATAGCACATAAAAATTTAAAAATAAATAAGTTTTAAATATATTTTATAATAATTTATTCTTTTAATTATAAAATACATGAATAATTTTTTTAATAACTGGAATTAAAAATTATTTTTCAACCGGTGAACGCATTTTTCACAAATAAATATGGCCAACGAATTTAAAATTTCTTAAATGAGGTTAGGCATTGGTTCATATAATCAAGACATTGACTAACACATACATTTAATAGATTTATTCTTCCATCAGTGTTAGAGTAATCAGCACTTGTAATAAAAATAAATAAATTTTTGTAAGAAAGGAGATAGATCCAGAACAAGACATTCTTAAAGGCAACGAACAATACAAACATCGATCGCTAATATGTATAATTAATCTTAATCTTATACACGAAAATCAAGATTCCCTTATTACTCGATCAGTTACCTGCTTTATCCCTTGGTTTCTATTAACTACGTACTCGTGTTTGAATCCTTCTCAAATCACAAACCAAACGCTTTATGGAAATGGAAGCAACAGAGTAGAACTCCAGCTTTCATCTTCTTGTGTCCAATTTCATTCCTTCTCTTCCTCTTCCACAATCTTTCCTTGACATATTCACTCACACTGTAAACCGTAGGAGAGCGACCATTGTTATCCTTTGAGCAGGAGTCCAAGAAAATCGCGGCGGGTACTGCGTCTGACGCCGGACAAAATTTCCTGGAGGGCCTTCTTGATCCTACAAGAGATGGCAGTATCATTAGATGCCGTTCAATGTGATGGCTAAGTGACACCAACTCATATGAATCATACAAGGGACTGCCTAAGTCCCATATGGGCAAGGCTTTCTCTTCATCTTTCTGATAATTTTCTAGGGATTCGAAAGTTTTCTTCATGGGAATCTGCAGGTCCTTGGTTGGGTTCTCAGGATTGTTCTGCAGGAAGACGTAGAAGAATAGACTGACAAATGAAACTTGGCTTGTGACTAAGTGCAGAGAGATTCTTATGAGCTATTAAATTTAAGCTGGCAACTTAATTGGGCTTAGTGGAAACCGTTTTAGGTTTCAGAAAATGCCCCTTAAAACCAGAGCTAAAAATCAGAATTACGGGGATAGCATTGTCCATTTGGACATAAACTTAAGGTGCATTCATTAGAAAAACCAATAATTGGATCGAGTTTTGGTGCAGAAAATGACAGATCTGCTGATTTAAAAATATTGGCTTCCACAACGAAAACCAAATATTATAATGCTATATGATTAGCTATTAAGATCTGCTGATTTAAAATATCGGCTTATTAAGAATTTGTTCAACACAGATTAACCACAAATTAATCATAATATTAACATTAAACGAGTTTCCACGTGAGAATTAAGATTTATGAAGCGGGCTTTTGTTGACGGCCCGCCTTTCGTACTTCTGTGGGTCCTGTAGTGCAAAATATAGAAGCTTTCCTGTGGACTAGGCTTTTCCTTTGTCAACAATCGTGCATTCCTTCTCCTTAGCGGGTTTTCATTACGATTTTCTTTATTTTTTATATGGCGGGAGACTTGTATATTCTCCCTTCACTCTATTTTAAATGGTATTTTAGAAAAAATTTTATTTTATTTTATTTTATTTATTATTTTAAAAATATTAAAAAATATTAATTATTTTTTTTTTAAATTCTATTCTGTCGATTATTATTTTAATGCATTCATTTATTTCTTATCATCTTTTTACATTTCAAAAGTGCTTTAGCTAATTGTTAATATTTTCATAGAAATAAATTATTCAATTATTTTCTTAATTTTTATGTAAAAACTTTGGAAAAATGGAACGGAGGGAGTATATGAAAGAAAGAACATGTGGTTGGGAACATTAAATGATTACTCTGGTCTATAATTAGTTTATTTATCTTTCATGAAAATTTAAGATTGCAGAATTTTGTAAAATTTTAGTTTTATTATTTTAAAATTTTGAAAAGAATTTCAATTCTAAGAAACTCGAGACTTAGTAACATGGAATTAAAGCTTATTAATGATAAATTATTGAATTCTCCATAATTTCAATTTCCTTTTAAAAAGGCATTTAATTTACAAAATTCTCCGGCACAATCAGAATTAAAGTTCAGACTAGATAATAAGCAAGGAGCAATATGGTTGGAAGCGCCTGTATATCGATAATACCATTAACAAGGACTAACAAAGGCGTGTTATCCAGTAAAGGATGCAGGACTTGATATAATGGGGTTCGAGTATACCATATTTGCCTACGGTTGAGAGATCGAGGATGAAGATGGAGAACTATCCATCATATGTCTCGGATACCATATTGAAACAAATAAATTTGGTGAAATTGATTGTATATTTCGTTGATTCCAGTATGTATGTTTATGGTACAAACAACAATGAATTGATAACTACAAAGCCTATCACATACAAAAACGCAAACTAAGCTACTATACAATATGAAAAGTTAAGGATAGGAGAGGAGAGGAGATAAATCTTATCTCTATTCTGTTGATTGTCGTATTTGTTAGTTACTATTATCATTTGATCAAATCATTCAGACTTTTTCGTTTTCTTTCTTTAGATTTGTCGGATTCAGGGATGGAAGTGGTGGGTAGACCAGCCTCCACGCAAAGGAGCTTGGAAGCCTTGGTTTGGCTGAGAAGCAAAGATAAGATCAATCTGGCATTTGACAAGACGAGCTACAACTGACTGTAACATCTATATACCAGCTAATAATTCCTAAGCAGGTTGAAGGCAATTATCAAACAACAGTTTTGACATATATATATTAACTCAAAAGGCACAACTATGGTAGGTCTTTGCTACATTGTTGCTCAGGATTTGCAACACTACATTATTTGTGGGGCCGATGCACCGCGGGGTTTTAAATTGGCTAACAGCAGCTCCTAATCCCAGATAATGATCTAGAATCTTTTGGAAGGTTCCTTTGCGAACGACCCTGAGCTCAAGGGGTCCAATGGCATTGATCTTGCGCGAAGTAATGTAGCCTGCATCGAGAAAAGATCGGTCCATGCAATTGCAACACTCTTTTAAGACCTCCTCGGTTGGTTCCCCACTAATTTCCCAAAAGATTACATAGTGGCCAGGCTCTGTGGATAGGTCCACTAGACTGCTGAAATCAACAAGTTCAAGTTTCTCCCCAGCTAATAGCTTGGCTGCTTCTTCCACAGACAACTGTAAGTCTTTCTCAGTGTTCTTGTCAATGTTTATGGTAAGTAGTAGGCTCCTCCTGCATACAAATTTAAGTTCTGGGGTTGAGTTATGGAAGCCCATAACCTTCACCACATCTCCTAGTCTGTACCTGTACAAACCTGCAGGTTAATGTTAAATTTTAATCCGATCAGTGGAATGATGTGAAAATTCGGCTGCATACTTTTCAATCAATAATAGGGTAAAAGTAGATGAGGATAAAAAGCCCATCACATGTGCATAGAATAATGCATGTTACTGCGTCTACATTAGAGAACCACTGAAGCAGACAATGACAAGGTGAAGGTCCATGGTGAAAATTACAAATTAAGCAGATCTAGGATTCGTTAGTCAATAACTAAAATACAAGACCTTACAGATCACTTTTTTTTTCCAAGTGTCTGTTATCATTATTGTTATTTTTAAAAAAAAAAAATCCATGACCAGGGATTCCCTTTTACAATTTTGCAAACATGTTTCCTTCAGAAGAAAACGTCTTTGTCAATCTAAAATATGTTTATGTTTACTTTGGTAACATGTTATACAAAGACTTTCATCAAGTAAACCAATTACTTCTGAGAAGGACAACTAAGAATAGCTTTTCCTAGACAAAGCAATTAAGAACTGCAAGACTAGGGAGAAAGCATAAAATTGTATGAAGGAATTCACAGAGAGAAGAAACCAATGCCGCACAGAAAAAATATAATACAAGCAAAGATTGAACAAAGAAAAGCATTTTAGCTAAAACACAATGCAAAAGTAACATCTGTTCTCAAGGGGGCACATCAAATACAATGATCTGAACCTATGAGATTCCAAATTGAATTTTCAGTCCAAATTTTATTGGGTAAAACAGCATGACCTGTTGTTTTGATGAACAAAAATAATGGAAAAGGGCACCAACATTATCCCCTCTCACAAGAATAATTATATGCAATGCAGTAAGCACTAATAAATTTAAAGGTTTAGCTTTGAAACAATTCGACATGTAGCACACATGGGTTTTCTTGCAAAAATAACTTGTTTTCTAATGCTGTACAACATGTGGGGAACATTATAATAAAAACACCTACAGCCAGGGTCTTGCTAAGGTGTCAAATATTTAAATGTTTCTAAATGAAACGCTAAGTTTACTGACAATAGCGAGAAAGTGATGCATGCATCTCCTATCTCAAAAACGTACAAGTCAAGTCGAATGCATGCATCACCTTTGTATTGCATTCTCTGCCAATTTGACGCTTCTATGAATCTAATATGTTTGAGGGAAAAAAAAAAAAAGACGAGTCAAGTCGAATAGTACTCATTGGTGATGGTTATACCAACGGAGAATTAAATACAAAATAATTGATAAACATGATAAAATGAAGAGCAGAGACATTTTCTTCGGATAGAAGCTGTTTTCCCGGTCTCGTACACTCACATGGGATGCAGAAAGTTTGGCACAGACTCCATTAAATGGCTTTTATACAAGAGAAATCACCGGCGGATAAATGCATCAACAGATGATAAATGTTCTGCACCATTGACTTTAAAGAATACTTTATTTTTTTTTAATATATAGGACTGTAGTAGGCAGACCATATATTTTAGCAGAGTTAAAAATCAAGAATTTAAGCTAAAATTGAAGGAATTCATCCTAATATCTAAGTTCTAAGAAAGAATTCAATCTAAAGATGAAAAGACGAGTACCTGCAAAATTAGTGACAATGATCTCGTACTCTTCTCCAATTTTGACTTCAGTCAAACCCACAGGCTTGGGGTCTGTGTAGATATTATCAACATTGTCTCCAAGTGAAATGAATTCAAAATATCCAATATTAGGTAGCACAGCAAATGTAACCAACTCAGGAGGCAACTTCGGATTGACGTTTGCTGCTATCCACCCTTCTGTAGCACCATAATCACCACTTAACAGAGGTATCTCAGCTGAGTAGTGCCTCAGTTTTTTCAAATAAGGCTCCATTGACCCAGTCATTATCCCATAGACATACTTTACATTAGGAAAAAGTTCTGGTATTAATCCATACCAGTTGCTCAATCCCAAGCATTTTTCATGGATCAGCTCAGCCAATTCAAAGTTTGGCTTGAGCAATTTTGAAATTGCATTTCTTATGGAAGGGTCAGTGACCCGGCTGCTGAGTACCCCATCGCGTATATTATCACAAAGCTCTTCCCAAACTTGTTCGAAGGTTCGAAATGCAAGGACGATGCTATGGGCAAATGTAGAGGACACAAATTGAATTTCTTCACGGAAGATTAACCCACATAAGAGATGGCAATACAACGATTGGTGAAAGTCAGAACCAAATACCACTTCATCAGGGCTGCAGCATTTCAACTGCATCGTCTGAACTGCATTTTTGAAGTGTGAATTGCGAAAGAGATTTGTTGTGGCAGTACCAGCCGCCAAACCCCCCTTTGTTTTGGACTGCTTGCTGCTGAAATTGAACTGCAAGGCTTTTCCATTCCCAACAGGAAACTCTCTGCATCATATAAACCTTCCCACATCAGCAGAGAAATAATGAACGAATAACTGCCCTCTGTTATTTACTTTGCCAATCACAATGATAGATAGATAGATATCATCATTACAGTGAATGGCAATAATCCTCACTAAAATGACAAGAAGTGAAACGCTTTTTTTTCTGGTAAGATAATAATTCGTTTTATTACCTGTTTCTAAACGCAAAAGAAGTTCTATATATCTGCAAGGTGTCTTCCATTAATTCGTCATTGAATGGTAGATATTTTGGCTTTCCCTGAGTAGTACCCGAACTGTAGTAATCCATATTTGTAAAAATTTTAAGCCAACATTGATGGATAAAAAAAACTTTCCAAATCATGAAATAAACATATTGCACAAGCTTATACCTTAAAGATATGGTTGTTATGGGCTTTCTGGTGAGAACAGGGGAACGATCGCCATCTGCAATCCTTTGAATATAAGGTTCCATGTCCTTGTGAGTAATAATGGGAACACAATCTCTGAAACTCTGTGGATCAGTTCGTCCATTAAGACCGAGATTCTGCAAGTACTCAGCTGATCCATTCTCTTCCAGAATCTTCTTCAGGGTCTCTATCTGGACCCTCTCAGTATCCTTTGTCATTGCTTCAAATTCTTCGATCACCTTATCAACGTTGAGTTTCTCCATCTTCCTTTCTAACATCTTCACTAAACTTCTTAAACTGCACCAGAAACAAAAAAGAATTTGAGAGCCTACGTTGTCTACAGAGTGAAGATGATTGAATTTGATGACAAAAATGGGCTAATTTAGACCCTAGTAATAAATGCTTGCCAGGAAAAAGTCTAACAACTCAGGCACATTCAAATAAGAAATAATTCCAGAAAGTTAGCATTAAGGGCCACATTCGGCAGAAGATAAAAGATTGACAGAAATTAATTCAATTCTTCAAATACAAATTATTTGTCAATCCAACAATCCAAAACCTCCGAACAACCAAGTGCAGGATTTTTTATTTTTTTTTATAGGTAAGTGTAGGATTGTTGTAGTACCCAAAAATATTAAAAACGAAAAAGAAAATCTAGAAATCAAAATTCAATTATGTTCTACCGTTCACCTCAGCGCTATCTGGAATCAAAGGAAATGGAAATAAGCACCGAACAAGTTACAATTGCTTTGATGTGTGTGTGTTCTTTTTTTGGCAAGGAAAAAGTAAAAACCCACGAACAAACCCACAGATTAACTGCAGTAGGAAAAAGGATTTGCTAATTTGTGCTAGTAATGGAGTGAAGTCAGAATCTGTAAAGAGGATCAGCAAACAAAGCTTTGATATTTGATCTTTGTTTGACGATAGTCAGCCAGTCAACTTTCGAGAAATTGCCAGGAAAATGAAGAAAGGCTTTGAAGCACAACTAAACAGCAATAAATCAGAGAGAAATCGAGTAGAATTCAAACTCTCAAGCTGATGTTGAAACTCAAAAAGAAAAAATTACGCGTTAATAGTAAAACAAAAGGACAACACGAGAAAAAATGAAAAGAGAAAAGTTAAACAGCCAAAAATCAATCAGAAAAACGAAAAGAGAGAGAGAGAGAGAGAGAAAATACTTCACAAAGAATAACGGCGAAAGGTCTCTTTGCGAATTGCCATGGAAAAAGTACCAAACGTTTAGGCGACAGACAGAAAAACCATTACAGAAACAAAAATACAAAGAGAAAATTCATGCAAATCGCCAAATACTGACAGGAACGAAATAAAAAGTACACACCATATCCAGAAAACCAAACGAGAATTACTAGTTTTCTAGGCAAAGCAACATATACGATACCTGTAATCGGACTCTGAGACACACTGAGATGGAGAGAGAGAGAGAGAGAACGGCAGCAACTTTCAGAAAAGACAAAAGAGGGTGAAAGAGACAGTTTCAGCAGGTACAATGGTGAGGTAAAGGCGAGCGTTTCTAAGTAACGAATTTATAGAAAGGAAAAGGAGAGGAGGTTGAGCAATAGACGTTACTAAATCACTGATTTCGATGCTGTCTCAGTCTCTCTCTGCAACTTGTCTCCGTCTTTGCGCAAACAAGCCAAATGCTAGAGCGAGGCGAAGAAGGCTTTTCATATAAAAAAAAGGTTTGGTCAGGTCGGGTCGGGTCGGTAATTTTAACGCTGGGGTGCTGTGGAGGATATTGGGAGATGAGCGGAAGATTCTTCTGGGGTAGCATTACATATATGAGCATTGAGCGCTACCATTTGCCAATGGCGTCCACTTTTCGTCATTCTATTTAACAAAATGCCGATTTTGCCCTTCGATTCTCTACTGTATTGCTAAAATAGCCTGCAATGACAGTTTTGCCCTCAGTTGTTTGCGAGAACTACATGTTCATGGGACTTTGTATTTTATCTGTTTAGGTTGCTGTGCAACAAAAGTTTACGAAAAAGATGTTATCAACGCCGGATTTCTCGTGGGTCCCTTTCTTTCTAGCGAGAAACGGACAAGATTCTAAGCGAAAAACATTGCATCCGAATCCCTTTTTATCTTTTATTTTGTACATTTTTCCTTCTGATTTTGTTCTACAAATTCATTCCACTGCTTTTAGATTATTAAGGTAATCAATTTTCATGAATTTTATTATGAGTTTATAAATAAATAATATACTTTTAATTATTAAATTAAATTAAATTTAAAAAAAATAAAATAATTTTTACTCATTAATTTATATCAAAAATTAAAATATAAATTCTTTTAATTTTTAAAACTCTTAACAGTCATATTCATATAATTATTAATTATTACTCGCCCCATTCACTTTTGTTTAAAATTATGCAGTGTTAATTAATTTTTTAATTTTATATTATTTTTATTAAATATAATAATTATTTTTATAAATTTTAAAGAGTATTTTATTATAATTTAAATAATATAATTATTTTTTTAATTGTCATTAAAAATCTTAAACGGGTAAAAATGTTCAAAATTAGTAATTAATTAAATCAAGATTATTAATTAAGGATGTAGAATGTAATTAGGAGCATAAATGGAAGGGAATCATGAATAGCCGAAATGTAAAGATATGATTTGTGATTAATTGGGAAACAATGCATGCTCCATTTGGGAATTGGAAGTGGCTAAGTGAGATGAGTGGGCGTCTTGTCACATCTCTATCTCGCAGAAGGTTGGTGGACTCATGGGACAAAGCCTCTTCAAGGGAACCCTCATTGCCAGGGCTACATACAATTGGTGATTGAATTCCTTTTTTTTTTTTTTTTTAATAAAACATCTCAACAATTGAGAATTACTTCCGATTATTATTTAATTCATTACTGAGTTGATGGACCCTAGTTTTAAAAATCCCATGACTTTTCAACATATAAAATTAGAAGATATTACATTATTAAATTAACTAAATAGAATAATTACATAGTGGTGACTACGTGATGTGGAATATTAATTAACTATATAAATGTGCATCGTTTTACAACACATTATTCAGTTTAATATTATTATTATTATTATTAAATATGAACATTAATTTTACTAAATAAATTTCATATGGAATTTAAATACGCAATTAGGTAGTAGCGTCTTGAATCATTCTTATGATACATGTATAAAATTAAATAATAATATTATCTCGTGACGTGTGAAAATTTAATTAATTCAATTAATTTGGTATTAGTTATTTTTTTTCAAAGGCAGACACATATACATGATTCAGAGACAGAATACACCTATTGATAAAATTATATATTCTAACCCATATAAACTGCATATACACACACATCTACTACCGATGTGGAAACTCGAAGGCTCAACCCTACCCGGAGACTTATACGAGTTGGGCCACACTCACATACACCAGCTCACCCCTCTTGACTTCAAGATTTTTTTTTCTCAAAGGTAAATACGCACACAGACATAGAGTTCAGAGACAGAACATACCCCTTAAAAAAATCATGACAATTTTAACGTGATATTAGTCATTGACTAGACAATATTTGTTAATTACACATTAATATTTGAATTGTTATTAAAAACTATTTTTATCATAATTTTCTATTTTTAATTTAATATATTTTAATTATAATAATTGTTTAATTTTTTATATAGAAAATATTTTTTTTAGATAATTTTAAGAGCAAATTTTTTATACTTGATGTATTTAAAATAAATAAGTATAAAATAATTCATAGCATAATTAAACTTTAATTAATAAAAATCATTTAAAGTGAGAATTTGCTTTTTTTTTTTTTCTATTTTGTTGAGAGACAAAATACAGAACAGCTAAAGCTGCAAAAAAATGGATAAAAACAGATTTTGCAGCGACAAGAAGCGGTACTGAAAACGTGAATATTATCGAAATCCAAGCGGGGCAAGTTTTAGGCAACAAAATATCATCACGAAATGATAAAATTTGTGTGTCGCGTGTAAGAATGGGGAACTGAACTGCTTTTAAAAGAGCTCACAGATATATTTAAAAATAATTTTAATATTATTTAATTAAAGTTTACTAGTAAATATATATTATTAAATTAATATATTAATTAAAAATTATTAAAAAAATTAACTAAGATAAGAGTTTTGTTTTTCTCCGTTGGCTGAGTCAAATAGCAAGAAGCAATTTTCCTTTTTACTTTGCGGCTGTTGTCCCGTAATCATTAATCACTTAATTATCATTCAATCATATCGTCTGATTATGGCCTGATGGGCCTAATAGTATTAGACCATTAGACATCTGTCTCTTAATATAATTTTTTAATAAAAATATTAAATTTTATCACCCTTACATTAATTGTGGGAGCCATATATTTATGTAGGTGTAAAGCATATATAAAAATATAATTATACAATATGTTACTTATATTAAATTATTTGATGTAGTTATTTTTTTATCAAAAACTACACATATATTTATGTATAAATCAATTTTATAATATTTATTGTAAAATAAGATTTCTTGCATAATTACTATATTATATTGGTAATGTTTATAAATTTAATTTGCAATTTAGACAAAAGAAAACATTGAATGCATCTTGAAATTTACAAATAAAAACATCTATTAACACAGTTTATTAAATAATAAATTAACTATTTAATAAATTAACTATAAACAGTCTAAATGGTAATTAATTTACATAGAGAGTAATTCACCTTAACATTATTTGCGGAAAAAAAAAATTAAGTTTAGTCTGATTTAGTTCAGTAATTAAAAATATTTTATTTATGTAAAAAGTGTTAGATTTAAATTTTCACTTTTTAAAATTTTTATTACAAAATAATTAAATGAAGTATAATTAATTATTTTTATTACAAAATAATTTTTAATATTTTATTATAATTAAAATATTAAATATTATCTTAAAAAAGCTATGAAATGACACTAATATAAACACTTATATCATAAAGTCGTGTAAACAAGTGAAGTAATATTTTAACTTAATCAAAATATTAAATACTATCTTAAAAGGTATTACTTAGTCTTAAGAGTCGATTGCCTTATAATTGGTTGGTGGCCATTTCCTGTGCTTTGTAGCATTTCTTGTGTAATGCATCATAGCAATTCAAAAAAAGAAAAAAAATAATAGTTCACTAAAACTTGATAAATTAACCCAATTGATTAACATATAAGTCAGATTTATGGCTTCATTATATTTTAGTTATAAGAATTATAAAATAATAATTTCCTCTTTTATTAACTAAATTCATGGATACCATCTAATGTTCAACTTCACTTAATTTCTAAACTCTCTAATTAATATATTTAAAATATATATCTTTAACAACGGTCCAATAATAATATAACAAAATTATAAATTTACATGATGAATATAAAACTAGAATACACTGAATACATCCATATATTAAAAAGAATATCAAATTTCATAATTTAATTTTCATGGAATTCAAGTAAAATGTGATATACAATGATAGTTGCTTGCCGGTGGAAGCATTGCTTTTTCTCATTCTATGTATTTTTTTTTGTAATTGAAAATAAACAGAATAATGAGTAATTTCCTGTATAGAATTATGGTAATTTTTGGAATTTAATAGGGCTGCGTCTTATATTCATCACAGTGCATGGAACTTGGCCACCGTCTGCATTCACAAACACTACTTATTATGTTCAATAAGTAAAATATATTTAATATTTTCTTCTCCTGGAATCATTAATTTACCCATGGTGTTATTTTTTCTTCCTTATACCGCCGATATTAATTATATGATAAATATTTAAATTATTTTTATCAATTAAGTCATTTAATTAAGTTAATTATTAAAATTGACATATAATTATAATATTGGACTTTAAAGCTAGTGCATTTCCGGACCACTACCACTCAGTGCAGACGCCAGTGGCAGTTGGCAGTTAACCTACGTAGCTATCAAATTATATTTCATCCATCTATGTCAATTTACTAAAAACAATTAATGTATAATTAACTTTTAATTAATTTTAGATGAAATTAATAGTTACATCGGTTTTTTAAATTAATTTGATTTAAAATTAAACTGATCAGTTCTAATCCAATTTCAATCTAAATTTATGTTAAGCTTGATCATTTTAATTTAATTTAATTTTAATCGATTCAATTTTAATTTCTAAAAGGGCATGAGTGGTTGGTTTAAGTTTTCTAGCACGTGTTTGCCATGTTAATTGCCAAACTTTACTTCCGGCAATCCATATCAGTGTCATTCTATAAAATTACTTTCGTTTGGCTTGAGAGATGTTCTTTTGATGCGTCATCAATTGATGTCTGTCCTTTACAAAATTTTACGTAAATTAATTTAATTAAATTAGTGAAATATAAGTAATCAAATTTTCAGATGAATCCAATAATTATAATTAATTTAGAATATTGAGTTTCATACATTGGATTGAGAGGACTTGTCATTGCGTTAACTAGAAAGCAGTACAAGATGATCAAAGTCATTGCAAAGTTATGGTTTTGTTGAAAATATAAATTCAAAGGCTAGTTGCTGGCAAATAATGGCATGAAAGAAAATAGTGACACGACAGGTCGTTGGGATGGACGTGGAGATGAGACGCCTTTGAGTCCTTTATGCAAACAAGTGGTGTCTTCGTCAGGAAATGTGAAATCTACCAATTGGGTCCCAAAATGTGCCTTGCTTAAGTGTGCATGGCCAGCCCTTACTGGATGGTGATGAACTTGATGACTTTATTCCCACAGAAGTGGCAATTGCAGCGCACGTTTCTTCTCCATCTCTCGAAGATAGAAGAGAGCATGCTATATTTTTAGTTTTGCCACGTGGTCTTTAAATTAATTTTTAAAAATCATCAAAGTTTATATTTTCGGAAAATCGAACCCGATTTTTAAAATCCTAAAAATCTCAAAAAAATTCCTAAAATTCAAATAAAATTAAAATACCAAAAATACTCATAAATTTAAAATTTTTGGGGTGTTACATATGAAATGACACTAATATAAACACTTATATCAGAAGTTGTGTAAATAAATAAAGTAATATTTTAACTTAATTAAAATATTAAATACTATCTTAAAAAATATTACCGAACAATGCGTTAGTCTTAAGAGTAGATTGCCTTATAATTGGTTGGTGGCCATTTCCTGTGCTTTGTAGCATTTCTTGTGTAATGCATCATAGCAATTCAAAAAAAGAAAAAAATGATAGTTCACTAAAACTTGATAAATTAGCCCAATTGATTAACATATAAGTCAGATTTATGGCTTCATTATATTTTAGTTATAAGAATTATAAAATAATAATTTCCTTTTTTATTAACTAAATTCATGGATACCATCTAATGTTCAACTTCACTTAATTTATAAACTCTCTAATTAATATATTTAAAATATATATTTTTAACAACGGTCCAATAATAATATAACAAAATTATAAATTTACATGATGAATATAAAACTAGAATACACTGAATACATCCATATATTAAAAAGAATATCAAATTTCATAATTTAATTTTCATGGAATTCAAGTAAAATGTGATATACAATGATAGTTGCTTGCCGGGGGAAGCATTGCTTTTTCTCATTCTATGTATTTTTTTTTTAATTGAAAATAAACAGAATAATGAGTAATTTCCTGTATAGAATTATGGTAATTTTTGGAATTTAATAGGGCTGCGTCTTATATTCATCACAGTGCATGGAACTTGGCCACCGTCTGCATTCACAAACACTACTTATTATGTTCAATAAGTAAAATATATTTAATATTTTCTTCTCCTGGAATCATTAATTTACCCATGGTGTTATTTTTTCTTCCTTATACCGCCGATATTAATTATATGATAAATATTTAAATTATTTTTATCAATTAAGTCATTTAATTAAGTTAATTATTAAAATTGACATATAATTATAATATTGGACTTTAAAGCTAGTGCATTTCCGGACCACTACCACTCAGTGCAGACGCCAGTGGCAGTTGGCAGTTAACCTACGTAGCTATCAAATTATATTTCATCCATCTATGTCAATTTACTAAAAACAATTAATGTATAATTAACTTTTAATTAATTTTAGATGAAATTAATAGTTACATCGGTTTTTTAAATTAATTTGATTTAAAATTAAACTGATCAGTTCTAATCCAATTTCAATCTAAATTTATGTTAAGCTTGATCATTTTAATTTAATTTAATTTTAATCGATTCAATTTTAATTTCTAAAAGGGCATGAGTGGTTGGTTTAAGTTTTCTAGCACGTGTTTGCCATGTTAATTGCCAAACTTTACTTCCGGCAATCCATATCAGTGTCATTCTATAAAATTACTTTCGTTTGCGGCTTCGCTTGAGATGTTCTTTTGATGCTGATACTGTCAATTGATGTCTGTCCTTTACAAAATTTTACGTAAATTAATTTAATTAAATTAGTGAAATATAAGTAATCAAATTTTCAGATGAATCCAATAATTATAATTAATTTAGAATATTGAGTTTCATACATTGGATTGAGAGGACTTGTCATTGCGTTAACTAGAAAGCAGTACAAGATGATCAAAGTCATTGCAAAGTTATGGTTTTGTTGAAAATATAAATTCAAAGGCTAGTTGCTGGCAAATAATGGCATGAAAGAAAATAGTGACACGACAGGTCGTTGGGATGGACGTGGAGATGAGACGACTTTGAGTCCTTTATGCAAACAAGTGGTGTCTTCGTCAGGAAATGTGAAATCTACCAATTGGGTCCCAAAATGTGCTTTGCTTAACTGTGCATGGCCAGCCCTCACTGGATGGTGATGAACTTGATGACTTTATTCCCACAGAAGTGGCAATTGCAGCGCACGTTTCTTCTCCATCTCTCGAAGATAGAAGAGAGCATGCTACTTCCCTTAGCCGACACCCACCGATGGTCTTAAGACTCCATGTATTTTGTAAAAAATTAAAAAAAAATTGAAATTTTATTTAAATTTAAAAAATATATTTCATTAATCTATTTTTAAACATTCTCAATATAAAAAAAAATGAAAATATTTTTCATAAAATAAACATATTTTGAAGACATTATTTTAAAATTATTTTATTACTAAATTAATATCTGATTTTACAGGAAATTTTTGTTTTTTGAAGGAAAAAAAATTTAACTCGATATCTTTCTTTTTTGCTCGTAATATTCTGGTGGGACAGAAGATATAGAATTTCCTCTTTTATTTTTTATTTTTTATTTTTTTATAAAGATAAACATTACAAGATCCATCAAAATCTTGGATATGGATTTAGAGAGGAAATAAAAAGCAAGCACAAAACAACAAAGATTTCTCTTTCCCATCTTTCCCTGCGGCGGCCATAATCTTATATTTTTGGATTATGCTCTCCTTTTAGTACTATCAAATCAAAATAAAAATATATCATAACAATTGAATAAAATATCAGAATTAAATTACCATGTGTATCTTTTTATATTATTACATTAAATTAATTAAATTAAAATTTTTTTTTACTAAATTTTATCCATACTTGAAGGTTTTTTTTCGAAAGGTTTTAATGGATTATATCACAATAAAATATTAAATATTATGAAAAATTAGTTATATATTGACATCCTAATACTATCTTATTCCTATTTTTTTTTCTTAACAATTTATAATTATAGATGTATTAAATTAATTAAAATATATTATTTATTTAATTTTATTTATACGTACAAGTTGCACTTATTATAATATCAAAATACCTAACATTATCAATTTTTTTTGGTAATAACTTACAGTATAAATATTAAATATTGGTGGTGATGCATGTGTTAAATTAAATAATTATATGATTTATTAAAATGAATTAACTTATATGATTAGATAAATTTTACATTTTTTTATGTTAATTAATTAAGATATATAATAAGAGATGATTTTACTAAAATAAATTTAATCTTAAAAAAATAAATTTAAATAAATATTTTGTAAAAAAAGAGGTAAATTATGTATGAAAATAAAATTTAAAATTAAATGAATGTGATATATAAATATAGTTTAAATGTAAAGAATCAGGCAGAAAATGAAGAACTGAAAACTCGGGGTTTTAAGGGAAAAAAGAAAAGAAAGCGGAGTCCACCATAGTTGGTGGCCACCCCACGGCTATCATGGGTCCTGCAATCCTGCTCAATAATGTGAACGGAAAACCCGCCGCCAAACATAACCGGAAGCAAGCGCTGCACGAGATTCGTGGAAACATGCCTTGTTAGAATGGACCAATATACTAATATATAATTCACGTGCTTCATGTTGCCTTTGCTCTTTTTTCTTTTTAATTATCGACCAGACCTTGCCGTCTGTCTCTAATGGAAGTAGGGCCGGCCGTTGACTGTTTCCGGTTTAAATCTCAGTGTTTCAGAACATATACAAAAACAGATATAATTCACTGTTTCCGGTTTCATCATCATGTACTTGTTCTTTTTTCCACGGAATCAATGAATCCAGAATGGCTTGCTGGCAACTTCCCAATTAATATTTAAAATAGAAGAGATGAAATATTTTTCTCATTGGAGCTCTTTTCTATTTTGTTTCTCATTTTCATCCACTAATTAAAACAGATTTAATTAAGGATTTAATTAAATCTTGTAACTTTCCTCTACTTATAAGGGTAATATATATATAATATATTTTTTTTTTTTTTTTTTTTCAAAAATTATTTAATAATAAATGATTTATATTAATAATAAGTTTAAAAAAAAAAGTGAATAAAAATTTTCAATAATTTTTATTTCTCTAATTCATGTATTTTTATTTAGATTTTAGTTGGCAGGAGATACCAATTAAACAAAATTAATTGTCTTTTTCAAATAATTATATATATAAATCAGTGTCAATATATGATTCATTTACAATAGAATTAATGAATGGGTCCACCTTATATGAAATTATTTGATGAAAATACAAATATTATGGTCATATCATTTTATCTTTTCAAGCGTGCAAAGAATGGAGAACATAACCTATATCTAAACCGGAGAAATAAAGATCAGTAGGTAGGAAGCTAACCCACTGATTTAATTTATTTCACTCAATCAATTTTAGTTGAGTTAATAAGAAGTTTGCCTTAATTACATAATAATTAAATTAAGATCATCAAAATAAATTCGAATTTATTCATAATAGCAATAATAAAATAAAAATACCTTTCCAAATAGATATTTTATATATATATTCACATCAGAGAGACTTATTATATCATGTCAGTATTTATTATTAATTTATTATTTCATTTATATTTTCCTCTAATTTTATAATAATAATTGATGTGACGTGTATATATATATATATATATATATATATATATATATGTATATTTCAGGATTCAGAGGATATACACATATTATCATATCGTATATTTATCCATCAATGCTTGCTTCATGAGCTGCAGTTGAGGCAATTAAAATATGTATTAAAATTAACAGGTATTATAAAATCATTGCGTGAATAATATAATGGTGATATACATTTAACATGCTGTTGTGTGTTTGTTGGGATAAATTTTATATGTTTATATGTTTTGAAATTAAAATTATAATATAAAATTTTTTTAAATTTTAAAATTTTTGTATAGTCAAATTTTTCTAATTTTAATAATCAGCTTATAAATAAGATTAGTATTTTTTCATAATTATTCTGTAAAGAAAATTATAATTAATTTTATCATTATCATATAAAAAATAAAAAATTATATATATTATCACTATTTTGAATCGTATAATTTAATTATTGATAATTATTTTTATTATGTAAATTTATAATTTTAAATTTAAAACAATTCTATTACGACTCCAAAAAGTAAGTAAACAACTATTGAAATTTATCGGTGTTTGTTGAGTTGAAAAACTTACTTTACAGGGAAAGAAGGAAAGAAACTTTAATCACAAACGTTAACATGCTCCATCTAAAGCTAACAAAAAATAATAATAGAATAATTCCTTATTATGCATGCAGATTTTATTACTTTATGATTAATAGACCTAATCTTTTTAAGATGTTATTAACATTTTTTGAAAATTTTAAATTAATTATGAGATTTTAATTTTTAATATTATCTTTTAATATGCTTTAGATATTAATATTATCTTTTAATTTTTAATATTATCTTTTAATAAAATGTAATACAGAGAACGTGGTGTTAATTAATTGAAAGTACACATGAAATTATTAAAAACTAAGGCTCTCATTACAAATTAAAATTTAGCATGAAATAATAAGCAAACACATGGTAGATATGAAGATAATCCCAATTTGTGGCTAATACAGTGTACTAATTAATTAATATTTAGGTTTACATTAATGAATTTGGCATAAGAAGGCAAATAAAAAAAGTCAAGAATTGGGTCCATCTCAACATAACGGGTGATAATATGTGTGTCCTTTTTACTTATTTTTAAAATCAGTATTTGTTTTGACATTTGACAACTTATATAATGGTGGCTGTATCGAGAGGGAGGAATACATCTGTTTATAGAAGCAATCATTTCAAAATCATTGAGTGCATGCATATGTTAATTACTATGTAATTTCACATCATTTCACTATCTCCTTTAATCTTTAATTAATTACTTTCCTGTAGGTACTAATAATAATAAAAATTAACCCTAGATTCATGTCGGTGTGTATATACAATGAAACTGCAACTCATCCAACCTCTTCGCAAGCATCTGCACTGTACTTGTTGACCAAGTTACTTTGTGTCGTTTTTGTTTTCAAGTTTACACTATGGGCCTAATTCTTTCCAGGCCCATGGATTGGCCATATTGGAGTTGGGTTCGAATTATGGGTAATCATAATCGCTGCCCTGGCCCACTAACCAAGTGTACTGTTTAAGTGGAATTACAATAATCTTCAGCGTGAAATGGGTTTCCAGATGCGGTGAGTTTTGATAGTCATTGAAATGTTCGCCAATGGGCAAATTGGCCTTGTCAATAAATGTAAAGATAAGGCTTTTAAAGCTGTCATCGTTAGGTTTCCGTTTACAGAAGCAAAGGTCTACGTGTCTGTCAGTGGGTGCGTGCTTCCCATTCTTGATGGCGTCAACACTCTCGGAAGGACTGACACCTTTGCATTGTGGGCTGTCGTTAAAATTCCATAAAAATCCATGCTGCCAAGCTCAGAGAAACCACATTCTATTGTCCACTTAGGAATACTAAGATCGCTTTGATTGGCACGTGTTTTTTTTATTATTTTTATATTTAAAAAATTAATTTATCATATTAATCATTGCGATGCATCTCGATTTTATATAAATTTAAATTTTTTAATTATTTAATTAAATATTTATGTAAATTTTATAAAAAATTAATTAAAATATATATAATAAATATATAAAATAATATATAAATATTTAATTTAATAATTGTTATATGAATTTAAATTTTTTATAGTCATATTTATTTTTTATTTAAGTATTTTAAAATTTTAACTATTAAAATTTTATATAATAATAAAAAAATTCTATAGATTTTATTTCACTACATCTTTTTAAAAATTTTAAAATTTTAAAATTTATAATTTCATGCATTATATCATATTATATATCTCTAAAAAATTAATATTTTTTATTAAATTTTTTGTTATATTAGAAAATTATGAATATTTTTATAAAATTATATTAATATATATTTAAATAATTTTTCATTAAAAATTTGTTTATAAAATTTACACATTTATCTTAAAAATACTTTTATATTTAAAATCTAAAAATTTAAATAAGAATATTTTAAAAATATTCATTTGTTACTTTATTTTTTCTTTTATTAGTACATATCATCTAATTTAAAAAGCAATAAAGAATAATCCATTGACAACTTATTTTAAAATTTAAAATTAAATGTTATATATTATTATATTTTTTTATCAAATAAAAAGTTATATTGTTTGCCATTAAAAAAATTCATATATTAATGCTTGATATAAAATATAGTTAATTAAAATTTTATTATTAATAAAATTTTATAAAATTATTATAGAATATATAAAATATAAAAATATATATTAAATTACATGCAAAACTATCCGTTTCCTTTTAAAATCAAAGTGATTTTTTTTTTTTTTTTTGGAATATGATGAGTTATTATCATCATCTTTATAAATAAAAATTTCGAATAAGTGAAAAATTTATTCTCATTGATGATGTAGAAACAAAAAATCTTTAGTGGGGGCAATGTGTGGTTAGTTGGAATTAAAAGTAGTTATGGTGGCAGTTGGTGGCCATCCAAATTTCAAAATAATAAATGCTTTGCTAAGAATTTCCTAAATTTGTTTTAACCTAAAAAATAGATAATTAATGTGTAAAAAGCATGATGCTAGCAAAAATTTATAAATAAATAATAAATTCCATTAATTTTTTAAATTGCATTAAAAATATTTTTTAATGTCATGTTGACATTATTTTTAATGAAGATTTTAATTGATATATTTATACTTTTTATTTCTTTAAATGAGTGACTTAATTTAATGGCAATGGGAGGTAAGATGAGAATGGAAAACAAGAATTATAATATTATAATACACTTTAGAATTTTTGGATTTATTTATAGCGTGAGCCTATTTCTATGATTATAATGACTAACACTATAATTTTTTAAAATTTTTTTTAATTATTAGATTAAATTATGCTATTATAATGTGATCGTAATTACTATAATTAGTATTATTTTATTAAATATAAAAATATAAGATATTTTCCTCATTATTATAAATATTTTTGTAATAAATTAATTAACTATTCACACGAATAAATTTTAAATATGTTATTACTTAATTTTCCATTTTTTTTCATTTCACTATAATTATAAAAAAAACTAACTAATTTTATTTTTCTTTGACAATAAATTAAAAATCTTTCTAATTAGGGATGCAAACGAGTTGAGTATTTTTGCAAATATGTGACCTGACCAAACTATAATAGACGAATTTAACCAGTATATAATAGAATTTGATATGAGTTCAAATTTAAAAAATAATACTCAACATATTAGGCACCTATTATTTAAATATGTTTATATAAATAATTAATTAAATATAACTATATATTTTTAAGATGATATTTATATATTAAATTTTAAATAAATAGAATTTAAATATTTTATATAATTATTTAGTTTTTAAAATATAAAATATTAATTAAAAAATATTTTTATGTAAATTATTAATTAAAAAATATAAAATTAAATGAATTCGGCATCATTCAAGTAATAATAATTTAGTTTATGACGAATTTAAGTTAGGATAAATTTTAGTCAAATTTGGAACGAATTCGAGTAGTATAAATATTAATTAAATTTAGATTCAAGTTCGAATAAGATGATTTTAACAGGTGTCTTACCTTTTGCCAAGGGCAGATCTACATGTTGGTGAGTGCAATCAGTTGACCTACTCAATTTAAAAAAAAAAATTCCTAACATATATTGAATTACCTTCATAAGTATAGAGTTAATTTAATATTGAGACATTTGTACACATTCTTAGGAAATGACAAGAGGTTTAAGTCCAATAAAATGATTTCATACTCACATGGGCAAATTAAAATTAGAAGAAAGAAGAAAAAGGATGCTGGCACAATTTATTTTTAAAAGATTTTTTTTTTCTTTCATAGATTTATTATGCAAAAAGGCAAGAAGAAAAATATTTCAATAATTTTTTTTATTATTATTCACAATCTTTGAGCTGAAATTAAAAAAAAAGTTGGAGTAAAATTTTCTCAGATTGCCTGCAAAATTTATTGATAAAAAAATTGATAGTAAAATTTGATCTCTTCGTGTATACTTTCACGAGGTCATTACCCTCTCCCTAAAAGATACACCTGATAGGGTGTGCAGCACACCCGCTTATATGCCCCATGCCCCAGGAACCCCTATTATTTGATCGATGTGGGATGAGCGTAACATTCTCCCCCGCCCAAGCTTGTGACACCCTCGTCACGGCTGGCCCACCCTGCCTACCTCGGTCTCATTGAGGTGCTTGGCGTGAGGTCGAATCATTACAAGATTGGCTCTGATACCACTTGTCACCGAGTCATTACCCTCTCCCCAAAATATGCATCTGATGGGCTGTGCAGCACACTCATTTATATGCCCCAGGAATCCCTATTATTTGGCTGATGTGGGATGAGCGTAACAATACACATAGAGCTTTTGCACTGTAAAAAAAATTTAATTTTATATAAGAGGCTCACCACTATATATATGTATTGCTTAAATAAATTATAAATGCAAATAGGTTCTATTAGGATTGTTTTATAATTGTTTTGTTGTGGAACACTTAACAATTGTCATAAAACGATTCCATGGGCCGGACCAATTCTAGGACCACACAATCCCAAGGGCCAGACTGACACTAGGACCTGGGCCGACATAAAGCTCTCGAGACCCATACTAAGCTTTACTATTCCTAAATCCATAATCAGGGCCCAAAACTGAGGCCCAACATATAAAATAAAATAAAGTAAAATAAAATATTATATTTTTAATTCGGGTCAACCCAACCCAATAACCATCATAAGCTAAAGCCAGGGGAGCCCGGCTCAACCCTGATACCATCATATACAAATGTTTAAATATCATAAAAAATTCTTTTATTAATTAAAAAAAACTTAATTAACATAGTACCTGACAAGATTAACATTACTATTAACACATGCGGAGTTATAGATTACAAATTTAGAATATAGTAACACAAATACATAATTGCTAATAAACCTGCGAAAAAGGAAGCAGGTATTTCTGAAAATAAACTATTCCTGTAGCATGAAAAAATAGGGTAAACAGAAGTGAGCGTTCGACTCATAGAGTAAGATATTGATTTTACATATAATTTCTATAACTATCTAGTACTAATGCATCCCTAGGGATAAAATGCAGCATAAATCAGCAATTTCAAAAAATTTCAATAATACTCGCACAAAAAATAATTTGGAGTACTCACACATCCATGTGTCACATCAGTATAAATATAATATGGAAGCTGATCCCCTATAAAGCTTTCTTAATCTAAGGCCTGTCAGCGAAATCAACTCGAGCAGGACTTTCTCTTACAATCCAAGTGCGGGAGTCAGCGAGATCAACTCAAAGTTGTACTCACCCCGACTTATCACAAAAGGATCCAGCCCCAAGCGAGACGAGCTCAAGTCGATTTACCCGTCCTATCTATATCAACCACCAATACACCACATGCACGCCGATACGCGCACACAACTCCAAATTATCTTAGGTGACACCCACATCAAACCATCAAGTAAAGATGTAACACAAAGCATGCCTATAGTAGCTAATACATATATCCATAAGTGATGCATGAGTATGCTGTAACATATAATAACAATAGTATTGAAATTGTAAATAAAATCAATATCCCCTCGCTAATTAACCAAAAGTCATTGCGGAGGCTGAGCGGAGGAGGAAGACTGACCCGGCTCACCTAAATGATTATATTACAAATTTATCCGTATTAATTTCAAACAAAGCTTTAAAGAGGCAAAGGACGCCCTAATTTATGTCGAAAATTCGACAGAGTTTTCCTTGTACCTATGACCTACTCAACTTACAAAGGGGCTTAAATAACACTTTTAAAGCCACACATCATCTCAACAACATCACATGACCCCTCCTGGACCCCTCCAATTCAGGCAAATCTTACACACTTCAACAATTCAATTATAAGGCTTAAAATGGATATTTTACAATAGTCATTCTAACTAGTTCTAAAAATTCTAAAATTTTACCTCGCTGTCCTCAGCAATATTATAGAGCTAGCGCAAAAGTAATTATAATTTTCTAGCTACTCATAAATATTTTATGAAATTTTATTCTAAACCCGGTACTATGAAATTAAAGAAACTTGGAGTTCAGGTTCATCTATATCAATTCTGAGGCTTGGAATGCGTTCGGGGCATCTGAAAATAGTAAAGTAGCCTATAACTTTGACCCAGTTCTGAAGTGGTTCCGACAACTTATCTGTTCGCTCTGAAATTGCAGATTTGAGCGACGATCAAATTTTCACAAAATGAAAGTACCTACACGAAGCTCACAACACCAGGGGTTAGAATAAAATTACTACAAAATTAAATAAACTCATTTGAAGATCATAAAACACTGCAAAGTTCGCAAGACTCACTGAATTTTCGGTGTCAGAAAATTTTAAAATTTATATTGCTGCGAAGCTCTCGTCGTGTAGAGTACACTGGCACTCTCGGAATTCCAGTGGGGTTCTCGGTTTGGGAGAAATTTAGCTCAAAAGTCGAAATAGGCTAAAACTTATCGGATACAAATTGGACAATCCGCTTAATGAAAATTGGGGTTTTGGTATCTATAGAAAGCTCTTAAGGTGTAGATGAATTTTGGGACAAGTCCCGATTCAATTGCCCGAAAAGGTAAACGGTCAGCGCTGTGTGTGAGGGAGCTTCAAGTCAGATTTTTCGGCATTTGGGGCAGCAACCGGCGATAGGGGAGGTTCCGGGTGGTGCGCCGGTGAGCTGGAGAGGGTGTGGTAGCGGCTGGCCGGCGAGGGAAGGAGGAAGGAGAGAGAAAACGAGAAAGAGACGGAGAGTGTCGGTGCGCAGGGGAAGAAGGGAAAGAAAAAGAAAAATGGGTCGGTTAGATTCAACCGGTTCGATCTGTTCCAATTTGATTAGGCCGGTCCGATTCAAAATGTCCGAAATTAAATTTTTACTCTGTCCTGGGACTAAGAACGAGGCTCAAAAATTCTGAAAAAATTACCGAAATCTCATAAAAATTTTTGGAGTTCAAATATGTTTTTGGTTTTGCTACGTGATCTTTAAATTAATTTTTAAAAATCAATGAAATTTATTGTCTTAAAAAAATCAAACCCAATTTTTAAAATTTAGAAAATTTCCAAATAAAATTTTATAATATTTAATATAATAAAATAATAATATTTACATATAGAATAATTATTTAAAAATTAGAGATGTTACAACAATCCAGTAAAAGACTTATGATAGATAAATTAAATAAAATAATTTCTTGAAATGCTTTCAGAAAATAATAACTAGTTGAACACAATAATAAATTTTAAATTATAATAAGAATTTACTATTTTATGATCTTTTTTCTCTAAATTATTGTTACATATTAAAAATTTACTTGCATTATTATGTTTTTTCTTAATAAATAATTTATTATTATATATAATATATATTTTTTAAATTAAATAAAATAAATTTTTTTAATCCCACTGATTTAATCAACTGTCCGCCTTTGTCTGCTGCTATCCCTATTTCTAATTTTGATCGATGTGAATGAATGGCTTATGTTGACCTTATGAGCTCAAAGGAGTATAGATTTTGATGATAACAAAACTCAACTAGAATCAAACTAACCTTGTGTTAAGTGTTGTGCTTCTCAAAGAACAAATAAAATGACTCAAGAAATTCATGATGGATTCATGCTTTTGAATAAAGGATGACATTTTAAGATAATACATGATGAATCAAATGAGATAAAGGAAGAAAATGTTACCTTCCAAAGTTGCATTGAAGATCAAATTTGAAGGTACATGTAGTATAGAAGTTAGTTTTAAACTTTTAGGATTGCTTGTGAAAAGAATTGAAGAGTAGAAGCCAATGATACTTATTTTTAATCCCTCAATTATTTTCTTTTAAATATCATAAATTGCCTAAAAACATTTGATTATGATTTGGTGTAAAGTTTTAAAGTTTTCAAAGCTATGCAGAAAAGTTTTTCTGGTATGCTAACTGGTTTGCTACTTTTTCTAGTATGTTAACTGTCTCAACTCTGCACAACATCGCAGAAAAAGAAAAAATAACGGCTATTTTCTTGAAATTTGAAATTATAACGTTCAAATGAGTTCTCAAACGGTCAAAAATGTTTCAAAGCTATAAATACACCTATCCTTGGCCATTTTGCACTTAATGAAAGTCTCTCTACTGTTCCTGACCCTTTAAGATCATAAAATCTTTCATTCAAAGTGCTCAAAGTGTTTTTATTGCTCATCATTGGCTTACCTACTCATCTATTCTTTATAGATTCTGTTGTATTGAGTGAGATTGAGTTTTAAACACTTTATTATCATTTATGAGAGGTCATTCAAGCACCTATTGAAACTTGATTGTGAAAAGTATTTGGGATAACACTTGTTAGAAATGTAAAGCTACTTGTAAAAGTTTTGGTGAGAAGATTTGTAAAGGGCTTTTGTCTCTTGCCTTTAAAAGAGAAGATTAGCGAAGCGAAGACTCAAAGTGGGATCTTTGAGAGAGTAGATGTAGGCTAGTTGAACCGAACCACTATAAAAATTCAATGTTCAATTTTCTCAACCCTTACTCTTTACATTTATGCATTTTAACTTTCTGATTGAAGTGTTTTTGCTGATATGAAAATTGATACTGTTTATTGTTAATCTTGCTGCAAACTAAGAAAATTGGTTTACTGCTGAATCTGCTGATATCTGATTTAATTTGTTTATTGTTTTATTTGCTGTCAACTAATATATTTGGTGTACTGCTCTGTTTGCTGTGTTGTGAACTTATTCAGATTACTAAAATTTGTACTGAATGCCAATATATTCTGTTAGATCAGTATACTGATTGCTTATGACTCAACTTTGAATCAATTGATCAATAGAGCTGTATTGTTCATATTTCACATTAGAAAATTAGGTTGAACCAAGCTGTAATTTTTCAAAGGTTTTGAGCAAGAACCGAAAAATTATTTTTAGAGTCCAATTCACCCCCCTCTTGAACATATTTTGGGACATCAGTATATATTATCAGTTAATTTTTAATATATTTTTTCTTTTTCTAAATTTATATTTTTAAACTATAAATTATGATTTTACAAAATTACTTTTTTTCTTTAAAACTATATGGCTAACTTGTTATTTTAAAATAATAATTGTGATTAATTGGAAACTTTATAAAAAATATATATATACAGATCACCCAATGTCAAAAAATTTAGATACAAACATAAAAGTAAGAAAAAAAATGATAAAAAATATAAAACGCTAAATTAAAATTATGATTTTTTAACATAAATAACGATTATATAAAAACGTCCATTATCCATAGGTATGATAGAGTTCCTCTATTTATTAAATATAAAAATTATGGCATTTAAATTATTATAGAAATCATTATTTATAACAAAATGGAAAGATATTATTTTTTTAAATAGGAAAAATATTAATTTTTTGCACTTAATAAAATTAATTATAATAATTTTTATGAATGATATTTCAGAGAAACAATTAAATTAAAAAATTAAAATTGCATTTTGAAAAGTTGTAGGGTTATCTATTTTAGTTATGGAAAGACTCACTCTTATTTATTATCTGAGTTATTGTTATAAAAATATTATTTTAAACATATTATTTACATATTATTAAAAATTATTTTTATATTAATTTAATATATTTCAATAATAAAATTTTCAATTTGCCAAGTTAAAAAAATTCACCTTAAATAGTCACCAGAGTCCTGAGCACCTGAAATAAACTCCGATGTCCACGTAGGCAACAACAGGTAGAAGGCGGGGCCAGCAATAAAGAAACGTAGCACTCCCAATCAAACGTACAGACGCCGTCAGTCTACACACACGCGCACAAACACACGCACGCACAAGACGCACGGACGAACACTGATGCAAGCAAGCTAAAGTTGAGAGTTGAGACCTCACTTTCGCCTCTCCGAAGAGCCGTCACCTGCCACCACCACTGCCACATTTTTTTGTTGGTGCAGACAGAGAAATGCAGAGACTTGCTCTCCCATAAACGCGCGTGATAAGGCTTCACTGATCGATCGCCAAACAGAGATCTCTTTTCTAGTTTTCTTCACGACTTAGGATTTTGTTGATCCATGGCATCGGAGGATGTGAAGACGAGCGAAGCGGCTGTTACGACTATCGTCAGTCTAGCGGAGGAGGCTAAGTTGGCTAGAGAGGGAGTTAAGGCCCCGAGCTATGCTGTTCTTAGTATCTGCAAGTCTCTCGTTGCTGGGGGTGTTGCCGGTGGAGTGTGAGTTTTCTTTTTTCCTTTTCTTGGTAGTTTGTTTGCTTCCTGGCATAATAAATCATGCTTTTGTTGGAAATGAATGTTATTTTGTGGTTTGCCGGTTCATTTACGCTTTCACCTGATAGAAGTTGAGAAAGGTTAAAATTATGTAGAACGGGACAGGTTGAAATTCATTTATATGCGCAATTGCTTCTGAGAAATAAAATTTGAGATTTTCTTTCCGATAAACAGTGTCATTTTTGTTAAAGATTCACTGCATTATTAGCCAAGCTGGACAATTATGCTTCAAATTCATATTCTTTTGTTGCATTTGGACCTAACTTAAAACATATACACTGAGGAGTAGGAGTTAATGTTGTTTGTTTATTGGTTCTTTGGAAATATTATGAGATTGGCCAATTTGCTTCTCACGAAAAATCGAAAAACATAGTATTATCCAAAATTTGAACCTGATGTTAGCCATCCAATCTGGTTTTTAAGATTAGGCAAAGCTAATATGTGAAATAATCTCAACTTTTTCAGTCACTTCTTTTACTTCCATAAAAATTGAATTAGTAACTCACAATAAGAACTCTGGTATTGTCATCGACACTTTCTAAACACTGCATGCGGTTAATCAATTTTTTTTTTCCGGTTTCTTTGTTTTGTTTCTGATGTAATTAGCAGAAAGAATCAAGTGTTTGGGTTAGAAATTTCATGTCTAGGATTTTGTGGTTAGATTCAAATTCAGTATGCTGTTTACTATAACAAGATTTCAGAACTCACATTATATCCTACTTGTTTTGTCTTGTGTGAATATTTGCTTGTTTCAATATTTTATATAGATTATTCTTCTTATTAACTTGACAGTTCTGAGCTTATTCGTTTTAAAACTAAATGGAATGGCTGGTGGCACTTCTGAAAGGCTAGTTTTTTTTCTTTTAATTTGTTTGGCCCCTGAGGACTGCCTTTAATTATTATTGTGGCTGGCAGGGGTTTTGCATCTTTATGATATTGCTAGGTTTGACTTTCACTGACTGAAATGGTCAAATGTGTTCAGGTCACGTACAGCTGTTGCTCCATTGGAAAGGTTGAAGATATTGCTACAGGTTAGACCATTTTTTAATTGTTTCATTGAATTGATTGCTTATGTAGCATGTAGTGTGTGTATTCATGTCTTGCACATGCACAACATAAATTTTGCACTGATTAACTCCTGTAATGTGCAGGTTCAAAATCCCCGCAACATAAAGTACAATGGAACAATTCAAGGGTTAAAATACATATGGAGAACTGAGGGTTTTCGTGGATTGTTTAAAGGCAACGGCACTAATTGTGCACGAATTGTCCCCAACTCAGCTGTGAAGTTCTTCAGCTATGAAGAAGCTTCTAAGTATGTTTACTTGAGAGTTTATAATTCATTGGTTGGACAGGAATTCAATGTATAAATATCTTTGTTTAATGCAAAATGTATTTGTTTATAGAATATATGTATGGAAGCCCAACTTGCTATTTGTGTTTAACTGTACTGAATTTGCTTAGGTCCATGAATATTAAAGGAAAATGGTAGGTCTGTTGAACTGACGAGGTCATTGTGGGAATGTTAATAATTCCTAGTAATATGTGAGCAAAATAAATTATTCAGAATTGATAGCTTAATTAGAGCAAGTATATGCAAGCATTCTACATTTCTCTCTCTAACTGTCAGGGGAAAAAGGTGATGTTTCTACGTGATATAAAATAATTTCCTGAGGAAGGGTATGCTGCTTGGTTCTTTGGTTCTATTACCAATACCATGTGTTACTGTTCCTCAATTCTCTTTTCTTTTTTCAATCATATGAAATGACATTTGTTCATGGTTCAAAGTTTTCTTTGATCCATCTTAGTGATATATTTTTCTTCTGCTGATTTTGTTCTATATCCATATGACAGGGGAATATTGTGGCTGTATCAACAGAAAACTGGCAATGGTATGTCTTTAATTTTTTGAATTATTATTTTACACTCTCTTTGCAGTCATAAAGATATTGTGTGCACTTCAATGTTTGGCTAGATAATATTTGTTCAGTTTGAGTTGGTTCTTTACCTGCTTGTTAGCAACGGATGGCACTTGATAGAGCCTATGTGAGTTATCTTATTCCTTATATCCCCCTTCCCTCCTCTGGTTGTTTCCTGCAGAAGATGCGCAGCTCACTCCTCTTCTACGCCTTGGAGCCGGAGCATGTGCAGGAATAATTGCCATGTCTGCAACTTATCCCATGGATATGGTGCGAGGCAGGCTAACTGTACAGGTATTGTCTTAGTCTTTCAGACTCCATTTGCTTGCAGATCCTTTTCCAATTTGGTTGTGTGTTCTCAGTTTAAATTTCTCCCCCCCCGCCCCCCCCCCCCCCCCCCCCCCAAAAAAAAATAAAATAAAATAATAAAATAAAATAAAATTCTTGTTTTGCAGACTGATAAATCACCTTATCAATATAGAGGAATGTTCCATGCTTTATCAACTGTGCTTCGGGAAGAAGGTCCACGGGCTCTGTACAAGGGTTGGCTTCCCTCTGTCATTGGAGTTGTAAGTCATCCTTTCCTTGAGTTACACCATGTATTAAGTTTTCAATCTAAGAGGATATTATATAAGAAAAAGGAATCTGACAACACTGTAATATCATAATCATCTAAACCTATGATCATTTGATAATCATTGACACATTATGATGCAGCCAAGGAATTCAAGAACATTCATAGCCAAACACTCAAGAAGCTTAGGATTATGGTTCAGTTTCAATATAGAATTTGTTTGAAGAAATTATAGAGGACTTTGTAGTTCTTTTAGTGTTTGACTTATGTATGTTGCATGGATAGTTTTGTAATTTTAGATTTGCTAGAAAGATCTAGACTTTTATAGGAATCTTTATTTATTTCCTTGTTGGTCAAGGATTACTTACAGGTTAAGATTTACTTTTGAAAGTCCAAATCCTTAAAGGTTAAGGACTACTTTTTGAGTCTATAAATACCATGTTTGTAATTTTGTAAAAAAAGTTTTTTTTTTTATCAATACGAATTCTAGCACTTATGCTTTGAGTTGTGTGATGTAATTCAACCCTAAGTGGTGCTTAAGGAAGTTTAGGCGTGAAGCCTTAACCTTTTATTTTACTGTTTGCAGCCCACAAATCTTCTGGTTTAAATTTGCTTCTCAATTCAATCCTTTCACAAACCTAATTCTCCACCTAAATTTCTGCTCATTTTAGTTTTCACAAAGCCTCAAATTTCAACATTAATTCTAAGACCTGCAGGCTGTCCTGCATCACCTTGTACATGTGAGGTCTTTTGCTTCTCAAATTGAAATTCTGTTCTCTTGGAATTTGTTGGTTTTCAGCCAAAAGGACATGCTAATTGAGAATAATTACTGTGATTGTTATAATTAGCACTTACTGAAAAAATGTGGTAGTAATTTATTGCTGGGATCAAGTCTTTTTATGCAATTATGGTTTTTGCTTTTCCTTCTTCCTGACACTCACCTCTCTGTCAACTCTCTCGCATCTTTCTGAAGATTTATACTTTCAGGGTTTATTGTTGTAAATTTCAGTGTTGAATTGTTGGGTGATAAGTGGGACAAATGAAATTGTGGGTGGTGGTGGTGCTAATAACTTTACTGCTCAGAATTTTCATGCGACTCTAGGAACAAAATGATTTCTCTTGTTTGCTCTGTGTAACATATCTTATTTCTGCCTGGCAGATCCCATATGTAGGTCTTAACTTTGCTGTGTATGAATCACTAAAGGATTGGTTAGTTAAAGCTAAACCATTTGGACTAGTTCAAGATTCTGACTTGAGTGTGACTACAAGGCTTGCTTGTGGGGCTGCTGCTGGAACTGTTGGCCAAACTGTCGCTTATCCTCTTGATGTTATTCGCCGGCGAATGCAGATGGTTGGATGGAAAGATGCTGCTTCTATTGTCACTGGTGATGGGAGGAGCAAGGCCCCCCTTGAATATACTGGCATGATTGATGCATTCAGGAAAACTGTTCGGTATGAGGGCTTTGGAGCATTATACAAGGGTTTGGTACCTAATTCTGTAAAGGTGAGTCATTATGTTTTCTTATGTTTCAGGAGTTGGGTGACCTCAATTCACACAATTGCCGTTTGTTAAGAAAGAGATTTAGTTGAGATGGTTAGATGGCCAGGCTGCTGCTCAAATAGGACTGGGGTTATTTTGTTGTGCACTTTTTACTCGTGGTTCAAGAAATCTTGAGATTTTTTGCGCAAATGTCGACAAAAAATGTATTTCATATATTTGTCTGAATGCCTTGACTCATAAAAAAACTATTTGCCTGCATAATCATTTGCACGAGTGGTATTACAACCTTCAGTGCTTCACCATTGTTGATAGTTTACTTGGACTTTATTCACATCTAATCAAGCCATTGAAAATGTTAAAAGATCACTAAAAATTTTCCACTTGGGTTTTATAAAGCTTTTTATGTGTGCATGATTGCAGTATATTCACATTGAATATTAAACTCTTATACAGAGGACATTATTCAATTCTTCTGCTTTCTTTTTCCAGGTAGTCCCATCTATAGCAATTGCATTTGTGACATACGAGGTGGTGAAGGACATTCTAGGAGTTGAGATTAGAATATCAGACTGAAGCGTGGGCTCCTCCCTGATGATCGTTGAACAAGTGTGCTATTTTTGTAGGCAAGGGAATGGGTAGAAGGTAAATTAGGGTAATTTTCTTCCACATTTCTCTATGTGAGTGAGTTTAAAGATGCATTTAAGGCTGTCATAAATTGTTTTCCCTTCTCTGTTTCCTTGAGAACATGCTGTAGTTTTCAGCTTCTCATTTATATTGTCAATAAGTATGTTGAGGGGACAACTTACGAAATTCAATTGGATGCCTCTCCATGAGAATTGAGATTTTCTGAGCATAGATCGGTCTTCCTATCCTTTTCTCTCAGCTTTTTTTTTTTATAATTTTTTTATTTACCTATTTATATTTTTTCTTTGGCGCGAGAGAATGAAGCCCCCTTCCATACTGATGATATATCTTCTTACGGGGAAAGCTTGCTATGCTAACTCCTATGTCTACAAATGCGTGATTCTGTACTGGATTTTGCATGTCTTGTGTTACTGATGAAACCACGACTTCATCATCAGTTCTACACGGCAAATGGAATCATCCCACTTTATAGGATGGTTTATTTTGGTGATAGCTTACATGTTTTGCTGCTTTCGTGGGCGGGATTCTATTATTATCTGGACGATAGCATTTTCATGAACTCTATTTGTTTTCAAGGGAAAATTATTATTCAATATCTACATTTTAATGAAATTAATTATTTAATTTATATTTAATATTTACATTTTTAATGAAATTAACTATTTAATTTATATATTTTAAAAAATATATTACTTAGTTTTTATATTTTACTTTCTTTAAATTGTACCTCTTAATTTTTTCGTTAAACTATTATTTATTTTTTTATTTTATTAAAATTAATTAGTTAGTATTTATATTTTAAAAAAACACATTAATTGATCTATATAATTTGATTTTGTTAAATATTTAATCTTATAATTATTTTTTATATCTAAATTATTATAATCATTTTTTCTTATTTCTCTACTATCTTCACTTATTTTTTCTCGTGTTCTTTTCACTTTGGCACTCATATTTTTTTTCTTCTCATTCTCTCACTACTATTCATCTGCTGATAAAAAATGGTATAAACGATTTATATAAAAAGATTAATTAATTTTCTAAATATTTATCTTTACAGTAAAATTTTTATTTTTATTCAAAAATATATTTTTAAAAAATTGTGTTTTTCATACTACGAAGATCTAACTCATTAATTTTACTAAAATAGAACTAAATAATAGTGTTTTCAAAACATATAAATTAATTAATTTTTTTAAAATAAAAAAAATTAAGTAATAAATTGATTAACATTAACTAATGAAAAAATATAATTTTTTATAAATATAAGATTAAGTAATTAATTTTATTGAAATATAAAAATTAAATAGCATTTTTTTTTAAATAATCTATTATAACATGGTCATCAAATGAAGGCGCTATATGAACTGGTGATTGGTGAAACATTGTCAGGTTTAGGCGAGCTATCGCTTCCTGTAAATTTTAACGGGTCATATCCTTCCAACTAAAATCAGGACCACATACGCATTTGCCCAACATTGGTTCAAAAATTAAATTGTCCATCTCCATCTTTGACTATTTTTTCCCAGGGGAAAGCAAAATTCCATTATGGTTTTCTCTGTGCGACACCAATAGTCATACCATATATCAAGGCTTAAAATAATATCTGGATGGGAGAGTTACAAGTTGAGGCATTTCCCTGCTGTTTTTCATCCTCTGAAGCAGTAAATTGTACAATTTTTCTGTGTTAATGAAGACAAGCAATACCATGAACAAGGATAATTGCTTAAAAAAAAAAAAAAGGAAGAATAAGGATAATACCGAAGAAGTCTTATATTTAATAGTCTTAGAAATCTAAATAAATAACGTTTGTGCTTGTTTACTATAGGATTGGTAATCACAATGATGTTACTACTATTGAGGTATTAAAGTAGAGTCTCACAATAATGTTTGAGCTACTTCAAATCCTTCAGGCAACACTGCCTTTTTTTTCTTTTCCTTCTTCATGGTATCGTTCTTTTTACATTTTTCTACCATGCCTAAACCCAAATGGAACACCTTTGTCAAATTCAAGAACCTCATAGAAGATGAACTCATAACTATTCCACGTATGTAGAAGGAAAAGAAAAAAAAAAATGGAAATATAGAATTTTACCTGCAATCCTTTATGGCTGGTTGAAATCTCTGCGCTTGTTTTCCCAGATGCTTAACTTGGTGTATTTCTTGTCTTCTGGTTTGTAATCTTGATATCCTGGCCTTTGCTTCATGTTCATAATCTTTGATACTCTTTATATCATTCTGCCTGCAATTTAAGCATTCTCCTGATGATAAAGAAAATAATGAAAGAACCATAATCAGGAGGTTCAGCTCTACAAGAAAATTTGAGTTTGGTTGCTCTGAAACATTGCAGGCAGCACTCTCCCTCTCTTCTTTGTCTTCCTCCGCCAGCTCAATTTCGTGATTTGCTTCACTTGCAAGATTTGTCATCTTGAGTATTCTACTATGCATCAAGAATCAAAATCAAAATTATTAACTACTTAAAGATTGCTTCCTAATTCCTGTTAGAATTAAAAAAAAAAAAGTTATCAATAACCAAAAGCAAATTACATGCATATTTACTTGAATAAGAAGACGCGATGAACAGAAAATTTTTGCTAGATACATAGAAAAGCACAGTTTATTCAAAGGAAAGGAGGAGACAGGAGAGCAGATTATATATGGCGATTGTAAGAGAAAGGGTTAATTCTTCAAAAACAGTGAAACAAAAAAAAAAAAGATTACAGCATGACCATCAAAATTTCTGATTGCAGCCACATACCCATACTCATTATCTCATCGCAGATCGGAAAATTTTGACAGAAATATAAAATTAAGAAAAAAAAAAAAAAAAATCAACATTCAGATAGGTATGGTGTCTTTTTACCTCTCTATTGACTGCCCAGCCTAAAAAAATTCTAAAAAGCTGAAGCAGAAGAGTCTAAAACATGAAAACTCACCAGGTCACAACTGGGTTCTGATCAAAACCTCTTCATAATACATACATATATTTGGGTAAGAATTGAAGACGGTAAGAGCTCTCAGTTCCCTGTTTCTTAATTTTGCAACTGTAAAATTAAAAAAAAATAATAAAAAAAAAGAGAGTAAATTGTAAAGAAGGAAAGAATGAGAAAAAGGGCTTGAAATGGTTGGAGCCCAATTAGGTGATACACCTCAGGAGGCGGATCCATATAGCCAGTGGCGTGATTCATTTAGATTTTAGTGGGCCTTTGATTGTTCGGCCAGGCCCAAAAGGATGCGGCAACTGTGAATGGCCACGCACACGCTCCTCTAAATTTTATTAGTTATCTTGTCCTTAAATTTAGAAATATATCATATAATCCCTTGTATTTTCAAATTTTATATAATATAATTCTTTTAATTATCAATAATCAATTTATATAATTCAGAATAACAATGTCGTGAAAAATTTTCTCTCCTTTATATGATAAATCAACCATGAAAAATTTAAAATCTATTGAATAATGAAGTGATAAGTGTATATTACAAGAATTTTATTTATAAAAAATAATAATAATTATTTATATTATCAATTTGAATTATTCACATGAATATATTATTTATAAATTAATTATTAAAAGTTTATTATATAAAATTTTAAAATTTATAAAATTTTATATTATATTTTAAATTTAAAGATATTTTTATTATAATTCTTTAGTGGCAATTTTTAAAATTTATCCCATGTCCATACCAACACCAACCTTCTCACGTGCTAACCACCAACCATACAATTCTTTCCACAATATTGAATGCGGGAAAATTTTTATAATTGTACCCTTAATTAATAAAAAAATAGCACATTATAATTTTAAATTGATCTTATTATAATTTTATAATTTTAAATATGATTTATCATGAAATTTATATAATGTGTTGTTTATGAATGATTAGGCATATAAGTAAAGCTTTTTCATTCAGGTTAAAATTTAATTTTTAAATAATTATTAAATTAATTTTAATTTAAATTAAAATATAATTTCATTTTTAAATAACTATTTTAAATAAAATTTAATTATTTTCTTAAATAATTTTTAATACCAATAAATTTTTTATATTTTTAATAATTTTTTTACAAAATTAAAGATCATATTTCTTTTGAATTTAAGAATTTAGTAAAATATATTGTTTGTAATCAATTTTTAATTATTTATTTATTTTTAATATTTTAATATTTTATGAAATATAATAATTATTTAAGTATAAAATAAATAATTATTTACATAAAATTTTACTAATTTCTAATAAAAATAACTTGTTAAGAAAACCCTGTTTGAAAAAAAAATTAAAGAAAACCCATTTTTTAGTAAAGCTAATTGATTGCACTTGAATCATTTACATGGCGAAACGACATCGGTTATTTGTACATCAAAATGCCGCGTTCGGCTTGAAGTTGCCGTGACGATTTGCTAAGCCACTGTCCTAGTCTTTCCCGTGTCTGGCTCTAGCTCGTTTTTGAAGCTTGGAGGATCGGAGAAGAAATGCAGTGGTGCATAGTTGCTTCTCTCCTCACCATTTTCACTAGTTCTCAGGTAAAACAAAACAAGTTTAATCGGATACCAAACCTTACTTCTTCCCTTATTTCACCAATTCCGACTGTTGTCCCTATCGAAACCCTAACCCTAAAGCACTCCAATTTCTACTATATATATTTTTTTATTCAAGAAATAATGAAATAATCTGTCAGAATTTCCTCTATAATGTGTTTGCAGCTTCCAATTTTAGGAGTTAATATTATTTAATTTATTTATTTATACCTTTTCAGGGTATCATAACTACACTATCTCAAAGTAATGGGAAATATAAGTATGATTACACCACTGTTCCTTTTCTTGCTGAAGTGTTTAAGGTACTTCACATTGCTATTTCAAATTTGGGTAGCCTTAAGTGGCCGAATTGTCTTGACCAGTTGATGATCTTAGTAAACATTAATCTGCAGCTTCTAGTTTCTAGTTGTCTTTTATGGAGAGAGTGCCAGAAATCACCTCTTCCCAAGATGACTACGGATTGGAAGAGCATTCGGTTGTTTCCTATTCCTTCCATCATTTACTTGATCCACAACAATGTTCAATTTGCAACTTTGATTTATGTAGATACATCCACCTACCAGATAATGGGCAATCTTAAGATTGTTATTACTGGAATTTTATTCAGGTTACTATTACTGCATTTAATTTAAATCATTTTTCCCCTTGCTCCTGGTGTTGGTGTAAGTGTGTAACACCTGTAAATGAGCATATATTTTTCTTTCCTGTTTCAGGCTGTTCCTCAGGAAGAAGCTTTCTAATCTGCAGTGGATGGCAATTGTTCTGTTGGCTGTTGGGACAGCCACTAGCCAGGTGCCACTGAAAATACTTCCCCTTTTCCAAGCAATGTTAACTTTGTGCCATGTGAATAAGACATGCATAGCATTTTATAGGCAATAGTCACATCGTCATTGAGCCAACCAAATATAATGTTGAAGAATGGTGATGTTTCTTAAATTTTGTTTTATATTCACAATGAGCTTCTTTCTATGTAATACAATAAGAATATAACTCCTAGCTACGATTGTGACCATCACTATCAGAATGACTCTTCTGTGGTCTCTTGATAAAGGTAAAGGGCTGTGGAGAGGTTTCCTGTGACTCCCTTTTCTCTGCGCCAATTCAGGGGTACATGTTAGGAATTCTGTCTGCTTGTCTTTCAGCATTAGCTGGCATTTATACAGAATTCCTGATGAAGAAGAACAATGATAGTTTATACTGGCAGAACGTACAATTATATACCTAGGTATCCTCTCTTTCCACAAGACATTGATTTTTCATAAACTATTAGATGAATGTGAAAATCTCAAATGTCCTGTCATCGTTTTAATACTTCACCCTTCCTCTATTCAGTACTGTTTTTCAGGTCAACCAATTGCATTGACACAAAACCGTCATGATTAGCATCCAAAAACTGAAGAGAATCATTTATTCATTTGGTCAAATCTGTGGAAAATGGATTTTGTGACATAATTAGGTTTGTTCTTAGGTTATTGAGAGCTCATCCAACTTCCTTATCTTCTAGAATGATTTTCTGTGTGAAGTATGGGTTTTAACCATTTTCTAGTAAATGGATGAACTCTGTCTGTGTGGAAGTTTCTGTGGACTTCCTCTGATCAATTTCAGGATCAGGTGATCTTGGTCAGATTATTGAGAAAGAACATGGGGATTAAGAATACTGATCTTTTGTTTTTCTACTGATCAGTTGTAAGCTTCCCTGCCAAAAGCTACATTTGCTTTTTGTATAAATAGTACTGAGGAGAGAGAGAGAGAGAGAGAGAGAGAGAGAAAGAGAAGCAGGAAGATAGAAAATGGATTAATTCTCCTGTCTTGAATCAATGATTTTTCCTTGGATTCAGTTATATAATTTCTATATCAGCAGAGGTTGTCATGCGGTGAACATCTGTTGACTGAAGAGTGATTAAGCTGACCAAAATTCCTCTGTTGTTTGAAGCTGTGAAGGGATAAAATTAATAATGGACATTCTTTATGTAGGTTTGGTGCAATTTTCAACCTGGCTCGGCTTGTCCTGGATGATTTCAGAGGTGGATTTGAGAAGGGACCATGGTGGCAACGCCTCTTCAATGGATACACTATCACAACCTGGGTGGTGGTATTAAATCTAGGGTGTTCTGGACTTTTAGTTTCTTGGTTAATGAAATATGCTGACAACATTGTCAAGGTATTTCCTTTTGTTCTACTGTAAATTTGTGTTCATGTAGGTGTGTAATATTTCGTCCTAAGTTTCTGATATTTGCTTACTATTTAGTATGTTTTGATATCCTGATCGATGCAGAGATGAAAGTTATGGTTAAATCTTTGTAGTCCATTTTCTTTAATACTCTCTTAATTGCTATTTGTTTCTTTGACTCTTTTTAGGTGTATTCGACATCAATGGCAATGTTATTGACTATGGTTCTATCTGTGTTCCTATTTAGTTTCAGGCCAACGTTACAGGTAATCTTCCATATGCTTCTAACCAACCTACTCACATTCTTTCTTTCCAACCCCCTGTGTGTGTGTGTGTGTGTGTGTGTGTGAACAAATTCCTATTATTTTAACATCATCTGATGCTATTTGGGCCTTTTCTGCTCCTTAATTTGTTTAGCAATTGTGAAATATTGATCGTATATATCCCTCTTTTTTCTTGTGTTGGTGCAGCTCTTCTTGGGAATTATTATTTGCATGATGTCGCTACACATGTATTTTGCACCCCCAGGTATGCTAGTGGATCTCCCTTCCGTGGGAAAAGCTGACCCAAAGAGTCTCATAGATGTTTCTATTGAAAGAAGAACAGTCTCATGAGTCATGATGTATCCTTTTCGTTGAACGCTAACAATTATTTGGTTAGTTTTTGTTTAAAATTGATACTGTAAAAGCTAGCATATTTTTCCTGGTAATCTGCTACAAAAATAGAGCATTGATCACTTATGATATTTAATACCACCATGGTCATGTGCCATACCTGTGGTGCGGATCATGCTGAATTAATGGCCTCTTGGTCCTGGGAAGAGAAGAGGATGAAGATATCGGATATTAACAAGTGCATTTTATATGGAAACAACATCTGGCTAGTTGATCATGGGTGGATCTCTGTCCTCAATTGCCTGGAGTTCCAACCACCAACCGACAGCAATTGTACAAAGAGTTAAGCCACCATATGTGGTCTATACACCTTTTTGTTTTTTCCATACTCTTGATGACCAATTATTTTAGGTGTAACTGTGTTAATAATGCAATGGCCGCCATGTTGAATAGTGTACTTCGCATAGTAAATGCACTTCGATTATTGAGGCAATTGATGCCCTCCTTGGATGGTCGCGCAGGTAATGTGTGGACAAGAAGAATTGGGTGACTATTTATGTTTGCGTTGATTCGACAATCCACAAGGCCTTGTGGTACTGAATTATTGTCATCTGCCTTAAAACTTGTGGATTTAATCAATCGTTAAAGTAACGAAAAGAAAAAAAAAAGTTTCTATGGTATTGAAATTAGAAATGGTCTTTGAAATTTCGAAATCGAGTTTAATTTAGTCTTCTTTTTTTTATAATATCACCTGACATCTCAAATACAAGTAAAATCTTAAATCCTTCTCCCAAATAATCTATAGCAACAATTGTTTCGAGGGATGTTTCTGGAGAGCAATAGTTCTCGTCAATAAATATATATGCAATGTTCATATAGTCATGTTAATATGTAACCTTCAACTAGTTGGTAATAGCAATCCAAGAAAGGGATCTTTTGAGGGGGAAGAAAAACAAAGTTTTAATTGATTAAGGAGTAAAGTCCATTGTCAGTTGGTTGTTGTAAATTAAAGCATTGATTAATAATTCGGGGATATTTTGGGCATCTTATTACATTCTGGAATCTTCTTTTCACTTAAAAAAAAGGGTTTATCAAGTCAATGGGAAATTAGCTTTCTCCTGTTAATGCCAGCGAAGTATTTCACACGCCAAAATTAAATCTTACAAAATTGTACTCTGACAAAGCGTTGTTTTCTCAGTAATTAATTACAATGTTGCCTTAACCTCGACGATGTTTGGTGCCCTGCCTTGCCCTACGCTACATTACATTTTCCTTTCCTTCTCTCTCTCTTGCAAATCTCAAGTCTCACCTACCCATGCGCGCACATTCACTGAAGCCTCTATAAAAAGGGCAATAAGATACACGCAAAGCTAGAGCATAGGTTATTGGGCAAAAATATGGAGTCGGTAGCAAGGCCAGCTGAGAACATTGGCGGTCGACCAAATAGTGAGCACGCAAAGGATCGGTGTGGCTACTTTCAGATGCCTTTGCACTACCCTAGATACACCCATGCCGAGTACGACACCATGCCAGAATGGAAGCTTGATTGCTTGCTAAAAGAGTACGGCCTACCCATCACCGGAAATGTTGAATACAAGAGGAAGTTTGCCATGGGAGCTTTTCTTTGGCCTAACTAGAGACTTTAATTCTATTCTGGTCATTGATCATTATGCTTCTTCCTCTTCTTCTCAGGTGTTTGAGTGTTATGCTGTTTGAGATGAAATGAAATGCTTGGATATCCATTTTGAAGGGAAGTGCATGTATGTAACGTAGCAATTAAGAAATGTGTGCTAGTGATAGTGTGTTTAATAGCTTCTTGTGTTATTTGCTTTTCTTTTTAAGTGTGATCAATTAATGGGATTTTCACTTGTTGCCTCCTAATGTGCTTGGTCATGATTCCTTTTACTGCTTGCTTTTCATTGTTATACATCAATTCATTAACATTCCCTTGTATAATGTATGCTTGATGGACCACCTAATGAAATTGAAAAGAAAATAAAAGCATATGGGTGAGTTTTCCTAAAATTGGAGCATTAGAGGTCGTCTGGCCACAGAGGAAGCAAAATGATCCGAAACAAATAACAATAAATATGTAAAATGATACTTGTTAGCAGTTTTATCTTAGAAAAACGATGCTTACAACCACTTAATTTTCTCCTTTTCCTTTATGGTTTTAAATAGTAGTTTTTTAAATAAAAAAATAATAAAAAAATCCCTTGTCTTAATGAAAGATCTCTCAAGTGGAATTTCAAGTCTTTAAATCTTGTGAGAAAGCTTTTCTAAATATGTGAATTCTGTCATAGTTTGTAGTCCTTGCGAGAATGGATGCAATGAAATTGCTATGGCATTTCTTCGATCTGATGTAGATACATTGGGCATGTGCCTTTGAGGCCTGTGGTCCTGGATAAATAATTAATACATTACTGGAGAAAGCTTTCATCGGTATTATGTACAAGGAACTTCTGAACCTTTCATTGGTATTATATAGGATCCAAAATCCTGATTTACGGGCCCTTACAAGCACAAAAATGCCTCAGACCCAAAACTATCCAAACTGGAACACAATGAATAGAAATTGCCATGCATGCCCAGGCAGCCCCTAAAAATCAAGAAGTTCAGATTACCTTCAGAAGATCCAGACAGCTTCGATCAACTTCTGGAGATGGAGCTTTTTACCATAGGGGTGGAAGGAGAAAGGGGGTTTGAGAACAATTATAAATTTGGGCTGAGCAGACCAGTTATATTGGCGTTAATTAAGTAATACACTAATATTAGTAGCGTTTTGAATGAAGAGGATTGTTTAAGGGTTGGGATGTCATTAACATTGAACGTTATTATAATTAGCACTCTCGGAGTTTTTATATATTTTTTTTGGTGCATTGGGTGCTAGTAAGAACAATGTCCACCTAACAATAAAAACCCTTCTTTTGCTATTTATGATCACCTTTATTTTAATTTTAATGTTCTTCGGGCTAGGCAGTCATATTTCTTGTCCATCTTCATTTCATGTTATTTTAAGGTATGTTAATTAGTTTTTTTTTATTAACACTTATTATTATTATTATTAAGGTCAATTATCTCCCTTGTCTATATCTATTTCATATCGGAACCTGATTAATTTTCTTAAAACCTAAATTCGATTAAAATTTATTTTTAACTATTCAAATTCATTCTAAACATGTTTTTTATTATCCGAAAAATAATCAAACATGATTAATTTTATATATTTTAATTAATAATCTACACATTATTTTTTATTAATATTTTATATTTTAAAATTTTAATAATTTCATAAATATTTAAATTATATTTTATGTAAAATAAAATATATAAATATTCATAAATATTATTATAAAAAATTATATATTTTATATTTAATTAAATATTTATATAAACGAGTTCAAATAACAAATATTCAACATGAAACTCGATCTAAACCTCATAATAAGTATTATTTTTTAAATTTAAACTCATTTTAAATTCAATTATATATCACCAAAACTCATTTTATTAGAGTTCAATCTTATTTAATATCTTTAAAGAGTCGTACAAATCACATGTAATTTTACATTCTCTTTCTTCAAAACGTTATTAATATTAGGAGCCTGCTTAATTAACGCCAATATAATTAGAATTCTTTTCTCTACTCACCTTCAATTTGTAATTTTTCTCAAACAAATCTCTTTTTTATTAATTCTTTTTCTGCTTCCACCCATATGGTAAAAAGCTCCTGGAGATAGCTACTGTTTCAAGGGTAATGACAGCACTCGGCAATTCGCGCTCTATGAGAGCTCAGTAGGAAACATCGGCCCTTCATAAATTTCCTTATGGAGACAACGTAGAGAAAGTAGAGCTTTCACGGTGCCACAATGACTGAGAGGTATATCATCATCTCTTGGGTCATGCTTTTTTATGTGAGTATTTTATGATCTTTCAATACTGACCTCCTTGCTTTTTTTGATGAATATTTTTTTTTAAATATTGGGCTTAGTGCCACTAAGTTAGTGGAGAGTGGGGTAGCAAAGGCCGAAAGGGTGAGACCTGGACAAGCCCATTATGAAATCCGGGTCCTTATAACCTTTATACGGGGTATAAAGGTCCGATCAAAGGAAAAGTCATTGGTCCTATAAAGGCAATGCTCACTTTTGACGCACGTTAGCATTAATCGCTGAGCAATATTATCTAGCCGGCACAACACCGAACGCTCCTCACTACAGTGCTTTCGCAAGTCAAAATTTCTGGTATTTACTTCCCACATTTTTCTTTCCCTCTTTCTAAACCTTTTTAAAACCCCTACGCGCCAGATACAAACATTTTCTCTCGATCCTTAACCCTAGTTTTCCTGAGAAGAAGGAATAGAACATAGACACAGAATGCCTCGAGAAATCATCACACTGCAAGTAGGACAATGCGGGAACCAGGTCGGCATGGAATTCTGGAAGCAGCTCTGCCTTGAGCACGGTATTAGCAAAGAAGGCATTCTCGAGGATTTCGCCACTCAGGTCCATCACTTTCCACTTTCTATATATTCTTATCCTCATATTTCCGTGTTTACTGTTTGCTCGCTGAGAAATTTGATACAGAGAAGGTATGCTGGTCTTTGTTGAAGTTTCTTTTTGAGTTAGGGGTTGAACCTTTTGTTTGAATATGTGTGAGCTGGTACCTTTTTTTTGAATATGTGTGAGCTGGTATAGTTTTCTCCAAGTTACTGAATGATTATGTCGTGCAATTAGTCTGCGAACTTGCTGTCCCTGAGAATATTGTGTAATCAACCTTAGTCTTAGGTCAGTTTTACGATATGCTTTTAATAAGTACTAATCAATTATGTACTTACGCTAATTGTTGGTCATTTTTTAGAATGCAAATGATTACATTGACATATTCCATTTGTCTATGAATCATATTTGTGTAACTTTTTGGTGGAGGACATGGCACCAGGGTACAAAATAGTTAGGAAATTTAGTGGCCACTCCATTTAGCTGAGTGGAGTTGTAGAGTACGTCAATGACTGGCTCATTAAAGCTTTACTATAACAACTTTCTTAGTGTATATTAGAGATTGATATAATAAACACAGTATTGCCTTTAATTGTATGGAGAATTAGTGGATCGCATTCACATGCACATCAAGATTTCTTTTGCTGGTGTTATGGGTGGTTAAGAATTTTTGCAACCTTGTTCAGCTGTGTTTTACAGAAAATATGCTGTCAATCCAAGGGTTATACTAACCTATCTCTTTAAAATCCTTGGTGCTGCAGGGAGGTGACAGGAAAGATGTGTTCTTCTACCAAGCTGATGATCAGCATTACATACCACGAGCTTTACTGATCGATTTGGAGCCTAGGGTAATTAATGGTATTCAAAACAGTGAGTACCGAAATCTGTACAATCATGAGAACATCTTTGTTTCAGATCATGGTGGTGGTGCTGGAAATAACTGGGCGAGTGGATATCATCAGGTTTGTTGCTTGGTTGTCTTATGATACAAATATCTGAATTTTATTATGGTTATCCTGAGTCAAATGTTTTAGTTTCCTCAGAATATTTATGCTTACATGCTGTTATGATCAACTAAAGTTTGTCATCTGGGATTTTTCTGTTCATTGGTGATCAGGGAAAGGGTGTCGAAGAGGATATAATGGACATGATTGATAGAGAAGCTGATGGAAGTGATAGTCTTGAGGGTTTTGTTTTGTGCCATTCAATTGCTGGAGGAACAGGCTCAGGTTTATTTTCTTTATTAGGGTTATGAATTCCTGTGCATAGCTTCAGTGGCTACATAATATACTAATGAAATCAGTAGCATATAATATGAGCAATGGAATTCAAAGATTTGCCTTTTACTATCTTGCTTGTGCTGTTGACCGCTTGCTCATTTTCTAATGAAGGTATGGGTTCATATCTGTTGGAGACTCTTAATGATAGATATAGCAAAAAGCTGATTCAGACATACAGTGTATTTCCTAATCAGATGGAGACAAGTGATGTGGTGGTCCAGCCCTACAACTCACTTTTAACACTCAAGAGACTGACACTAAATGCTGATTGTGTTGTTGTTCTTGACAACACTGCACTAAATAGAATTGCTGTGGAACGCCTACATCTGTCAAATCCAACTTTTGCTCAGACTAACTCTTTGGTATCTACTGTAATGTCTGCAAGCACAACCACATTACGGTATCCTGGTTATATGAACAATGACTTGGTTGGTCTACTTGCATCTTTAATTCCAACACCAAGATGCCATTTTCTTATGACAGGATATACACCTCTAACGGTGGAACGCCAGGTAAGATTCTAACTTGATATTATTTTCTTAATAAATTTTTTGTGATAATCCTAGTTTGGGACCTTTGGGTTATTCGCAGTTCTGTAGGTGGTTATGTAATTAATGAAAAGTCTCAGGTAAACAATATTTAGAATTTCAAAAGTCAAATGCAATTTAGGAACACCGCTGCAGGATTGTTTCTAATGCAATAATTAGTTTATTTGATGATATTGATTATTTCATTTCTTAGTCTTTCATTATCTGCCTTTGTTGTGTTTTACTCAAAACATCGAAGTCTGATGTAACTATATCTCTTGGCAGGCTAATGTGATTCGTAAAACCACTGTGCTGGATGTGATGAGAAGACTTCTGCAGGTGAGAGATTTCACTTGTAAATGTTTCAACATAGGAGCAGTTAAGTATTTCCTTGGTGTGATTTTCTGCAGACAAAGAATATCATGGTGTCCTCTTATGCAAGAACAAAAGAAGCTAGTCAAGCAAAGTACATCTCAATTTTGAACATCATTCAAGGAGAAGTGGACCCTACTCAGGTGATCATCTTATACTGTTCATGAACTTTTTAGTGTGAAGTTTTCATGGACATGCAAGTTATCCATTAGATGATGATTTTCATTATTCTCTTTATGTTCTAGTAACTACAAATGCATTTCTGTGGAGGTTTTGTCTGTGTATCTGGTTCACTACCTATTATTGCTAGCTTATCTATCCATTTTAAAGATGGCATATGGCAGTAATCTTAAAGAGTTATTTCACACAAAGGAAAAGGTTTTGTGCCAGCCCCAATGCTCTTCTTAGATGGTTTGGGTTTGGTCATGGTATTTTCTTAGTAAATGCAGTTGTGGAAAGACCAGGTTCTGCTAAGATGACTGATTGATTTTTCTTGATTATTTATTAGCCAATCTGGATATTGATGCAGATTTAGTGTCTTAAATGGCGAAAAAGGATCCATATAGTCGAACTCAACTAGTTAGAGTTAAAGGCTTTGTTGTTGTATTTATTAGCCAATCAATTTTGTTTCTTTCTGGATAAGCAGCTACATAATATTGAAGAAACTTGATTAACATTTGCCTTGCTAGCTTATTGCATATTTGGTATGCAGTGCAATTACTGGTTTTTTCATTTTCCTTTTCGGATATGCTACTCTTGCTTTTTGTTTTCTAGGTTTCACTTTTCTTGCCTAAACTGCATTGCTGCTTACATGTTGCTTTGAAGATTAGTGAAGGGTGGACAGCGTTATAACATTTTTGGAATGGATGTGTTTTATTTGGAACATGCACTTTGTTCAACTAACTCTTTGTATAAATGATTTCAAAATGTTGCATTGCCTACACTTTTATCAGGTTCATGAAAGTTTGCAGAGGATTCGTGAAAGAAAGCTCGTTAACTTTATTGAGTGGGGCCCTGCTAGTATACAGGTCCTTGTCTTTGATAAAACATAGCAACAGTCTTTCTCAACTTCTGCCTATTCGGTTCCTCTAAATATTGAATTAAATTTACTTGTTTTTTTGGTAGGTTGCTCTGTCAAGAAAGTCTCCATATGTCCAAACTGCACATAGGGTATGACACAATTTTTTGTCTTTTATTTGGTAAATTTCCTTTGATTTATTGTTCTATAGAATTTCTGGAGCAGCATAAGGATTTTGATTAAATTGTATAATTTGACTGGTTGGATTCCATGTCACCTTTTATCATTTGTTTATTGGAATAATATTTTTAAATGTTGAGGAAGAATAAACTCATGCATGCTGCATATGCAGGTAAGTGGTCTCATGCTAGCAAGCCATACTAGCATCCGACACCTCTTCAGCAAATGTTTGAGCCAATATGAGAAGCTGAGAAAGAAACAAGCTTTTCTTGATAACTATCGGAAATTCCCAATGTTTGCTGTAAGTTTCTTTCATCATGGTAAAAATCATGCATTTCAAGTCCTTGTATCAATTTATGGACTCTACCAACTACCATACATTGTTCTGCTTGATCTCTAATTATTAGTTTCATGAACAAAGATCTTAGCTTTTCCATCATAAATATCATAAGTTTGTTTTTTGAAACGCTCCCATGCAATCTTCATGCTATTTAATAATAGGGTTGTACGTGGTTCGGTTCAGGGATAAAAAGAAAAATCCCCGAAATCAAATAGAATTGAAATTTTAATTCAGTCCTCTGTTCTCAAATCATCAAAAGAAAAACTGAATCAAACCGAAATTCAGTTTATTTTTTCAATTCCCCCCTCAAGTAAAAGGAATAGTAAAATTTTTAGAGAAGTCAACCCCTCATAATCAATTTGGTGAATGTGGGACAAATCCCACAAATTTGTCATGCGTGCTTGGTTTTTTTTTTTTTTTTCATATTAACTATGTATATTTACTAATTAATATCTTCCAACTTAAACCTCCATTTCATATGTATGACCTACCCTTGTAAAGACTTTACAACATATTATAATATAGAATCAAAAGTTCATCATTTTTAATATTATACTTATGAATTTTTAAGGTTTAAAATTAGCTAATAATCATATTTTTAGCTTTCAAAATTTGTTATTATATATGGGATCAAATTAACATTTGTTAGCTCAGTGGTTAAGAACAATATTTAAATTGGAGAGATCTCTTGTTCCATTCGACCATCCTCTTCTGCTAAATATATCTTTTAAGGTTTAATTTGAAATTTCTCAAAAGGAAATGCATAATTTTTATATAAACTATGTTGTCTTGTTCCATTTTTTTTCTTCTTTTAGTTCATTATGTTTTATATATAACTAGAATTTACATATATAATTAAGGACTTTAGGTTGATTTAATATATTTGACTAAAATTGTGAAAAGCTAGATGACTAGGAGATAATATTAGGTTGTATAAAGTCTTAATTATAATCATACATACACAAATACTGCAATCTTAATTGCATATAAATGTATATAATAATTAGGTTAAATTGTATAATACATCTAAAAATCATAAAAAAAATAAATGTATAAAATTGTTTTTTGCTTCAATTCTTTAGTTCAGTACAAGTCTTGCATGGTTGGTATGGTTTTCGGTTTGGGAATGATGATGAATTAGAACCATACCAAAATAGTAAAATAAGTTCAATATGATTTGGTTTCTACTATAATAATTCTGGTTCAGTTTAGTTTGGAAGAACCAGGAACCGTGTACGTCCATAATATCTTTTTTGAATAGTGTTGAACAATTTTGAATTAGTAGTTCTCCTTTGAGAGAGCTTCAGTGTTATTAAAGGTGCTCTGAGGCACCGGGCTAGGCGCTAGGTGAGGCGAGGCGAGGTGACTCTCTAGAGCCTTGCTTTGCTCCGCCTGGCCTGGGTTGCATGAGGCGACCGCTTGGGAGAGAGAGGCGCAGGGCGTGAGGCGAGGGAGGCGACGCCTCTGTTACATAATGTTTTTTTTTTTTTAATTCATTCTTTAAACTGCAAGAGTTAAAAACCCTAAAGAGGAGACTTTAATTTCAACCCATGACTCTACGGCTGCTTGAAAAAGGGAAAGAAGAACAACCCAAGGAGTAAGGTATGTCTCTCTCTCTCATCCTTCCTGTCTTTCTCTCCTCTGCTTCTTCCTTCCTCTCTCTCCTCTCCTCTCTTCTTCAATTCTTCCCTTCTCTCAAGTCTGTCGCAACACCCATGTTTTTCTTCTTTTCTTTTTAACTTTTTTTTTCTCCTCTCCTCCTTCTTTTCTCTTCTTCTATTCTTTCTTCTCTCACAGTCACGCCGTTTTTAATCAATCTGCAGCACTTATTTTCCTGCGTTCTTTCTCCCTTTTTACTTTTTTTTTCTTCTCTTCTCTCCTCCTCTCTTCTTCTATGCTTTCTTCTCTCATAGTCACGCCATTTTTAATCCAACTGCAACACTTATTTTCCTGCGTTCTTTCTCTCTTTTTACTTTTTTTTTTCTTCTCTTCTCTCCTCCTTCTCTCTTCTTCTATGCTTTCTTCTCTCATAGTCACGCCATTTTTAATCTAACTGCAACACTTATTTTCCTGCGTTCTTTTTGCCTTTTAACTTTTTTCTTTTCTCTTCTCTCCTCCTCCTCTCTTCTTCTATGCTTTCTTCTCTCACAGTCATGCCATTTTTAATTACCCAGCAGCCGCTTTTTTTTTCTTTTTTAATTTATTGTTTCATTGTTTATTATATGGGCATTGTGATATGTATTTTTAGATGGATATTGTCAATTTTGATATGCTTTTTATTAAATGAGTATTGTGATATGTTAGATTGAGGTGTGTATTTGCAAATGATTATTTAATTTTGAAATTAGGTCCTATTAATTGGAGACTTGGAGCATGAGTAATTGTCAATTGTGATATGTTTTTTTATTAAATGGGTATTGTAATATGTTAGATTGAGGTGTGTTATGTATTTGCAAATGGTTACTTATTTTTAAATAGTTAATGTTCTATTAATTGGAGGTTTGATATGCTTTTTAATATGCTTTTTTACTTCTTAAACTTGTTAAAAGGTATGAATTTTTATATTAAAAGTATGTATGTGTATATATATAATTTAGGTAATTTAGGTTATAGCGCATTGCTTCAAAAAGGCTCTCGCCTCGCCTCTCGCCTCTTGCCTAAGGCCATAGGGTAGCCTATCGCCTTAGCGTCGCCTTTCGCCTTAATAACACTGGAGAGCTTGCACTGCAGTGCCTTCATTTTTCTGATGCAATTTAAATTGTGATCAGGACAATGATCTTTCTGAATTCGATGAATCAAGGGACATAATTGAGAGTTTGGTTGATGAATATAAAGCATGTGAATCCCCAGATTACATCAAATGGGGAGTGGAGGTAGATGCACCACTTCCTTACTTTTGTTATTGTTATACATCTTACTAAATACTAAGAACTTGATGTTTTAATACAGGATCCTGACCAAATTTTAACAGGAGAAGGCAATGCCACTGGAACTGTGGATTCAGAATTAACAGTTTGAACATGGTATGTTAAGAATGGACACTTATTTCTAGTTACTTGCTTGGGCTTGTAAGTTATATTTGTATTCTCGTAACTAGCTTTGAAATTTCTCATTTGCAGGACACTGATAGAGCTAAATGCACACTGCCGGAGTGGTTGTAAATAAATGTAGACAGACTACATCAGAGTTCTTTGTCTTCCTGTTTTATGGGAAGCTTGATGATTTGTGGTGTGTTAATTGTTTGGCTGTTTGATTTTGTTGGGCTTCTTCTTAAATCTTCATTCATATTTTGGAGATTCAGAATCTCTCAATGTATCAGGTTTCTCAGAGTTCAGTGTTTGATTGTCATCCTGATATCTAGGGAATTCAGGCTTCATTTCTCGTAGTTTTTTTATTTTTTGCTGCCTAGCTTGGATCTCTTAGATAGTTAAATGCTTTTTGGGTGTTTTGTAATTCTTGGGGCTGCGGGGGGTAAATAAGTATTTTTCTTTTGAGTTATCATGCTCCATTTGACCTAATATCTTGCAAGTGGCAACGTAACATGTGCAGCATGTTATTTGGTCCCATGTTGCAAACGGTAGAACAGTGATTTTAATGTACAATTCTTCTAATATGATGTGACGGTTATCTATGCTACCGAGTGGTTTTGTGGCAGTTCATAGAAATTGGAGGTTTCAATCTGTTAAAGTGATCTACTTACGTAGTAGATGCATTGCTTGATGTGTATTGGATTATCTGAGGGGTTATGGATTTATCCGATCTTTGCATTTTTATTTAATAATATGCATGGCAGATTTTTAGTTGTCAATTTTCTTTTCCTTCTTTAGACTACTATTAATTAAATATTAGAAAATGAATTTGACTTGCTCTTTGGCCATAAAGAAGGTACAGAGACCGAAGTCTGGTTTCTCGTTTGCATCAGTGTTGTGGTTTCTGTCCAGCAACCAGGATGTCTGAAGCGTATTAATTAGCTGGAGTTCTTATGGATCTGTCTATATTAGTGTGGACAAACTGACAATACAATCCATTGAATGCATTTTGAATTTGAATTTTCGATCACTCATCTCCCTCAGCCATGCAGCAGTCAAAAGCCGCAAAGCAGGAAAGGCAGGACCGGAGATTGGCGCTATGTTTGGATATGTAACAGTGGAGGAAGGAAAATAACAGAGGAAAATATTTTTTATTTTCTATTCTTTAATTTTTTTTCTTTTTTTGTTTGGAATAGAGGAAAAATAGTAAAGGAAAGGAAAATAAAATCATATTTGTTAAGAGATAGGAAGGAAAATAAAGTAATACTTTTTCTTTTAAATTACTATTTTACTCTTAATTCTATAAATTATTTAAAAAGTTTAAATAAAAAAATAAGAGTATATATGTAATTTCATCAATTGAAATATAAATTTTTTCTATGGTTACTTTAATTTTTCTCCAATTTGGAGAGAAAATAACAAGGGTAAAATAATTTTTATTTTTTCTCTTTTTTTTTATTTTCCCATCATTTCTAAAATAATGAAAAGTGAGTATCTCCATTTATTTTTTCTTATTTATTTTCTTTTTCCTCTCTTTTCCCTAACCAAACAGAGTGTAGGGTACAAGATGTACTCATGGTTGATGAAATCATGAAATTTCGTGACAAAAATATAACATCAGCGAAAGGAATTTTTTGTGAACCAGCTTGCTTCTTATGTACCATGGCATCTTCCTTACGTCTCTCATGGGTTTTTTTTTTTGGGTTGTTGCACTGCCTGAGCCTGAGTTCTAAGGCAATAAGATTTCGAATTGTTGTCAAGGAAATTGTCCTTTAACTATTCTAGCCCAAACTCAGCTTAGTTTATCCAAACTAATCCCATCATTAGACTGTCACTTACACCCAACATAGGATCAACAAAATATCAGATAAAAATTTGGAGGTTCACTCCTTTCAGTTGAATTAGCATAAAACAAGCTGCCTATATTAAAAAATGAGCAGGTCTATTAACTTGTCTATACACCAAATAAAGAAATATCCGAACTCCCTGAAAAAGAAAGTGTTTGCGATAAAAAATAATTGTATGCCCACATATAATGTACTAGTATATAAAATTTGATAAATTTACTGTGCCTCTACTTTAATGGTTCTATTTTTAAACATTAATAATAATATAAAATTCTTTGAATATTGATTTAGTGCGCATTAAACTAATGGTAATTTATTTGTTAATTTTTTTAGTCATCAAGCTCTAAAGAGGCAGTCACGGGAAGATTGTTAAGATTTGAAATCAAAACGAAATTTGTCTAATTTAAAATTAAAATTTATAATTAATTAACATAAAATTGAGAAATCAATACAATTCAATAATCATGTTATCCATTATTTTAGAATATTAGATTGCTATATGGCTGTCTTTCTTTGATGATATGATTTTTGTCAAGCTCATATTTCAAGTTGAATTTATTTTATTATTATTGAATTCTAAATCAAAGGATGTTATAAATGATCTCAATCTCACTATTTAAAAAAGATCTTCAGAAAATGAATTTCAAAGTTGAATAAAAAAAATCCAAGTTGGATATGAAAAATCTCAAATCACAACTACATAGCTTTTCAATTTGAAAATTGTTGTTGATTTATAATATTGTAATAATTATAAAAAATAATATATGGAAATCTATTAACTTAATATGAAACATAAAAAATATATAAAAACTCAATTATTAAGAAACACTATGATTTTAATTAAAATAATAATTAATAATTAGTTGATGTATAAATGTAAATAAGAATTATTTATAAAATAAACTAAAGCTTGTTATGTGAATGTGACTGTTGGGCATAAGGTTTCATCTCTCATTCTCACCCACACCTCTTTTTATTTAAACTATAATTAGTTACTTAAAAGGAAAAATATTAAATTTAAATTAATCCAATTGAATTAAATTATTAATATTTTCATATTTATTATTATTTGAACAAAGTTAAAATTCTTTTTTATATCAATGTTTTTTAATTTTTAAAAATTTAAGATATAAAAGAATTTATACTCTAATTTATAATGACCTAAATACATTTAGCTTGAAAAAATTTTAATAAAAATTTAAAATATTGATTTTTTAAAATAAATTAAAAATATGAATTCATTAATTTTTTTTGTCTAATTAGATCAATATAAAAAAAATTTAAAAATTTTTAAAATATTAGCCCATTAATTTTTTTTTATTTTAATAAATTTTTATATTTAACTTTTATTGACCTATTATAAGATTAAATTGTTTAAATCATTAAGATTAACTATCCAGTAAACTAATCGTTGTAATTTTTTATTTAATCACAATACTTCTTTTATTTAATTTGAGTTGAAACAATGCAATAAAACATAATTAATATTTAATAAAAAAATATTTAAAAGGTTAATATTTTTAATAGATTCTCATATTTAATTAAAAAAATGTAATAAAATTTTAAAAGATTAATTTTTTATTAGTTAAATTAAATAAAAAAATTTATTAAAATATGAACATAACCAAAACAATTTGAATATGAGTCCACTAATTTTTTATATCAATTTTATTACTCACTCCCATAATAAAATTTTTATATATTACTAATTTTAATTTAATTAATTGGACCAATGAAGAATCTTTTTAAGCAATCTTTATATGTGGTTAGTAATTGTTTACTTAAGGCCATATTTTAATAATTTTTAAAAGTGTATGTTTTTAATGGATTTTATTGTCCATAGTAATGTGTTTAAAATTAATTTAAAAAATTCTGAGCCCAATCTAATGATTGTTTAATTTTTTTAAATTGCAATAAATATTTTTAGTCAATTAATTCCCCTTAAATATCTCCAATAGTCCCTCCCCAGCTAACATCTCATACATTGTTTATCCTTATTAACAAAAACAAAATGGCAGTTTGCGGCTCGTCAAGGTCTTTCCTTGGTTTCTTTGCCTTGTTCTCTCTTATTTTCCTTGTTTTCTCTCCCTCATCTCGGGCTCAGGCTCCTGCTCCGACCAGCGATGGTAAGTTCACCAGTTTTGCTTCTGCATTTGCTTTCTTAGATCTGTTGCTGTTTTATTTACTTTTTTTTTTTTAACTTTCCCTACACTTGTTTTTTCCTAGATCTGAAATCATGAAAACTTTTTTTTTTAATTTAATGGCATTGTTCATTTTTAGATCTTTGATGTAATGTAGATATTTAAGTGCTCAATTTTGGTGTAAAACTAAATATAATCAGAAGGTTTTGTGATGTGTTGGTTAAATTTGATACCTTACAGGGACTTCTATAGATCAAGGAATCGCCTACGTGTTGATGCTAGTTGCCCTGGTGCTCACATACCTCATTCATACACTGGACGCTTCAGCTTCTATTGAATTTGCTTTTACAACCTTAGAGACATGAATTTTCATTTTATTTATTTACTAGTAACGTATTTAGTCAGTGCTGAGGAGGAATTTCTTACCTGCTGTGGATAATTTTGTACTTGTTTCTCAAGGATTTCATTTAATTTTGTGGATGATGGCTTGTATTTTTCTTTCTCCTTCCTCTCCCCCACCTTGGATTCTCTTTCTATGCATTTTTCTACTGTAGATTTCTCTCTCCGTCTTTTCTCTCTCTCTTCGGATCCTAGAAAAGGAGTTGGTTGATTATAGCATTCTATTGGTATTATTTGGGAGAAATATAGCAAAACGATAATGATATTTCAAATGGAATAATCCCAATAGAAGGGCCAGCACTGAGCAACTCGGGGACCAATTCCTGTGAACAGTCCCTTCTCCCCATGTTGGACACGGAAGTTAGGAGTCCGAATAAAATTCTGGAGAAAACTTACAAGCTGCTGCAAAAAAGAATTGAGCTTTCTAAATTTGGCTTTTGATTTGAGGCAAAAACCAGTATAATGGCAGAGCAGAATTACACTTGTAATGAAGCATCAAAGCCACAATTAGTCTATGAGAGAATTGAAATATTTATTGAACAATGACGAAAGATGGAAAAGGAGATGAAAATGTTGACTTATATACCTATGCCGATGAATAAGAACGCCACTTGTGGACTGCTTTGTATATAAGATTTTTCCCTAGTATGGCTAATGAAAGAAAAAAAAAAAATCTTTTGTTTGTAACACATAAGCAACCACATAAAAATTTTATTACATGATGATGGACCTTCTCAACCAAAGATTGGCTTCTGAAGCTAGTTTCATTTTCACACAGAAGGATTACCGAATGCGTAACCCTTCTGCGTAGGAACTAGGAACAGCCTCATAATCCAAATGAATACCAATGATTCGCCGGTGGAAATCAAGGAGCCAAACAATTGGAGCTACTCCTAATAATTTCTCCTCAGCCTGAGGTCTACATTAGTACTTATACCCTATTACATGGAATGACATTCCAATCAAATAAAGAGCATATATATGGAATAATAATTGATGTGGACGACCGCAAGTATACAGGTCCTTCAAATAGTATAGAAAAAGATATTATTCCCACGGAGAGTTGTGTTTTCAATTGAATTTTTGATGTAAAATAAACTATACTAAAATTGTAATTTAATTAAACAAATAAAAGAAATTTGAAAATTTGAAATTTAAAGCATGAAAATGTAAAATTAAATTCGAATAATGACCAATTTAGTAATTGGCTAAATAAAGAAATTAAGAATATTAATAATGAAAATTGATGAAATAAGAGTTAACTTAACACTCAAAAGTAAAATTCTAAACAATAATTGATAAAAGATGATTCTAGAGTTAAGGATTTATATTCAAGTCAATTTGAAAATTTCCTAGCTAGCCCAATCTATGAAATTTATGAGTTTAAAGGAAACCAATTCTAAAATCCTTTAAAATCTCTTTCGAGTGAGATAAAGAGTGCCTTAATTAACTTAATCCTACTTTCGTGGAGTTAAAATCAACCAAGACCCATTAGGTTCTTTAATCGATCTATTAATCCCTCTTAATCCTTAGTTTATTTCTAAATCTAAGCTAATTAAGTTCAATTTTTTTATTATCTATCACTTGGTCTTCTCCTTTCAATACTTCAACTAAGGATTAAGAATATAACTTAATGGGGCCCTTCATTAAGCATGTGAATAAGCATACAATAAATGAATTAAACCTCATAAATTTATTAAATTGGGATTAATTCAGTTTAAATCCACAAAAATAATTCAAATATTGCATCCTAAACTCCAAAATCAAAGAAAACTACTCCCAATCCATATTCAATACAAAAGATTTTATGAAGAAGAAGAAATAAAACATGAAAAGTAAAATTAAAACTGAAAAACCTGATGTTTGGTGTGAAGAATTTGATGAAGAAGAGTCAACATCCCAGCTAGAGCAGTTAAAAAATGGCGTGCTTCTCTTTTCTTTCTCTTCTTTCTCCCAAAAATTTCTTCTCTCCCTTATTATTCTTCCCTCCTTTATAAAATGTGATGTAAGGATGCTTAAATACCCTGACAAAAACCCTAAGATAGGCTAAAATGGGATGAAATAAAGTTATTACACACGTGAGAATATTTACTTCTTCAGCCAATTAATGAAGAAGTACACAAGTGGTGCAGGATCTGCACAGGCTGTGCAGATTTTGGGATGTCTGGAAGCCTTCAGTGAAGTTGCATAATGTCACGACCCAACTTATGGGCCAGACCGGCACTAGGACCTGGGCCAGCCTAAAACCCCCGAGGCCCGTAGTAAGCCTAACTATTCCTTAACCCAACTCTAAGACTCATTTGGGCCCAATTTCAAGAATTTAACTGGACAGAGTCCGGCCATAAAGTGGACCTTTCAACGGGGAGTTTTTGACTTACCCGACCTGTAAACACAATATATAATCAATTGGGGAGCTCAGCTCACCCTCCACATACTCAAATGTCATAAAAATAAATGGGAGCTCAGCTCCCTCATCCAGTCCAACAAACATGCATATAATAATAAGTTTACAGGCCCAACATGACAATTATATTACAGTCCCCAAAATAAATAAATATTTCTAACACATGCGGAAATTCTAGGAGTTAATAGAATTACACAAATATTAATAAACAATCTACGAAGGAGAAAAGCAGGTTAACCACAACAAAAATCCTCCTGTAGCTTGAAAAATTGTCACACATTACCCCTCTGTAAGGCATAATATGATCCCGTAGAATACTTAATGAACTACCGAACTTCACCTACCGATAACTCATTAAGTACCCTACAAGGGATTTTAAAACAATTTTCTTACATTTTGAAAGTGGTGAGCATTTTGGTAGGAATTAAAAACCATTTATTCAAAGTTTAAATACTAGTAAAAATTTTTGTCCATTTTAATTTTGCCGCAAATTTTATAAAAATTTTGACAGAGTTCCGTTTGTAATTGGAGAAAACAGTTCTTCAAATACCTGAGAAAAACACTTCCAAAAATTTTTCATAACTCTCAACCTCAAATAATTCTCAATCAACTCAATTAAAATCACTTCAAAGTAATTCCACAATACAAATCAAAATTCATCATCTCAAAATATTTAATACTTCATTCACAATGCATAAAACATGAAATTCACATGTACAAATATTAAATTTACAGAAGGAAATCCAAAAATAATATTATTATTATAATTTATTTACAACTGCTCAACTTTATATTGATGCATACAATATTTCCATATTTACATCAAAATTATCTACAAGGGTATAAAATAATACCCGTACAAAATGATCGATGTGGTCCACAATTTGATAGCAGCTCACTCTGCTGCTTTCTCCTTGCTCTTATCTGCGATAAGAAAATGAGTCACGAGTATAAAAATACTCAGTGGTGCACAATAAAAATTTAAAATGCAATACATAAATCATTCATTGATAAACACAATTTGAATACTTCTCAATCACATTTCACAAATATCAAAGCTCATAACAATTCCATTTAGTCAAATAATTTATTAAACACAGTGTTGCCAAAATCATATACACAACTTAAGCCATGACACAAAATTTCTGATCAATGCCGTGTTGTACACCACAACAAAGCAATCTCAACCCCATTAATGAAAATCAATGAGGGAGGTGGCTAGCTCGCTAACGAGTACTCATCCGATCTCAACCTCAACTGGCAAGCCAGAGAGGGAGGAAAATAAACGATCTCAACCCAATAAATGGAGGAGGAATAATATGATACTGTCATGCTAAGTGTGAACATAAAATCAATTCAAAACAATTTATGCAAATAATTTATTGGAAATCTGGCAAATTTTCAAAGTCATATTCACAATCATAAATGGCAACACAATTCGTAATTAACTCAAGAAAAATCAAATTTTCAAGAATCATATATTTAAACAACAATTACTGTGCACAGACCTGACGTGAGTCGCCTCTAGGCCTTGACTCAGTCTCTCAGAGCTTCCAAGTCTTTTTCAGCTGAAACACACAATTTCACAGTGTTTCAGTACCATAACTTAGCATAAATCCAAAAATAAATTCCACTTCATTTATAACTAGCTTTATTGCGCTAAATTCGACGTTCTCGAAGTTTTTGTATTTTGGGTTACTATTCACTACACTATTCAAGTCAAATTGTTGACTTTTTAAGGCTTAATAGGTATGGGAACTCCAACTTCACCCACATACCACATTTTGGTCATTAAATTTGTTGGTTTTGGTCATTTTCTCAAAGCTTAAGTCCTTTTGGCCAAATTGTCAAATTTTCAGTTTTAGTGCTCCAAGTTGCACTGTTCCATTAGTCAATCTACTGTTGGAATTTGGCAAACCTTTCTTCATAGAAAATGTTCCTTATTGTCTTAAGTTTATTCTCATTTTTGAATCACTCCAATTGGAGTTTTGTAGCTCAAGTTATGGCCATTTGAAATAGGGCTGCCGGATTGGAAACAACCCAGATTTTCTGGGCAAATTTTGGTGCTGGCAGATTTGAGTCACCAACTTGGGGTGGCCAAATGGCTTGGTTGCTGGCAGAATTTGGACTTGTGTTCTTCATGAAAGTTTTAGGTCTATATCTCATCTAACCACTGGTAAAATTTCAGGTCATTTTGACCTGCCTAGCTCGAGTTATGACCAAATGAACAAACACTGTTCATTTGGTCAGTTTGTACAGTGGCAGCCTGCTCTTATGCAACTTTGGTCAATTGGTTCACTAAGTTTTGGTCACTTTTTGGGCATGGTTCCTAAATGAAAATTGTGTCATTTTATGTCTATTTTCATCCCCAATTGGTACCATATCAATTGGACTTGTAAAATTTCAGTTTTGGTCCTTCAAAGTTGACTTGGTCATGCTGCCAGCAGCATGACCATTCAACCTCCGAATTTGGCTTCACTTCCAACAATTCAAACACAACTCATTTGGTCACAATTGACCATTTTTCACTTCACAATAGGTCAAACATGCCATTTACTCATTTCTTGCATTTTTGGTTCACAAACCCTAAGTCCCAAAACCCTAACTCACTTAATTTGTTACATTATACTAATTTCAACCATACAAACACAATTCCTCAACTCATTCAAGTTTTCTACATATTTTATCCAATCAAACTCATGCAATTCTCACCCCTACATAGGTTGGACGAATTTTCTTTTGGTCCTCTAGAGATATTTTCTTTTCATTTCAAGTATATTTCTAGGTTAATTAAGCTATGAACATAACTAAATCAACTAACAAATCAAGTTTAGTTTACTAACCTTGTGTGCAGAATTTTCTTCTCCCTTTTCTTCAAGTTTTCTTTTCTTTCTTTCCCTTAGATCTTGTTTTCTAGTTGCCCAAACAAGTCTTATATATGGTAGACTATTTTTTTGTGGTGGGATTTTTAGTTCTTCAAGCTCACAATAGAGCTTTCATGGTGGTTTTGTGAGGGAGAGAAGAGAGTGACGTTTTTGGGAGAAGATGAAGATGACTTTTTGTTTTTTTTTTTCTTTTCTTTTCTTTTCTTTTATCTTTATCACTTTAAGAAGACTAAAAATCCAAATTAATAAATAAATTAATTAATTTCTTTATGGCATCATGCATGAGGTCATGCATGATGTCATCACCTTTTTACTTTTCCATTTTCTTTCTTTTTTTTTTCTATTAGTTCTTTAATTTAATTCTTGATTCCGAAATTTTCTTTTCTCCGATTTTATTTGACAGTTAAGTCAGGAGTCAGCTCTCGGGATTAATTGACCAAATTGCCCCTCGCCGGTTCATCTCGATTTGCAAATAATTCCATATTTCTTCTGGCTCCCTGACCTAATTATTTGACTGGCTTAACAGTTCTTTTTCGTGATTTTCTCTTTTCCACTGTGTTCATAATGGTCCTAAGGACCATAATGTCACATTTTACGGTTCGAAATTTGATTTTAAAACGACTTCGCAGTCGTTCCCGAGGAGGTCACCCATCGCTGTGACTCTCGGCTCGTTTAACTTCTTATGTTCTGTTTTTCTTATTTAGACTTAACTAATTGAACATTACTAATTATTTGTGTTTATGGTTTCTCTAGTTGTCTTAAGTGTGGTTCTAATCCCTTAATTGTCCGGATGACATTGGTCACGGAGCGATGAAATATACCAGCTATACAAATAGGGTGTTACAATTCTCCCCCTTAAAATAAATTTCATCTCAAATTTTACAGTATCAATCTCTGAGCAGTTGTGGGTGTTGTCTCCTCGTGTCCTCATCTCGTTCCCAAGTAGCCTCTGGCCGAATGATGGTTCCACAAAGACTTTTACCAATGGTATCTGCTTGTTCCGTAGCTGCTTCACCTCATAAGCCAGAATTTTTATGGGTTCTTCCTCATATGTGAGGTCTGGATTTACTTCAATTTCTTCTACTGATAGTACATGAGATGGGTGATCGATACCTCCTCAACATAGACACATGGAAGACGTTATGTATCTTCTCTAACTCTGGAGGTAGTGCCAAACGATAAGCCAAAGGACCCACTCTTTCCAATACCTCATATGGTCCGATAAAACGAGGACTTAGTTTCCCCTTCCTGCCGAATCTCATAATCCTCTTCCAAGGAGAAACCTTGAGGAAAACTTTCTCACTTACTGCATACTGAATATCCCTTCTTTTCAAATCAATATAGGACTTCTGACGGTCTGATGCAGCTTTAAGTCGATCTCTGATCACCCTGATTTTCTCTTCAGTCTGTTGAACAATTTCGGGTCCAATCATTTTTCTTTCACTCACGTCATCCCAACACAACGGGGTTCTACATTTTCTGCCATACAAAGCTTCATATGGAGGCATCCCAATGCTTGATTGGTAGCTGTTGTTGTAAGCAAACTCAATCAAAGGCAAGTGTGTATCCCAACTACCCTCAAACTCAATCACACAAGCCCGTAGCATGTCCTCCAAGATCTGAATTACCCTCTCAGACTGGCCATCTGTCTGTGGGTGGAATGCAGTACTGAAGTTCAATCTAGTTCCTAGGGCTCTCTGAAGACTACCCCAGAATCTAGAAGTGAACCTAGGATCTCTTTCTGATACAATGGATACTGGCACTCCATGAAGTCTCACAATCTCATCGATGTACAACCTGGCCAATCTGTCTAAACTGTAGTCCATTGATTTGTGAGAAAATGAGCAGACTTAGTCAGTCTGTCAACAATAACCCATACTGCATCATGACTCTTCTGTGTCCTTGAAAGTCCCATTACAAAATCCATAGTTATTATTTCCCATTTCCATTCTGGCACTGACAGTGGATGTAACAACCCAGTTGGTACTTGATGCTCTGCCTTTACTTGCTGACAAGTTAGGCATTTGGATACAAACTCTGCCACGTCTCTTTTTAAACCCATCCACCAATAATGCTTCTTTAGCCCTCTGTACATTTTTGTACCACCAGGGTGCATAGCAAAAGGAGACTCATGTGCTTCCTTCAAAATAATCTGCCTTAAATCAACATCATTAGGAACACATATTCTATCCTGGTGTAGCAATAGACCATCATCTCTGATTGAGAACTCTGGTTTCTTGCCCTGCCGAACTTCTTCCAACAGCTTCTGATACTTTTCATCATTACGCGACCATTACGATCGATCAATCAACAACTGTACATGCCATGCAATTCTTTGCGCCCTTCATCATTAATCTCTAAACTGGCATGTAATAATCTCAACTCATATACCAAAGACAAAGGAGTAACCTGTAGACTTGCCATAGTCTTGTGACTTAGGGCGTCAGCTACAACATTAGTTTTCCCTGGCTGATAGTCTATCAGGCAATCATAGTCTTTTATCAACTCTAACCATATCCTCTGTCTCAAATTAAGCTCTTTCTGGGTGCCCAAATACTTCAAACTCTTATGATCTGTATAGATGTAACACTTCTCCCCATACAAATAATGTCTCCAGATCTTAAGAGCAAACACGATAGCTGCAAGCTCCAAATCATGTGTCGGATAATTCCTCTCATGCAGTTTTAGCTGGCGTGATGCATAGGCAATGACATTTCGATCTTGCATCAACACACAACCTAACCCATTGTGAGAAGCATCGCTGTAAACTGTATATTCTTTACCCGGTGTAGGTAAAGTCAAGACTGGAGCCTCAGTCAAACATCTTTTCAATTCATCAAAACTTTGCTAGCATTTGTCTATCCACTGAAATTTCACATCCTTTCTAAGTAGCTTGGTCAATGGAGATGCCAATATGGAGAATCCCTTCACAAATCAACGGTAGTATCCAGCTAACCCTAGAAAACTGCGAATCTCCGTAACATTTCTGGGTGGCTTCCAATTAAGGACAGCTTCAATCTTGCTAGGATCTACCTTAATACCCTCTGCTGATACTATGTGCCCTAAAAAGGATATCTCCTTCAGCCAAAATTCACATTTCGACAATTTGGCATATAGTTGTTTCTCCCTCAAAGTTTGCAGTACAATCCGCAGATGTCTATCATGCTCTTCTGCATTCCTCGAATAGACCAATATATCATCGATAAATACAACAACAAACTGGTCGAGGTATGGTCTGAAGATAGTGTTCATCAGATCCATAAAAGCAGCCGGAGCATTAGTTAACTCGAATGGCATGACCAAGAACTCATAATGGCCATAGCGGGTCCTGAAGGCAGTTTTAGAAATACTCTGCTCTTGTACTTTTAGCTGATAATAACCTGATCTCAGGTCAATTTTGGAGAATACAGCTGCACCCCTTAACTGATCAAATAAGTCATCAATGCGGGGTAATGGATATTTGTTCTTTATTGTCACCTTATTCAACTGCCGATAGTCAATACACAAATGGAGAGTGCCATCTTTCTTCTTTACAAATAATACTGGCGCTCCCCAAGGTGACACACTAGGGCGGATAAAGCCTGTAACACCCTAGGCAAATCCCACATCGACAAAACACGGGAGAGATGCTGGGTTCATAAGATGGAGGTTCCTAACCCCTATTGACGCGTTTTAAAACCGTGAGGGCTTCGGCCCAGAGCGGACAATATCACTAGTGGGCCGGGCCATTACATTTGTGGGATCGAGCGCTCGCGTGCAACCTTGAACTATGGTGGGGCAAACCTCGTGAGGGCTTGAGTCCCATAAGGGGGGTGGATTGTAACACCCTAGGCAAATCCCACATCGACAAAACACGGGAGAGATGCTGGGTTCATAAGATGGAGGTTCCTAACCCCTATTGACGCATTTTAAAATCGTGAGGGCTTCTGCCCAGAGCGGACAATATCACTAGTGGGCCGGGCCATTACAAAGCCCTTGTCAAGCAATTCTTGCAATTGCACTTTCAATTCTTTCAATTCTGCTGGTGCCATTTTGTATGGCGTTATGGAGATTTGGTCCACACCAGGCATAACATCAATTTCAAACTGCACTTCTCTTTCTGGAGGTAATCCTGGCAATTCATCAGGAAACACATTCGGAAAGTCACACACAGTAGGAATGTCCTTCAGTGCTGGACTCCCCACTTGGGTGTCTATCACATGTGCCAAGTACGCCTCACACCCTTTTCTAATCATTTTTCCGCGATGCTGAAATGATGTTTGAAGGCAATAATCGTCTCTCCCCATGTATTACTACATCACCATCTTGAGGAAGACCAAAAGTGATCTTTAGTCTCTGATCAATCATGGCATGATGCAGCTAACCAATCCATGCCCAAGATAATGTCATAATCTCTGAAGGGCATTTCAATTAAATCTGACAAAAAGGTGTGTCCTTGGATCACCAAAGGACAGTCCCTATATAGCCTATTTACCCTGACCTCCTGGCCTAATGGACTAGTTACTAGCACATCATAATCCATTGGTACACACTGAATAGCAGTAGAACACATCACACTAGCACTAACATATGAATGTGTGGAGCCAGGATCAAATAACACATACACATCTTGGTCAAGGATGGAGAAAATACCAGCTACAACATCTGATGTTTCAGCCTCTTCCCTCTGACGCATGGTATACACTCTAACTGGTGCGCCACTGGATGCTGGCTGGTTAACAGTGCTCTGACTTCCAGGGGTGTTACCAGGACCCCTACCTCTGCCTCTACCTCTAGCAACTGACGGTGACCCTCTAGGTGCAGAGACTTGGGTTGATCCTTCAGATGTGGCAAAAGATCCAGACCGGCGCGGACTAGTGCAATCCTTAGCGAAATGTCCGCTTCCTCCACAGTTAAAACATGCACCAGTAGCCTTGAAACAAACCCCACCATGAGTTCTACCACACGTTTCACACTGCCGGACTGATAGAGATCCTCGAGAAGCTTGTTGGGTCGGCTGACCAGACCGGGGTGGTCTTTGGCCAGAAAATCTGCCTCTGCCGGATCTACGGGAGCTGGATCCCCCAAACTGTTTCCTCTTTCCAGAACCACTCTCAGATGTTTGTCCCGTAGTCTTTTCAGCCTTCTCTTTCTCTTGTGAACCCTTCTTCACTGCCCCTTCAGATTCTATCCTTTCTAGTTCCAAGGCCTGTGAGATCAATTCAGCAAAATTCTGATGTCGAAAACCCACGACTTGCATTCTCAAATTCGGCCTTAATCCGGACTCAAACCTCTTACATCTGTCTCTGGGGGTGGAGACTAAGCTTCCAGCATAGTGGTTTTGCCTTGAGAAGTCTCTCTCATATTCTGCTATGGTTCTGTCCCCTTGTTTCAAACTCAGGAATTCTTGCAATTTCTTATCTACATATGCATCAGGAACCCATTTCTGCCTGAATTCCCTCAGGAAGTCTGTCCATGTCAGCACAAGCGGCTCAACCAGGCTGTGGGGGATGGTCTTCCACCATTCATATGCATCGCCTTGTAACAAGGAAATAGAATACTCGAACTTCATCTCTTCCGTACATTGCAGTTTTCTGTAAACTCGTTCCATTCTTTCCAACCACTGTTCTGCCTCCAGTGGATCCACAGTGCCTTTAAACTCGGTGGCCCCAAATTTCATCAGTTTTTCATATTGCCGAGAAATGGTTGCGCTATGTATCGGTATTTGAACTTGGGGTGGCACATTACCCGCCATTTGCTGGAAGAACGCAACCATCTGCTGTGCAAATTGAGCAGGGAACTGCGGCGCTGGAGCAGGAGCTGGAGTGGCTGACCCACTCACGTTCTGGAGTGCTGGGCTTCCTCTTGAACCTCGGCCTCAACAGATTATTCTTCGGAATGATCTCCTCCTTCCATTCCGTTTTCCCAAATTTTCTACTTCCTGAGATCAAACACAAGGAGGTTGACCTCCATTAGTGCATATTCATGATGTAAATATGTCATATATATCAATTAAAGACACTTGAGCAGTTGTACTTATCAATAAAATGTTCATACACATAGTCAAAATTTATTGAAAAACCATGCTCTGATACCACTAAAACATGTCACACCTTACCCCTCTGTAAGGCATAATATGATCCCGTAGAATACTTAATGAACTACCGAACTTCACCTACCGATAACTCATTAAGTACCCTACTGTAACGATCGGGAACCAGCCACTAGAGGAATTGTCCGCTTTGGCCATAAGCCTCACGGTTTTGTCCCATAGGTGGAATGGAGAACTTCACCTACAAGGGATTTTAAAACAATTTTCTTACATTTTGAAAGTGGTGAGCATTTTGGTAGGAATTAAAAACTATTTATTCAAAGTTTAAATACTAGTAAAAATTTTTGTCCATTTTAATTTTGCCGCAAATTTTATAAAAATTTTGACAGAGTTCCGTTTGTAATTGGAGAAAACAGTTCTTCAAATACCTGAGAAAAACACTTCCAAAAATTTTTCACAACTCTCAACCTCCAATAAATCTCAATCAACTCAATTCAAATCATTTCAAAGTAATTCCACAATACAAATCAAAATTCATCATCTCAAAATATTTAATACTTCATTCACAATGCATAAAACATGAAATTCATATGTACAAATATTAAATTTACAGAAGGAAATCCAAAAATAATATTATTATTACAATTTATTTACAACTGCTCAACTTTATATTGATACATACAACATTTCCATATTTACATCAAAATTATCTACAAGGGTATAAAATAATATCCGTACAAAATGATCGATGTGGTCCACAATTTGATAGCAGCTCACTCTGCTGCTTTCTCCTTGCTCTTATCTGCGACAGCAAAATGAGCTATCGCTGAGTATAAAAATACTCAGTGGTGCACAATAAAAATTTAAAATGCAATACATAAATCATTCATTGATGAACACAATTTGAATACTTCTCAATCACATTTCACAAATATCAAAGCTCATAACAATTCCATTTAGTCAAATAATTTATTAAACACAGTGTTGCCAAAATCATATACACAACTTAAGCCATAACACAAAATTTCCGATCAATGCCGTGTTGTACACCACGACAAAGCAATCTCAACCCCATTAATGAAAATCAATGAGGGAGGTGGCTAGCTAGCTAATGAGTACTCATCCGATCTCAACCTCAACTGGCAAGCCAGAGAGGGAGGAAAATAAACGATCTCAACCCCATAAATGGAGGAGGAATAATGTGATACTGTCATGCTAAGTGTGAACATAAAATCAATTCAAAACAATTTATGCAAATAATTTATTGGAAATCTGGCAAATTTTCAAAGTCATATTCACAATCATAAATGGCAACACAATTCGTAATTAACTCAAGAAAAATCAAAATTTCAAGAATCATATATTTAAACAACAATTACTGTGCACAGACCTGACGTGAGTCGCCTCTAGGCCTTGACTCAGTCTCTCAGAGCTTCCAAGTCTTTTTCAGCTGAAACACACAATTTCACAGTGTTTCAGTACCATAACTTAGCATAAATCCAAAAATAAATTCCACTTCATTTATAACTAGCTTTATTGCGCTAAATTCGACGTTCTCGAAGTTTTTGTATTTCGGGTTACTATTCACTACACTATTCAAGTCAAATTGTTGACTTTTTAAGGCTTAATAGGTATGGGAACTCCAACTTCACCCACATACCACATTTTGGTCATTAAATTTGTTGGTTTTGGTCATTTTCTCAAAGCTTAAGTCCTTTTGGCCAAATTGTCAAATTTTCAGTTTTGGTGCTCCAAGTTGCACTATTCCATTAGTCAATCTACTGTTGGAATTTGGCAAACCTTTCTTCATAGAAAATGTTCTTTATTGTCTTAAGTTTATTCTCATTTTTGAATCACTCCAATTGGAGTTTTGTAGCTCAAGTTATGGCCATTTGAAATAGGGCTGCCGGATTGGAAACAACCCAGATTTTCTAGGCAAATTTTGGTGCTGGCAGATTTGAGTCACCAACTTGGGGTGGCCAAATGGCTTGGTTGCTGGCAGAATTTGGACTTGTGTTCTTCATGAAAGTTTTAGGTCTATATCTCATATAACCACTGGTAAAATTTCAGGTCATTTTGACCTGCCTAGCTCGAGTTATGACCAAATGAATAAACACTGTTCATTTAGTCAGTTTGTACAGTGGCAGCCTGCTCTTATGCAACTTTGGTCAATTGGTTCACTAAGTTTTGGTCACTTTTTAGGCATGGTTTCTAAATGAAAATTGTGTCATTTTATGTCTATTTTCATCCCCAATTGGTACCATATCAATTGGACTTGTAAAATTTCAGCTTTGGTCCTTCAAAGTTGACTTGGTCATGCTGCAATCTCCGAATTTGGCTTCACTTCCAACAATTCAAACACAACTCATTTGGTCACAATTGACCATTTTTCACTTCACAATAAGTCAAACATGCCATTTACTCATTTCTTGCATTTTTGGTTCACAAACCCTAAGTCCCAAAACCCTAACTCACTTAATTTGTTACATTATACTAATTCCAACCATACAAACACAATTCCTCAACTCATTCAAGTTTTCTAACATATTTTATCCAACCAAACTCATGCAATTCTCACCCCTACATAGGTTGGACGAATTTTCTTTTGGTCCTCTAGAGATATTTTCTTTTCATTTCAAGTATATTTCTAGGTTAATTAAGCTATGAACATAACTAAATCAACTAACAAATCAAGTTTAGTTTACTAACCTTGTGTGCAGAATTTTCTTCTCCCTTTTCTTCAAGTTTTCTTTTCTTTCTTTCCCTTAGATCTTGTTTTCTAGTTGCCCAAACAAGTCTTATATATGGTAGACTATTTTTTTGTGGTGGGATTTTTAGTTCTTCAAGCTCACAATAGAGCTTTCATGGTGGTTTTGTGAGGGAGAGAAGAGAGTGACATTTTTGGGAGAAGATGAAGATGACTTTTTGTTTTTTTTTTTTTTTCTTTTCTTTTATCTTTATCACTTTAAGAAGACTAAAAATCCAAATTAATAAATAAATTAATTAATTTCTTTATGGCATCATGCATGAGATCATGCATGATGTCATCACCTTTTTACTTTTCTATTTTCTTTCTTTTTTTTTTCTATTAGTTCTTTAATTTAATTCTTGATTCCAAAATTTTCTTTTCTCCAATTTTATTTGACAGTTAGGTCAGGAGTCAGCTCTCGGGGTTAATTGACCAAATTGCCCCTCGTAGTTCATCCCGGTTGCAAATAATTCCATATTTCTTGGCTCACGACCTAATTATTTGGTAGCTTAACGATTCTTTCGTGATTTTCTCTTTTCCACTGTGTTCATAATGGTTCTAAGGACAGCAACGTCACATTTTACGGTTCGAAATTTGAGTTTAAAATGACTTCGCAGTCGTTCCCGAGGAGGTCACCCATCGCTGTGACTCTTGGCTCGTTTAACTTCTTATGTTCTGTTTTTCTTATTTATACTTAACTAATTGAACATTACTAATTATTTGTGTTTATGGTTTCTCTAGTTGTCTTAAGTATGGTTCTAATCCCCTTAATTGTCCGGACCGACATCGGTCACCGGAACAGTGAAATATACCAGGCTATACAAATAGGGGTGTTACAAAAATAATGAACATGAGTGAGCGTTCGACTCAGAGAGTAAAATATCAATTTTAACCATAATCTTTATAACTATATAAAGCTAATGCACCCTGTAGAGTGAAATGCAATATCAGTAATATTTTCAAATCATAACCGCAAAAAGGTAATTTGGAGGACTCACACACCCAGTAATGTCAAATCATAAATATATGGGAGCTGTTCCCCCATACAGCTCTCTTTAATCCAACCTGTGCCAGTGAAGAACTCAAGTCAGACTTTCGCTTAATAAACCAAATCGAGGTCCCAGCGAAGAACTCAAGCCGTGTCTACCCAGAAGGACCGGGTCCCAGCGAAGATCTCAAGCAGTATCTACCCGTCCTATCTATAGCCAACACCACATCACACGCACGTCAACGCACGCACACTGCTCCAAATTACCACAATAACATCCATGGCACTTTAACAGTTGTGAATGCAACATTAAACGTGCTTAGAGTTTAACTACATAGATATATACATATAAGTGATGCATGGGCATGCTTGAACATATAATAATATCGAAATTACAATTAAAATTAATATTTTACTCACAGACTTAACCGAAGTCACTGTGGTGGCTGGGAGGAGGAAGAAGGTTGTCCCGGCTCACCTGACAGTTTTATTAAAATCATTTAATAAATTTGACTCAATACAAACTAAGAAAAAGACCAAAGACGTTCTAGGTCGTGCCGAAAATTCGGCAGAGTCTCTCCTATACTTAGGATCTACCCAACCTGCAAATGGGTTTAAAACACACTTCTATATCCACCAATTATACACCCATAACTCAATCATATCACACAGCCCCTCCTAGGCCCATCTAAACAGTCATCAATTACAATATGTAAAATTATAGTTTAATCCTTATAATTGACCCTTTTTGCAAAAACTACCCAAATAAACTCTAAAACTTTGCCCTGCGGTCCTTAGCAATATTACTAGGCTAATGCAAAAAGAATAATAATTTTCTGAGCTACCATGAATATTTTATGGATTTTTAATCCCATTTAAGCACTAGAAAATTATGAAAAAGCAAGGTTCAGGTTTATCTATGCCAATTCCGATTTCGGGAACGCGCTTAGGGTGTCGGACAATGGTGGGGTAGCCAAAATCTCGATCCAATTCCAAGACTTTTTCGGTAGCCAGTCTGTCTGGTCGGAAATTCACAGACCCGGACAACTATCGAATTTCCTCGAATTGAAGGTACCTACACGAAGCCCACAACATGGGGGTTAGTATAAAATTTTTAAGGAATTTTTCTAAGCTCATTTAATGCTCGGAAAAATGCTGTGAAGTTTCATGGGACCCACCGAAAAACGGTGTCGAAAAATTTCGAAATTTATATTGCCGCGAAGCTCTCGACGAGTGGAGCGCTCTGGTACTCTCGGTTTCCTCGTGGGGTTTACGATTTACGAGAAATCTAGTCCAAAATTCGAAATAGGCTAAAACTTCCCGGACAAATATTGGACAAACCGCTCTATGGATTTTGGTGTTCTTAGTGTTTATGGAAAGCTCTCGAGGTGTAGATGGTGTTTGACACAAGACCTGGCCCAATTGGTGGCCGGATCGGCCGGATTTCGACCGGAAAGTTGAAGCATCGCGCGCGCACAGGGGAGGAGTTCGCGCACGTTTTTCGACCACCTGGGATGATGGCCGGCCGTGGGGAGGCACTGGGGCGACGCACCGGCGAGATGGGGAGGCTGGGGAGGCAGCAACGCGGCCTGGGGGTGAGGGAGGAGAGAGAAAACGGGAGAGAGAGGAGAAGAGGAAACGCTCGCAGGAAGAAAAAGAAGAAGAAGAATGAGCTGGCTCGATTTGGTCCAGTTCGATTCGGCTGATTCGATTCAGGGTACCCAAAATTGAATTTTTACTCTGCCTTGGGATAAAAAACGAGGTCCAAAAATTTCGAAAAAATTCCAGAAAACTCAGAAAAATCCATAGAATCCAAATATATTTTTAGTTTTGCCACGTGGTCTTTAAATTAATATTTAAAAATCATCAAAGTTTTATATTTTCGTAAAATCAAACCTAATTTCTAAAATCCAAAAAATTTCAAATAATTTCTTAAAATTTAAATAAAATTAAAACATTAATATTACTCACAAAATAATAAATTTAAAAATTTGGGGTGTTACACATAAGGAAAGTGTGAAAGTGCACAAGTTATGCTGCTGGTTGTGTAAGTCTCAGCAGGTGCAGGTCTCTTCCGTGAAATTGCATAAGGAACCCGCATAAGCTATGCAGCAAGTTATGCACTTTTCGACAGATATTCAATTCCTTCTAATTTCTATGCAAAAACTGCACAGATTATGCAATAAGTAATGCGGATTTCAACAACTTCATAATTTTTAATTTCTAAGCTTCATTTTAGCACTTTTGGATCTAAAAATTACTCCTTACTTACACAATTATATTTTAGTCCCTCAAAACACCATTTTATCTACAAAGCAAAAGCAAAATTATAAATTAGTTCAGAAATTGACAATTATGTAAAGTTAACTAAATGACTAATAAAATTAATTGAAAATGACTAACAAATTAATAAAATGGTCATGAAATCTAACTTAATTAACTATGTAAAATGTATGCATCAATAATTCAAAGAAAAACAGACTTTAAATTTATAAAAAAATAATTATTTTAAAAATAAAAAGATAAAATACATATAAGAAATTATAGTATACTCCTTACATGAAAATAATATTCATTTTTTTATAAAATTGTAGATATTTTTTATAATATGGAAAGTAAACTCATGTGATTGTAACAGAAAGCATAATATAATTGTTGTATGTACGATAAATTTTTTATAGCCATTGATTGTAGTATAATTCTTGTGAGTCTTATTATAATCGATGGTCAAAATCTATTTATTATACAACAATTGTATGAAATGATTTTTTTTTTAATAATTACTCAATAAATAGCTAATCGATAGTTATAATTGTATAGTACCCACTATCATCTATATATCTTTCACGCATGACAAAGCCTAATTATCGATGAAATGCTTGCTGAAACGACAACCAATTTGGCTGTTATCCCAATTGCCTTCTGCCAGTTAACATGAATCAACTAGCATTCTAATATAAAAACTAACGAACCCGGTTTTTGTTTTCTTTTCCTTATTCTGGATATCATAGCCCGTCTTGTTCTTGATTTTTTCCACTCCTGTTCCAATCAGAAGCAGTCTTTCCACTTTTAAAACAAGCATTCAGCTCTTTCACAACATCAAGCGATCTTCCGTGATATTAGATTTTTTTTTTTTTTGCTAGATTGATATTAGGATTATTCTACTCTCTTCTAAGCGATTAAGGGTTGCATGCCTATCTATTGTCTTCCAAGATTGTAATCTCTGCATAAAATATACTTAGGTTATTTCACCGGCTAGTATTCTAGTCCGAAGTCTTCATTATCTAGTTAAAAATCTTTACTCTCTTGTTTTCCTCTCGGTTCAGTTCTTTACCTCTAGGCACCAGGCTTTTTCTTTGTCGACGAGTGGTCTCACCTGTCCGATCTGGTTAGGGGGAGACCTCCTTTTCACTGTTTTAAAAGTGGGTGTTGCCCTCGCCATCTTTCAGGAGGGGTGTGTGCATAAATAATGGTATTTTGTTGATTTGTGCTCATCGATTTGGTGCTTGAAAGAAGAGGACTTTTCTTGATTGGCTTTGTTGAGTATGTTTGCATGCAGGTCCAATGAGCTCTTTAACTGGTTTTTCCTTCTTTTTGGCTAGGAGAGGATAACGTTTTAAAAGATGTGGGTATCTCAAGGGTCTTTAGCTAGCTCTGACATCCATGGCCGACCTTTTCGATTCTTATTGCCAGTCGAGCTCTTCTCCATCACTCTCTGCGAGTGGCTTGTTGCATGTAAAGGTGATTTGGGTTACATAGTCTTCATGCTCTGGTCGGATTGCTTGGTCTTGCTGCTTAGGATAGACGACAAGACAAGAGTTCTGCTAGGACCTTTTCAGGCATCATAGCCTGTTCTTCCTTCTGCCCACCAATCCATTCTTCCCCAGCGGCCCTACAACATTCTCAGGATCCATGCTCGTTTCCTTTCGCGGTCAACTGTTTCCTTTAGATTTATTTTGTATGGATTGTGGGCCTTATAGATATAGAGAATTGTAGTGTTGTAATTGGACTGGTTGGTTATAAGCTCTTATTTGTATAACTTTTTCAATATGAATGAATTCTATCTTCTAATTAAAAAAAAAAAAAAAAAATCTCTGCATAAAGATTAAAGCATTCCACATACGAAGTTAATCAACAGGGTAGAGAAGTAGAGAAAGTAGTCCTTGTCAATAGATTTGTATTATTTTTGAAACTAAATGTGTTGTTTATTTTGTAATGGGAATGCGCTGGAAGCCAGAAATTGGATCAATAATTTACAGCTGTAAGTAGCTTGTGGAATGTGCGTATGGTTGTACAAAGAATGCCAAAATCACTCTAGCTATTCAAACTTTGTCAATGACTAATAATTCTGAAGCCAACATCCTATTGAAATTTCAGATTCCAAAAATTTCCCAACAACCTATTCAATGAGAAAATTTATGCAAGTTAGAGACATTTTGCTACTATCTTATGCGCATTAATTCGTAGTTATCTGAATCTAAGAAGGAGCCAAACCTCCTGGATTTGAAAGTAAACTATGGCCTGAAAATTGAAATTCTGAATTGTGCCCAGCAGATGCAAAATCAAACAGCTATCTGTCAGAAAAAAGAGGAGAAAAAGACAGACAATATTGATGTGGCTGTAAGAGCATAAGCACGTCCCCAACTTCCTTTAACGAATCTTTAATGGCAATCAGTCGATCTCTCCCTCTCCCGAAATGATGACTCTGAAATGTGACACAATGACGACCATTTTCTGAACACAACTTGCAGAAGCTGTAACAGACTTTGAAGCCCATCGTGCAAAGACCAAACTCTCTATGAGATCCCGACGGCTCCCCTTCACCCTATCAAAACTACAAATAGCCCACTAACCGAAACTGGCTTGAAAATATGATATTTTCATCAGGCTTTGAAAAATCTTCCCATGTCTTACGGTAGAGCGCTTGAGAGTCGCCGCTAAGACCATTTGTAGGCCTCTTCTTATAATCAAATTACATAAATTATATATTTTTATTTGTATTTTTCTATATTATATGTGTGCAATTGTGTGTAAGTAAGCCTATGATAACACCAGGAGTGAAGTCATCTTGCAAGATTGCTCCTGCTCATGAAGTTGATTCTGATTTGGGAATTGGAGAATCTTTCATTATCAAGGCACTCACCGAGTCCTTTTTGGAATGATTGAATTGCAGGTTAAGAATCGATGTATTTGAAAAGCACTACTCTTTGTTTCTTCGGATCCAATTATGATCTTTCAAGCTTGTAGGTTTGTCATTACATTCTCTTTTAATTGCTAGGAATAGGAGGATTTGGGCCCTTGATGTAGAGACAGGTCACTCAACTCAGTCTAAAATGGGGGAAGTCCCATCCTTTGATGTATTCATTTTGCTTAAAAACTTGCAACTTATTTTCAAAATCTCTCTCTTTAGTAAAAACCCATCGACTATGATGTAAAATTAGATGGAGCAATGTTAATTAACGAGGACAATTTTCCTATAATTTTCTTTGATTGTGTTTATGTACACAGTTATTGACTCTTTGCACTGCTAAAAAACAAGAGGAAGAAAAGTTAAAAGAGAGAAGCCGCATCCCATGAGTAGAAATTCAATTGATCTTTTTCTTAAAAGGGGAAAAAAGGGTGAAGCTCAAAACATGGTCATTATTTATAGATAAGCAACATTTATAGACAAGTCCACTGTTGTTATTTTAGACATATTGCACTCGATTTACCTTAAAACCTCATAATTATAGACATTTCAAATCAAGACGTGGGAGAGGGACAAGCCAACCTGCGCTAATCATGATTAAATTTCAACCATGAATACTGTATACATATTATAATATCATTTACGATTTTTTTTATATAAATATGTTTTATCCTAATTTTAACATGTAAGATGTTAATTGAAATTGATTTATTAAATATATATAAATTTTATATATTATAAGAAAAAAAAAAAGCAAATTAAGTAGAAAATGGGGGGATTAAGGGACCAAAGACACCACAGTCTGCCAACGCCAAGGACCCACGGATCATCTCTGAAGAAGACAATTTGAAAAGCACATGAGTATTGCCCCCACTAGATTTCATCACCTGAAACAGCGTCGGTGGCCTTCATCACTGTTTTCAATTATCCAAGTACCCTATGAGTAATAGTAATGATTTAGAGGGAAATTATTCTGTACAATTTGGTGTGTGTACACCATCACGCCAATACTATAAATCTCATTTTTTTTAATTTGTAGAATAATTATTTTTTTAAAAGTATGATATACTATTTTTTTAGTACACTAAATATATGCTATAATTGACCTGATTTAGATGAGGTAAATTCCAGTAAATGAAGGATAGCATAGCACATGTTATTCACATGGTGAGCAGAAGAGTCAAAAAGACATATATATATATATATATATATATATATATATATATATATATATATATATATATATATATTAAGGGCTCTTTGAAACCTTTTGATTATTTTACTACTTTTATTTTCTTGTTCTTTTCTTTTATTTAATTTTCTGGCAATTGATCCTTCCTATCCATAAGTTTAATTACTTTGTCCAATGCGTTAATTGAACGTGTAAACGGTGATTGTCCGATCAAGTGTATTGACACGTATAAATTAATAATCGTTTGATTGAGCAAATAAACACTCGATCACCACAGAGTGTGATAACTCAGTGATGAGGCTTGAAAATTAGAGGTATTCATCATATTTGAATTTTTGTATTGATATTAATAATTTAATATTATTTTCGTTTGTAATGAATGGATGAATTAATTATAAATAATTCATTAGAATTTATTATTGCTCAATACTAAATCTGTCTTATAAGAGGATTAATCATAAACTAATGAAACTATTTAATCATAAATTTTAATTTAGTAAATAATGACGTTATATGTAAAATTTTTTATTTTTTGTAATTAAAAAAAAAAAAAAAACTTGATTGAAATTTATGTGCACGTCGGTCGCCGAATTTTTTTTGAACGATTAATTATTTGTACCAAACATCAAATCAAGACCCGATTTTATTGTCCTCTCACTGCTAATTTACAGGGATTTTGTTTTTTTTGGGTCCGTAGTTCGTATTTCGTACTCGGCTATAGCTTTTTTCTTGCTGGTCTGCGAGTGGGTAGGACAAATCTCGACAAATGGCTGGTTCATGTGAAATCAAAATGCTGGACTGGAGAGGACCAGAGGGGAAATTTCAATAATAAAACATTTACAAGGGACTAAATGAATGAATTTCTTGATTGGGCATTAAGAAAAAGCAGATGTGGGGACCAATCCGGCAAACACTGCAAATACACAAATGGATGCCTGGTTTTGCCATTGTTATTTGTTACTGTACCCATACATCAAGTTGGGGTAAAAAAAAAAAAAGGAGATGGACAGTTGAGCAATTGACAGGCTTGAAATTTTGCAAGTGGGTCTGATTCAGGCTTGCAAGTTGCAAGTGGGTCTGTGTGTTTTTGAAACTTCTCCTTCACATCAAACTGTAATAAAAGCCTGCAATAACAAATTATCACCTCTACCCTTTTTGTAAAATCTTTGACCATAGCTACAGGAAAAAGACACACTTCTGTCCTCTGCTGGCCGGGGGAATTCAAGCTCGCCGGGATTTCATCTCAGAGGCAAGCTGGCCCCGTCGTGTATTTATTGGAATTTCTAGAAAGCCACGGTCCCCTAGTCTACGCACCTATTTTATTCACCCTTTCCGAGATGTTCGCTTTGTAAGACTTCTTTCGTCGTGGTTTCTCGTGCCCAAGACACCGCAAAATTTCCATCCCCAGAGAAAGCCAGTGTGCCAGGGGGAAATGATCTTCGACCAACCCTCGACTTTGGCAATGTCAGTGGACCAGGCTCAACCCTTTGTTATAGGGTAGGGTCGTTAGCCACACCTCGTATACGTTAATTTACAAACTCACCCTGGACCTAATTCTTAGATATCTGCCACTCTACTATTCTAGGAAGGATATTTGTTTAGTGTTAGAATATAAACATTTTAATTCTTTGTTTGGAGCGAGGATTACTGAAGAAATGGAGGATTTTTTAAAATTTAAAAATTTTGAATTTATATTTAGGAGATTATATAACTTTTTAAAGTAAAATTTTAAAAGATTTGTATGTTCTAGCTCACTAAATTGATAGCTTAAGAAAATTTTTTTATTTAAAATTTTAAAATTTTATTTTTAAAACAATAAAAAATATAAAGATTTAAAATTAAAAAAGAAATTAATTTAAAAAAAAAAACCTCATTTTACTCTATTTCATCCAGTCAGTCAGCGTGTAAATTGGCAGTTGGTAATGGGTTTGGCCATCAAGGGGCCAAGGAGTCCAACCGTTGAACATGGAAACCACTTTAGCCACTTGACAGGCAGCCTTTTGAGTCTCCGCCCCGCGCCGGTGCAAAGAGAGGCAAAAAGAATATCTTACCAACCAAACCTCAGAAGCCAAAAACCAACCAAATCCTTCAACAAATTTTGAACTCTGAAACTTGTAAACAAGAAAGAAGCAAGAATAATAATAATTAAAGCGAAATTTACAGGTCTTTGCATTGCAGTACTTTGCATACCCCTGGAGAAACTTCAAGTAAATTAAAAGAAAAAATAATAATAATAATGCAAGCAAAGTATCCAAAACTCCACTCGGAATTTACCCACTCCATATACCCAATTTTGCAAGCTTTAGCCCTCAAAAGTATTCATCTACGTCCCATAAACATGACCCAAAATCTCCATCAACATCGACAAAACCCTCTGTTAAAACTGTATCTTGTAGAATACATTCATCCAAAAGTGTCGGAGCATAATTCTCAAAATTCAACAACTCTTCAAAACAACAATCAACTGGGTCTTCTTCCCGTACACCCTGGATGGATCTCCAATCCTTTTCCTCTATTTCCTGATTCAATCTCCAATCACACTCTTTCTCTTTCATTTCTTCAACTGGTCTGCTCTCATTACCCTCCAAAACTTGTGGCTCATTTCCAACTTCTTCCGTGTATTGAAATCTAAGAACAGATGTCGGAGAACTCAGACTGCGAGAGTCCATACCAGAATCATATTCAGAAATTGCAGCAATATCAATATCTGGGGAAAGAGTTCTCACAGGTGCTTTTATGAAATTGGTGAGAGCGTTTGGCCCTTTAATCTTAATGGCAGCCCTGTCATAAACCATGGCAGCTTCCTCCGCAGTGTCAAACGTCCCTAACCATACTCTAGTTCTCCGGAAAGGATCCCTGATCTCAGCGGCAAATCTTCCCCATGGCCTTTGTCGAACCCCGCGGTACTTCTTACCCTCTGGATAATACCGCTGATCTCTAGTGTTTTTTCTCAGTGGTTGTTTGTTAAACCTCGATTTTGAATTCTCAGAGCCTCTTCCAATTGCATATTCCACACAATCTTCAATTCTTATCTCGTTGATATGTTTCTTGATTCGTTGATGGCTGCACATTAAGTTGTCATTCTCATCGCTGGAGGAATCCGTTGCGTCACCATCTGTAACATAAATCCGAACTACTCTGGTAGAGTTTGAGTCACTGCATTTAACGAGCTTATTAGTGACCTGTTTGTGCTCGGTGTACTTGACAGAAGAGGTTTTCATTTCCGATGATCAAGGATAAGGAGAGCAATGGTGGGAGAGGAGTTTCAGGAATAGCATCAAACCCAGCAGGTTGAGAGTGAAGAGGAAATGCACGGAGAGAGTAAGCTCAGAGATTGAGAGAAAGAAGGAGAGAGAACAGGGGTTTTCAGTTACAGGGAAGAGTCAAAAGGCTAAGAATCGCTGTTTTATAGGAGGATCCTAGACGGCTTATTTGAAAAAAAAAAAAAAAAAAAAACAACCTTTTAAATTCCTTATTTTTGTCATTATCTTTTTTTATAATTTAATATTTTAATATATTATTATTATTATTATAATTTTTTCCAATTATTATTATAAATTTAATTTGATAAAAAATATATTTAATATTAAGTAAATCCAACATTTACATTTAAAATTTATTTCAAAATTAATTTAATAATTATTAAATTTTCATATTTATATTAAATTAACTTAATTTTAATTAACTTGGTAATTAATTATCAAATTAGATTTAAATTTCTGAAATGAATTTTTTACTTATAAAAAATCAGTATATTTTAATTTAATAAATATAAGAATTATTTTTAAAAATATAAAATTTCGGGTGAATTAAAAAACAATCCCACAAGGAATAGCTATCATCAAGATTCCGGTGGCTACCGTAGGAGATCCCAAGCAACTCGCAGCATCCTATTTAGCGCGCTTGATTCTTGACAAGTGCCGTTGTTGCCTGGCTTATTCAACTTGTTTCCCAAGCAACAATTTCTACTCCCACGGGCTAACGTCAGATAATACTTAACAATGATAGTGACGCTTCGACGGTTGGTCGGCCTCTTGTTACAGGCGGTGAGAAAAAGAATTCTCAAGGCCCTTGTAAAGTTGACATACTCTCATATATTTGAAAGAAAAAAATATTATTTAATTCTATTTTAACTAATTAATTATTTTATTTTCTTACATTAAAAATTACATTAATTTCTTTATATATTTTTATTTTCTTTTAAAATATATATATATATATATATATATACACCTGTATTTTTTAAATTACAGAAATTAAAAAATTTTTCAAAAAAAAAGTAATAACAAAAAAATATTATAAATAACTTGTATCTTAGACAGTATAGAGATAAAAAATTTATATATTGTTAAAATATAAGAAAATGAAGGAATAACAAGAGTAAAATATGTATAGAATTGTATATATATAATTCTATATATATTATTCTATTATGGCACTTGGCACATATATGTGTGAAATAAAATAATTATCATATTGTAATTTTCATAAATAAATTACGTACAGATGTGTTTATTAACAAGTAGATGTGTCTGTTAATAGACAGACATGTCAATTCTATACAAACAGTCACAACTATTTGTATAGATGTCTGTTAATAAACAGATATGTCTATTCTATACAAAAAGTCATAATTATTTGTATAGGTGTCTGTTAATAAACAGATATGTCTATACAAATAGTCACAACTATTTGTATAGGTGTCTTTTAATAAACAGACATGTCTATTACATAAATAGTTGTATCTATTGGAGATAAACAGATGTGTCTATCTAGTAAAGGTGCCATGACTTTTCATTCTTTATAAATATGGATGAGTTTTTCAATCCAGATATATACTACTTCTACTTTTTCTTATTTTCTTCTAGTCTCTCTAAATTCAGTTCATATAAAGAGTTCTTAAAGGAAATCTTCAGGAGTTGCTGTCTGCAGATTTCAAGCTTTGTTGTATCCTGAAGGTATATTGCCATAACCTTGCAGCAATCTAGTGGGGGCAATTAATACCTTAAAGATAGTGATTCATCACGCCTCAAAGCCTATTCTACACCCACTGCCTCAACAATTTTAAGGTATTAATCGCAATGGAGTCTAAAGCTGTTTTCATGATGAATCAAGAGTTCGTAAAACTTGATAATTTTAAGGAAAATTATGTTCACTGAGAAGGTGAAAGCAGATCAGGAAAAGAAGATGAATTGCCATACAGAAATTATATTTTCAATAACTCATCAGATAGGCTATAAAATTTGTTTACCTCTGTCAAGTCTCCAAAGGAAATCTGTAATTCGTTAGAATTTAAATATAATACAGGGAAAAAAATTTATGGATAAATTTGTCATTATGAAATATTTTAAATTCTAAATACTTGATAATATGCCTGTTATGGATAAGTTCATGAGTTGCATATCTTTGTTTCAAAGTTTAAGGATTTGAAAGTGGTAGTTCCTAAATCATTGCAATTAGGATGAATAATAGCACATCATACTTCTAGTTTGAATGATTATAGGAAGAAATTATTGTATGCCACATACGACTTTTTCTTAAACAGATTCAGAAACACTTACTCATTAAAAAGTTTTTTTATGTGATAATTTGTTTTATGTTGATGACGTGCTTATAATTAGAAGAAGTATAAGGTTATATTATGATGCTAAAGCTCATGATAAATGTGTTAAAGAAGGTAATAAGATTTATGTGCATAAGTCGAAAAACACTTTTATATGCATAAATCCTAATTCATATTAATTGTGCCTATCACTAACTAAGTGGGGATATTGTTAAAAATATTAGTGATAATAAAATTTGTCTCATTTTGAAAGAGTTATGTCTGTTCATTAAAAGGCATCAAAATGAACTATTTATTACCAATGGTTATATATGTTCTAAGATGTATAAGTGAATGGTTGTATCTGTTCTAAGAGGTATAAGTGAATAAATGTAATTATTCTAAGAGATACAAAGTAAACAGTTGTATCTATTGTAAAAGGTTTAAGTGAACAGATGTAATTATTCTAAGAAATACAAAGTGAACGATTGTATTTGTTGTAAAAGGTATAAGAGAATATATATAATTGTTATAAGAGATACAAAGTGAACTATTGTATCTATTCTAAAAGGTGTAAGTGAACAAATATAATTATTCTAATAGATACAAAGTGAACTATTGTATATGTTTGAAGAGATGCAAATGTTTTATAAATAGCAATTTGGAACAAAAATCTATTAACTTTTCTTTTTTATCTCTTCTTTTCATTTTTACCTACAATCAATATTATTATTCTTTAATTTATTCTTGGGAGAATTTTAAAATTACTATCTAGATTTATATTTTGGTTATTATTCTTGAGGAATCTGCCTAAACTACCTAGTTGTAACATAGTGGGGGTTTTACTCTTTGTCAATTTCATTATATCGAGAGAAGCAAATACTCCATATGATATTTATTGCAAATTGACTGAAAATTTTGATAGAATAATTACTCAAATTGAGTATATTAATGCTATTGATAGCTTAATATATGTTATGTATTACACTAGACCTGATATTACTTTCGCAGTATTTAAATTATCAAGTTATACTAGTAATATTAGTATGAAATACTGGAAAGAAATTTTAAGGGTTTTTGGATATTATTAAAAAAAATTATAAACTATAGATTATTCTGTGATAAATTTTCAAATGTACTAAAACCATATAAAGAGTTGTATTCATACAAAGAGTTGTGTCTCTTGGCCAAAATATGTAACTAAATAAAAAGATGCAATTCTTCTTAATAGTTACATGTATGAAGAGATGAATTTATTGGCCAAAAGGTTGATACATTTCGAGTAGTAAATATAAGAGCCTTAAAAGTTATTTGTAAGAAGTGACAAAATGACAAATGAGTATGCATTTGTGTGTATTTGCAAATTTAGCTTGGTTCTTTATTGTTGGATACTCTTATTCTAAACAAGTTATTGAGCAATTTATTTATACAGATAAGGTACAAATCTAGACTATGAATTATTTATGTAGTTTATGTTATAAACATGTGATTATATGATTGACTAACAAAATAAATATGGTGGAGATCCTAGGGTTATATAAATGCTAATTGGATAAGTAGTACTAAGGATAATAAGTCAACATTTGGTTGGGTGTCCACTTTAGGTTGAGGTTTTGTTTCTTAGGCATCAAACAAACAAACTTGTATAACTCATTCTACGGTAGAATCCGAATTTATAACTTTGGCGAATGTTGGTAAAGAAGTAGAATGACTGAGAAACTTGTTATCGGATATTAAGTTGTGGCCACAACCTATGTTATCTATTTCTTTATATTGTGATAGTCAAATCATGATGGTTAAAGCTTATAGTAAAATATACAATTGAAAGTATATACATATAAGCTTAAAACATGAAAATGTAAGACAATTAGTCTTTAATGGTGTTATTACCATGTTTATGTTAAATCCTATAATAATCTAGCAAATCCTTTAATAAAAGGGCTCTCGAGAGTTATGATCATAAGTACATGTGCTGATTAGGATTTAGAATATTCCATTAAATTTACTACTGATGGGAACCCTACTTTATAGTATTATTACTAAATAAAGTTTAAAGGGTAACAACAAGTTATTAGTAAATATTGTAATTAAGTACTTAGTGTATTAAGGTAATGGAATGAGGATGAGTATTTATATTCTTAATGAAGTTTAATATTATTACAAAAGAAACTTCACCTATATGACATAGGAAGTGGTGCCGCTTCAACAAAAATGAGAATAACTTTTGTAAATGTTCATGAAAATAGGAGGTAGCACAATGCCAGATTCGTGCTAAAATTTTGGTGAACTTTTTAAGTCGAACTAATTGATTCGTGTGTGTAGTATTTCCGGTTCTATTTAATAGGAATCTACCATGATTTCTTTAGAACTTTGAAATACTTACACTAAGGAAAAGTTTAAATCGAAAGATACTTTTTATTATGCATGAAACAATGAGATCTAACAATACAAGCTAAGTGGATGATTGTTATAAATAGCTTGTATGTTAGACAGTATAGAGAGAAAGAATTCATATATTGTTAAAATATAAGAAAATGAAAGAATGACAAGAGTGAAATATGTATAGAATTGTATATATATAATTTAATATGTATTATTTTATTATGGCACTTGGCATATATATGTGTGAAATAAAATAATTATCATATTGTAATTTTCGTAAATAAATTACGTACAGATGTGTTTATTAACAAGTAGATGTGTCTGTTAATAGACAGACATATCAATTCTATACAAACAGTCACAATTATTCGTATACTGTTTGTTAATAAACAGACATGTCTATTCTATAAAAAAAAGTCATAATTATTTATATAGGTGTCTGTTAATAAACATATAGTATATGTGTCTTTTAATAAACAGACATGTCTATTACATAAACAGTTATTTTTATTAGAGATAGACAGATGTGTCTATCTAGTAAAAGTACTATGACTTTTCATTCTTTATAAATATAGATGAGTTTTTCAAGTCAGATATATACTACTTCTACTTCTTCTTCTAGTCTCTCTAAATTCAGTTCATATAAAGAGTTCTTAAGGAAAGTCTTAATGAGTTGCTGTCTGCAGATTTTAGGCTTTGTTGTATCCTAGAAGTATATTGCCATAACCTTGCAGTAATTTAGTGGGGGCAATTAATACCTTAAAAATAATGATTCATCACGTCTCAAAGCCTATTCTATACTTACTACCTCAATAAAAATATAAAAATTAATTAATCTATTTCTCAAAGAGTAGCAAATTTCGCTATTTTGTATATGTAACGTTATATTACGTCGCGTGTGAGGGAGATACCTGACCTAGTCTGTTGCGAACGTTGGTGATATCATTTGGTCACAGACATAGCGGAGCGCTTGTTGGCCATTGAAGGATTTTTATTTAATTGATTATTAAAAATTATATTTTATTTTATTTTATTTTATTTTATGTATGTTAATCCAATATTTATTTTGCTTGTCAATCAAGCATCGATAAATAATTTGCCTGTTTATGTTTCTTGCCTGTGAATTTTAAGTTCCACGTGTTGACCACGGATGAAGATTATTAATATTTAAAAAAAAAAAAAGTCAATAAGCATGCCTGCAACCATTTTTCATTCAAAGAAAATTGCAAATTTTTTTCACTTAAAATTTTTATTTGTAATTTATCCTTCTCCAAAAAATAATTAACTATTAAGATATAAAATAAAATTTTTAAGAGAAAATAAGTTTTTTTGTAAATAGTAAAAACGTAATTTTATTCTGTTTAACTTTTTTTTCCTTCTCTCTCAAACAAGAGGGAGGGAATATTTTTTTTGCTTTTTTATTTTTTTTTATTTTCTTTTTTCTCTCTGTAGTATATATATATATATATAAATAATTTATTTGCATAGGAGAGGAGCATGGTAACTGGCAAGTGATGTAGACTGTACAGTTAATAGCTTGGGGCACAAGACATTAGCCGATGAAAACTTGAAACGTGAAAAGAAAAAGACCACTTCATTTGTTTGTCAGTTGCTCATTTCCTTCACGTGACCTTTACTTAATTCTCTCTATTTCATTATTATTCTTTTTTACTTCTTTCAAATTAATATTTTTTTTAAAAAAAAATGGGTATCCGGTTGAAACTTTAAAGTCATTGTAATAATTGTTTTTAAAATTACAATTAATTAAGCATTCAATTGTTATGGTTTTTTAAATAATTAATTGGGTCAAGAGGGGGTAATTAATATTGCAAATCCTTTTCAAAGATGAAATATTTTTGAAAATTAACTGCTTTTCTTGCAGGGATTCAATTGTTATATGGAAGGAAGACTACTTGAAATAGAGTTGCATAAGAATCACTTGGGTTTCATGCTCTATTGATATAGTGAAGGCTTATTATAGAATTACCATAAGAAGACTTGTTACAAGCCCAGGCCATAATTGCTGTCATCCATGCCAAGTTAGCCTACTGTAGGTGCAAAAGCAACAGTAAGCCACATCGACTTGGCCAAACTAACAACTCCACTAGTTCGCTTAACAGTGGGTGCCAAAACCCAATAAAATGTGCTCTATAACTGTAATTTTTTATTTAAGCATCTCCAAAACAGTAAGCTGAATCGTCAGTAAATGACTAAATCCAATGACAAGCCCACAAAACCATGCATCGATTGATTTATAAGGAATTGAAATGAGCGAATGATCCACAGGACAACTAGGAGGGCAAAATATTTGCCACAACCACCAATCTAGGAAAATTTGCCTACAAAGCACTATGCTGGCATGAGACCATATATGCACTTATTTAAATCTTCATGGGTATATTGAACAACTACAAATCTTTCCTATTCAAGATTTATCTTCCGTACCAATAAACTACAATATCTTGTTTTCATGGGGTGAACTGTATAAATCTGTTCTTCACTTGTTCAAGAGTGAAGGCACAGATCACGTCATTTATACATGATAATGATTGATATCCTAAATCTCCCAACCGCAGATCACTAGCCCATGGCATACTTCTGAGTCCAGCTCCTAGCAGTCGCCTCATACTTGGCCCTGTCTGCCTTGTACATATGAGCAATTTCTGGCACCAAGGGGTCATCTGGGTTCGGATCCGTCAACAGGGAACATATTGAGAGCAACACCTGAAAAACAAGACAACAACCCTTCCCACCTACTTAAAAAACAGAAATGGAAAAACAAAGGGGGATGAAAATTTACCAGAAATTCAAGTTATGAATATAGTACTCATTACTCAACAAATCATAAAGTGCTGACCTAACAGAAACTCCATGGAAATCCAAAAGAGAGGCATGAGGAAAATTATTGTAGTTCATACATTTTGAGATGCGACTTTTCACCTTGTATAACTAATATATGTTTTTAGGCAAACAAAACAGGACTATATTAAGATGCTACATTGGAAAAAATTGATCAGATGCACAGCCATCATCTGGAATTCTGGGATGAAACTAAGTGGATGGCTATATGCAGGATAAAAGACCATCCCTTATGCAACATTTTCCCATTAGAACAACCTTTAAACACATGGTAGAATCATGCATCGAGGACAATAAATTCTTACATACTGCTACATTAACCATGAAGATGTGTGCGCAATGAATAGGTGAGATCCCTTATTCAAAAGTCCATTAAAGTTAGGCAACATGTCGATGATGCTAACCATAGTTTCCCATGGCCATGCTTTTCTTGTTCGACAGAAATTCAAAGCCCATTGGAATTAGGTGGTAGGAAGTTGTTAAGAGGTCAGAACCTTAGATATTGTCAGGGCAGGGCTCCACTGCTCCTTTAGAATGTCGAGGCAAATGCTGCCATTACTGTTGATATTTGGATGAAAAACCTTTGTCCTGAATGCAACCTGGAAGAAACAGAGAGATCAGAAAAAGTCTGTTAAGGTATGACAAATCTATACATAACATACATTGGAATTTCATATGCAGTGACCAGTGAGTTTTGGCAGTCACAAACTTAACAACGCCAGTTCAGCATATAGATTTTCCTCTCATGAAACTATATGAGATGAAATTTGCAACAATTTTCAGTTTATGTGCCAATTAACTTCACCAGTTTAGAACTTCTTATACAAAAGAACTGTTTTTTTTTAGAGTGTTTTGTTAAGCATATAACTCCGCCTAAGTAGTTTGTACTTAGCCGGTCCCAAGCCCGGATAAAGGAGGAGGGTGGTAGGTGACAACCAGCGTAAAAATTTCGTCACAACTCATGATATGGATTCAAATGATATAAACGTTGGGGTGTCCTCTACTTACAACGCGCTACATCGAAGCTCGGGTGTAGTGAGAAATATGCAATGGTGTAGGGCGTTCACTGAAAGCAATGCGCCATGCCGGCACCTGGGTGTAGTGTTAAATGAGCAAAGGGTTCACACATCATGAACGGGTGTGGATAAAGAAGTTAGTCCATAGGACAGATAGTAGAACAAATAGTGGAACAGAACACAAAATAGGCATAGAGAACAATAGAAAATATCATAGAAGGAGAAAGGAACAGGATAGGAGGATAATCAGGTTAGTATTTCGAATGTTGGATCACTTACAGGAAAATTAATGTAGCTTGTGGATATCTTGGAAAGGAGAAGAGTGAATATCGCTTGCATTTAGGAGACTAAATGGGTAGGAGAGAAAAGCAAGGAAGTTGGTGATTTACCAGAAAAAAGAGAAATAAGAACGAAGTGGACATAATCATAGACAGAACATTGACAAATGCTGTAATAACTGTGAACAAAGTAGGAGATAGAATTATACTAGTAAAGTTAGTACTAGAAAGAAAGAGAAACAATGAATGTAGTTAGTGCTTATGCTCCACAAATAAAACTAGATAGTGAGAGTAAACAAAAATTTTGGGAAGATATGGATGATCTAATGCAAAGCATACCGAATGAAGAGAATGTTTTCATCGATGGAGATTTGAATGAACATGTAAGAAGTGATAGGCTAGGTTATGAGAATGTCCATGGAGATTTTGGTTTTGACAGCCAAAATAAGAAGGGAAAAAGTATCATGGATTTTGCTATGGCATACGATCTAATACTAGCAAATACATACTTTATAAAAAGAGTCACATTTAGTGACTTTTAAAAGTGGGTAACATAGAAGTCAAATCGATTTACTCTTAACCAGGAAGACAAATAAAGCTCTATGCAAAGATCGCAAGGTCATTCCAGGAGAGGCTTTAACAAGTTAACATTGGTTAGTGGTCTTGGATGTCAAGCTTAGGAATAATTCAAGTAAGATTAGAAGAAATAGTGTAGCTCGAACAAAGTGGTGGGAGTTCAAAGGAGTAAAACAAGTGAAGTTCAAAAATGAGCTTCTTGAGTCCGAAGCATGAAAGCTGAATGTGGAGGCCAATGATATGTGGATACAAATGGTATCAAAGATTAGAAAAGCAGCTAGAAAAGTACTGAGAGAGTCTAGAGGACATGTACCACCCTCAAAAGAGAGATGGTAGTGAAATAAGAAAGTACAAAAGGCAGTAAAGAAAAATAGGGAATGATATAAGAAATTACCTAAGTGTGATAATAATGAAATATATGAACAGTACAAGATAGCAAAAAAGAGGCATTAAAGTCAAGCAAGAGCGCAGGCCTTTGAAAAATTATATGAAAAACTTGGAATTAAAGAATGGGAGAAAGATATTTATAGATTAGCAAGGAGGAGAGAAAAGAAATGTCAATATCTCAATCAAGTTAAGTGCATTAAGGATAAAGAATGAAAAGTGTTGGTAAAAGATGAGGACATTAAAGAAAAATGGAGAAATTATTTTGATAATCTCTTTAACAATAGTCAAAGTGGTAATAGTGTGAATATAGACTATAGAGCAGTAGAAAAGAATGTGAATTATACTAGAAGGATTAAATCTTTAGAAGTAAAAGAAGCACTTAAGAGAATGAAAGTGGTTAAAGCCTGTGGACCCGATGGAATACCAATTGAAGTATGGAAGAGTTTGAGAGATATGGGAGTGACATAGTTAACTAAATTATTTAATAAGATTCTAAACTTAAAGAAAATGCCTGATGAATAGAGGAGGAGTATTTTAGTACTTATTTTTAAAAATAAGGGAGACATACAAAATTGTTCAAACTATAGAGAAATTAAACTCATGAGCTATACTATGAAGTTGTAAGAGAGTTGTGGAACATCGACTACGTCATAACACTTCTATCTCTCCCAATCAATTTGGCTTCATACCCGGTCGTTCAACTATGGAAGTGATCTTTCTCATTAGAAGCTTGATGGAGAAATATAGAGATGTGAAGAAAGATCTACACATGATTTTTATCGATTTGAAGAAGGCTTATGATAGTATTCCAAAAGATGTCTTATGGAGAGTGTTAGAACAAAAGAGGGTATCTATTAGGTACATACAAGTGTTGAAAGATATGTATGAAGGAGCAACTACTATTATCCACACAGTGGAAGGGGACACAAGAGATTTTCCTATCTCAATTAGATTACACCAAAGTTCAGCTGTAAGCCCTTACCTTCTTACATTAGTTTTAAATGAATTGACAAAACATATACAAGAGAGTATCTCTTGGTACATGATGTTTGCAGATGATATAGTTCTAATAGATGAGACTCGAGAAGGAGTCAATAGAAAGCTAGACCTTTAGAGAAGTAATCTAGAGTCAAAGGGTTTTAAGTTAAGTAGAACGAAGACAGAATACATACATTACAAGTTTAGTGAAGGTCGAACTGGTGATAGGGAAGGAGTTAATTTGGATGGAGTGGTACTGCCCCAAAGTAATCACTTTAAATATCTCGGCTCAATCCTTCAAGTAAATGGGGGATGTGAGGAGGATGTTAGTCATAGGATTAAAACTAGATGGTTGAAGTGGAGAAATGCCATGAAAGTTTTATGTGATTGCAAGATTCCCAATAAGTTGAAAGGAAAATTTTACCGTACAGCCATACGACTGGCTATGTTATATGGTAGTAAGTGTTGGGCACTGAAGGAGTCGTATGTGTCTAAGATAATAGTTGCGGATATGAGAATGTTAAGGTGGATGAGTGATCATACTAGACTAGATAAAGTCCGTAATGAGAGTATTAGAGAAAAGGTAGGAGTGGTGCCAATTGAGGATAAGTTGAGAGAAGGGAGATTGAGGTGGTCTGATCCTGTGAAGCGTAGACAGATGGAGACCCCAGTTAGACAAGTAGAGCACATTAGGTTAGGGGATAGAAAGAAAGGAAGGGATAGACCTAAACTGACTTGGAGAAGAGTAGTATAACATGACCTAGAAGCATTACACATTTCTGAGGATTTAACCCAAAATTGTTTAAAATGGAGAAAGAAAATCCATATAGCCGACCCCAAATTCTTGGGATAAAGGCTTAGTTGAGGTGAGTTGAGTTTTGTTAAGCATGTGGGTTGGGGTTTCTTATACTCTGTTAAACTTCAACAGTTTATTATCGTTGTCAATAATCTTTACAGAACCCAAAAACTTTACACAAGTTTTTTCACAGAAAATTACAGGTAATAAAATTTGAATATTCAAAAACATTTCAAAGAATAAATTAAGTCATCTATGAAGCAAGCACATGTCCACAGCAAGAAGGAAAAAGAAATAAAATAAAGACTTGATATCATACCTTTGGTGGCTTAAATGGATAGTCAGGAGGAAAATGAATAGTAACTAAGAATACACCCCCAGCATACGGACTTTCAGGAGGACCCATTATGGTTGCTTGCCAGTGAAACATGTCTTCAGCTACAGGGCCTGCCAAAATAAAAGACAAACAATTTCTTAAGGAAAAAAATATCATCCTTAATATAAACCAAAATACAACTCCCTGTATACTACATTAAAGCCATACTTTCCATTCTAGAAGAAATATGAAGATGACTTATTGAAGCAAATTTAATACTAGCTACCATTGAAATGACTGTCAAAATGTATGCAAGTTCTATCCCTTTATAACCAGTAAGGAAACCACTTTGAGACTATTTATTCACTCTACACAGCATTAAATTAGCATAAAATGACAACAGCCTCTATATTGGCAAGAAAACAACCTGGAAACGAGACAAATTATCAATATCACTAAAAGTTCTAGCACTAATAACCTGAATGTTTCTATAGCCCATGGGATGCTCAATGAGAGACATTGAATGCACTCTCTTCAAAGGTGAAAGCTTCTAAATGATCAGCAGCCACAAAAATATAGGAAAAGAGGAGCATCCTAATTGTTACAAAAGTATTCATTAAGTTCCTACAAAAATAAACTGTAAGGAAATGAGTATGACTGATAAGGGGAGCTCAGAAAATAACACTAACAATGATGGACAAAATAAAGGAAAGAAATAAAAGGACTACAGAACTACAATAAATAGAAAATAATGAGAACAACTCAAGACCAAAGTAATTTACAGCTTTCGAAAGAAGAAAATATATACAATTTTCCAAAAAGTTTATTATCAAGCGCTACATAAACCAGGCCGCATTGGTAAGGTTAATTTCATATAAATGGATTGAAAGTATTAAATTCTATTACACTTCAGATGCTACCATATCAAGGGACCAAAAACACAATTTTATCATCCCACTCTTACCAAAGAGTGAATCATTCAAATCATGGGAGAAAAATAATATCCAACAGAATATGCATGCCCATTAATCTGGTAAGGCCACTTGTACAAGGCAAGGTTTACCTTGCCATTAGTGTATTGCATGAAATTACAAATGGATATAGCTGAAAGGCGAAGCTTCAATAACCAATTAACCATGCTAAACATACATATGCATGGCAATTTTTGGTAGAACATGCTTTTTTTGTACAAAAATGATCAGCAAAAAGACTTTTTAGTCTCGTTACAATTACTCTTAGAATCAAATAAGTCCTTATCAATTTAATTGATCCATTTAAGCATCTAACAATTATTCTTACAGTCAAATAAGCTCTTGTCAATTTAGTTGATCCATTTTAAACCTTTGCCAATTATTATTAGAGTCAAATAAACTCTTGTCAATTTAGTTGATTCATTTAAACCCATGACAATTACTCTTAAAGTTAAAACATTGAAAAATTTGGTCAAAAAAGCCTAATCTCTATAGACGGGCGTTTAATTGACATCCATTTTTGTTATATAACCTAAGAGCTAAACTTTGCACTGCTCTCTCTCTCTCTCTCTCTCTCTCTCTGTGTGCAACTATTATTGCCATTCAGCATGTCCAATGTTGAATTCAATACTTTTTGGCAATGCCCCATGCTGGATACAGAAGAGGAGCTTTAGGCTTGCATGATCCGATGGCACTAGACATGCTGGACTCGCGTTTAATTGAGCACACACAATGTCAATTAGCGACTTATAAAAGTGAATTTTCAATTCATAGGGATTTTAATGCATTAATTAAATTGGCAAGGGCTTATTTGACACTAAAAGTAATTTTCAGGGACTCAAAAGGGATAAACTAAATTTATAAGGGCTTATTTGATTGTAAGAGTAATTTTCGAGAGCTTAAAAGGATTAATTAAATTGACAAGAACTTATTTGAGTCTAAGAGTAATTGTCAGGGGGTTTAAATAAACTTTTGCCAAAATATCCGTTCATAAACTTTTTTGAGCCATCATATTACACTGTTAGACAAGTTCAAACACATAACAGTAGCAGGCAACGCTACATAAGATGTACAACATGCAAGGGGGATTTTTTTTTTTTTTTTTTTTGGAAGAGAGGCAAGCAACAAATAGAACGGGAAGTTACAAAAAAGATGCACTATCAAAGCATTGCGCATTCCATATTGATTAGAAAATAAGTTTTTGTGGGTGTATTTTTATCCACAAAGCTTGAATCACAGTTCAAGAAAGCAAACACTATTAAACTAACGAATCAGGCAAAGCGCAATCCACCAAATCAGAGGAAGAATATTAATATTATAAGCTTTAACCATGGCGACCCATAATGATTGCCAATCAAAGCTCGCTTGTCTATTGTCTATAACTCCACGTCCCATAATTGGCAGATCAGATCAAACTACTCGAAATATATATTGATTTCATTCGAACAATACTTCCACTTTTTACCATATCACAGACATGAAAGGTCCTAATAATAATATAATAGAAAACAACCTCGCAAACAGATGCTAGCATATCTCCAGAAATCCAAAGAAAACAAAAATCAAAGATCGAGACTGATGAGATTTATGACCACAAATAGGTGTACGAATATAAATGAATATACATTAAAATTACAGACAAAAAAGGAATCGGTCATACCAGCACTGCAAGAGGTAGGAGGATCCTTCTGGAGATCCTTGAGCTCCTTCAAGATCCGCTTCGAAGCCATGAGCAAACCTCGAGACTCGTCCCTGATTGAGAGAGAGAGAGAGAGAGAGAGAGAGAAATATACAGAGAACAAACTTGACGAAACGTCCAAAGAGGTAAGCAGAGAGAAAAAAGTTGGATGAGCGTTGAGTGCATCGATAGAAAAATGCAAACAGGCTTTCCCTCTTGGGTACACCCTTTGCGACCATTTTTCCAAATTACTGAGGGTACCAAGACACAATCGCGGTATGTTAAAGTAATAAATAAAGGTAAAAAAAAAATAATAAATAAGAGAAAATTTTTTTCTTTACTTTATCTAGTATAAATTTAATAAATAATTATTAAAGATTTTATATTTAATAATAAATTATTAAGTATATATTTTAATTAATTATTTATTTAATGTAATATTTTTAATATAAATAAAGGAATTCAATTTTGAGATTGAAAATAATATAATTTTATATAAAATGAATCTAATAATTGAACATATAAATTAATATATATATATATATTAATTAAAATAATGAATATTTATATTTTAGTATAAATATTTAATTTAGAAATTATTTTACTTATTGTTAAAAGAAAATTAAATTTATAGTCATTCCACACATCATGGTTTTACTGAAATATGCAAGTGAACGATTGTCATTGCTTTGGATGTGTGTGGTTGGACCACTTGACTTTTAAACAATCGGGTAATAATCGTGGCTTGACTTGACCCTTAAAATTGTATGTAATGGGTCCTCCAAAATTATTATCATCTTTTTGGGGCAGCTCTTTTTTTTTTTTTTTTTCCCTCTGCTTCTGGAAATTAAATTTTTCTACGAATCGAAAGAAGAATGAGAAAATCAGGCATCGAATACATAGTTGTTACCACCAGATGGTTTCCTAAAGCCATCTATTAATGCTCATTTTTTGAAAAAAAAAAAAAAAAGGAATTGGGCCCTCGAACAGTGACAGCCTTGACACTAGGGCTGGTCAAGAGTCGGTTTCAATTTTATTTTGAATCTAAATTGATAGTTTCAATTCAAATTTGATTTTGATGAAATTCAGTTGTTGAAATTTTATTTTCATTAATTTGATTTGAAATCAAATCAAATTAGATGATTTTCATTAGATTAAATATTAATTTTAATTTAAATATATCACAGACATATCTGCTTGACATTACCTTTTTATGCCCTTTCTATTTTCTCTAATTAATGATGGATCAGCAAAGAAAGAACGAATGTCAGCGTAATTGTTTTGGGAGGTTGAAGACTAGTTTTTAGACAAAAAAATCTGAAACCAACTGCTCGTATGTAGAATACTTACCGTCCCATGAAGAATGCTATAAAAAAACTGACATATAGTCCTTATCACAGTAAAATTTTCGCACATATCCTCAGGGAAAAACAACATTTTAAACCTTTTCCTTTTGTCATAGTTGTCTCCTCCATCCTTATTGATGGAAACATTATGCCATACTTGTAAAATTTCATCTCAATTTCCATATCATGGATTAGACATCCTGCCCAATTAGAGCCATTAAAAATCTGCCATGTATTATTATTATTATTATTGTTATTAACTGGTTTATAAACAGGGCCAAATTTTTACTTGTTTGAATAAGATAGGGTTAAACAGGTAGATGTGAGCATCTAATCACTGGTTATTAGCTGCAACGGCTGATTCTCATCATTTAGGAGGAGGGGAAAAGATGGCTGAAGGCAGGTATCGGTTAGGAAGAAATTTTCAGTCATCCACCCAAAGCAGTTATCACATCCTTCTCCAGCTATCCTAACTTGACGAGGCAGCTACTTATAGTAGTCCGTAAATGCCACACCTAAAACCCCAGAGCATAAACTATTAGATGTAAGATGTTACACCTTGCTTCTTTTCTATCTCTTTCGCCTTCAAATTATTAATTTTTATTTTTAATTCTATTTATGTTTGAGAATGGCAATCTAACAATACATGAGGAATCCAAGAGCCTCACCCCATTTTGCATTTGCAGCTCCACCGATGCAAGAAGATTCTTCATTCTTCACTAAAACGATTGAAAAAAGAAAAAGGAATATAGTATAAAATAAGCCCACATCAACTACCAAAATTAAACAAATAATTAAGTTCATGTTGTCTGTATCCCCAATACAATTATATCACAGTAGGAACCAAATTTTAGACATGGACCCACGTTTTTGCTGTCAATGCGATCTCCCGTCTCCCCCATCTTAAAGAAAAGAATATTGTATGTAAATATTACATTTCTTGTTTTCTTTTTTAATAAAAATGGGTACAATTGTATCATCAGTCTTCTTGCTACCATCAAACTCCATACACACACAGATAAATGTCAATTTAAGTTTATCCTGCAGCCAAACCAAAGCAAAAATCTACAATCAGAACAGTCAATTCACCAATCAAATAGTAACTTAACAAAAACAAAGCAGACCTGGTGACAAGGATTTGTCAAATGCACTTGAATATGGTTCATACCATAAACAATCTTGTGTTACTGGAGTGTAGTGTCATCAAAACAAAGGGATCGTTTTTATTATCTTCATTCTTAAAGAGTAAAACAAGGGACAATTCTTACCATTTGAGCGTGCGAATAGTGCATTCTGGCATATGACCACCGTCAATCTCCTTCATGGTTATACCATCACACAATACATCCACTGCTAACATCCCTACCTCGAATCCTTTCACCACGCCCAATCCCACACTGGTCTTCACCCGCAGGTTCACCACCAAATTCCTGTGTTTAAACCGAGTCTTAAGCCTCGATGCATTCCCATCGTCAATCAGTTGGTTCTTCACATGAGTCTCAATCTTAAGACTCGTAGTGTTCCTTTTACCCTGAGTGAACCCTGGCAGAGTCGTGGATCCCAACTCAGTCCCCTGATCTTTCCCCAGTATCATGTCCACCTGGAGAACACTGTATCGATACGTTAGCCTAGAGTTTGGGTTCCTCACCTCCACTCTTACCACCGTCGCGGAATTAAGATAGGTGCCGTCGGGTTTTGCACTGACTTTAAAAGTGGGGATCTTAAGTGACTGGACGTGGAGAACGGGGAGTTTAGGATCGAACCAGAGGTAAATAAAACCACCTAGGATTCCTAGGAAGAATAAGCTGGTTAAGAAGGTAATGCAGAGGATGCACCAGAATAGACGACAACTACAGAATTTGCGATTGCCCCTTGGCTGGAATGAAGGTGGCAGTACGCCTTTTCGAAGTGGTGGTCTGGAGACAGGTCTGCCCTGATTTCTCGGGTCTCTGTAACCGGGAGGTCTTTGGAGAACTGGTTTTGTTGGTCGCTGTAGGTCAGCCATTGATGATCTAGACTTGTGATATCAACTTAAAACCAGAAATTGAAGAACTTATAAGAATATTGTTATGGGTGTTTGAGAGCTCTAGGAAGAAGCGATGATTTTGATGGATTGATCTTGTTTTTCTGAAATTTCAATTATGAAAAAGAAAATGATAGTTGAGGAAGATTAAATAAAAATTGGAATGGGATTGAAAATGTGAGGGAATTTAAAGAAAGTTGGGAAGAAATCTAAAAGATAAGTTAAAACCTGGACAGAGAAATGCCAACGCTTACGGGGGACAGGTTGGGGTTTCAAAATCAGCACGCAGAGAGAGATCGACCTTCGGATCCGAGAAAAAAGAGATTTCCGCGAGATGATTAAAAAAACGAATTCAGGGAATCAAATCACAATGAGAAAGTCATTGTAGAAATGAAGATAGATAAAGAAGGACAGGCAGAGCGAGAGTTAGAGATTGGGGTATAGCCTCTTATGCAAGCTTCCTGCCTAGTAAGAAATAGTGATAGAAATTCAGTTGGCCAGATTCACGCGCGGCGTCCATTCGCTGACACGGCGGGAAGGCTTTTGACAGTTTGTAACCACTATATTTTTTGAAAACATGAAAGTAATTACATAGTATTTAACAAGTTGAAATATTTGATAAAAATATATTTTTATTAGGTAGAGAAATTTTTAGATTAAGCAAATAAATCATTATATAATTAGAAATAAATATATAATTTAATTTTTAATTAACCTTTCATGTGTATATAATTATAGCAAAATATAAATGATGTGTAGTGATATAATTGATTTAATTTACGGACAATGATATATATATATATATATATATATATATATATATATATATATATATAATTTATTTAAGAATTTTTTTAAATAATAGAAAACCTAAACTCTGGATTTCATTTTTCTTTGTGTTTATTTATAAATATTAATTTGTTTTGCATAAATCATTCATTTAGAATTTTTTTTATTAATTTAATTTTAATTGAAATTGAAATTTAAAATTAAGATAAATAATTCAGTAATGAGCTGAAAAGGGAAATATAAATATGGGCTCAAGGCCCAGATACAATATTTTATAGGAAGACCCTGTTCTTAACCATCTAGCTCCAGTGTCACAGGCCCATAGATCAACGGAAAGAACCGGTGCCGGTGGCAAGAGAAACTCTGGTATATAGTCCACCCGGAGGGGGAAGAGGGAAAACCCATGCTCCGGGAAGGATGGAAAGGCCATCTCCACCTGAGAGGAGCAGGGGAAGCCGACGGTTTCGGCATAAGAACGAGGCTTGGCCTCAAAGAGAAAAGACACTTTCCAGAGAACTTTCTAGCGAAAGCAGAGAGAAAAAAAGCCTTTTTTTTTTTTTTTATCTGTGGAAGTGGCAATCCTTTCGACCGGTGAAAGAGTTTGTTCGTTCCAGTTTTTGTATAGCTAATAGGACTGTGTCATGTTAATTAGATGAATTGTCTCTTCCATTTCGGGCCCCTAAGATGTGAGCATTAAGTATCACAGCGGCGGGTATCAGAAACCTATTCTTACATATACAGATAAGTCCATTTTCATCATACAACTCAAGTGTGTCAAAATTTTTTTGATGTGGTTGCTTATAAGTGCACGCAAACTAAAAGAGTTTTGGAATGTGCAAGGCGGCAAGTTGAAGGTTCAGCATAAAAACTTTAGCCGTGAAACTCCGGTGAATTTCAAGGACATGAATCTCGTATAAATTTTATTTGATTTCCACCTTCACCCTGACGAAACATGTCAAATCCAATGGTGCGATAGCCCAATAATCAGTTGGACACCTAGAACATCATGTCCCTTCTTGGTCCATAATCAGCAGAGATGGAATGCGTGCGCCGTGAAGGACTCGGACTAGATGGTCTACGCCCCATGGAAGTGTGCCTCTCTCTGCTTCTCTTCATAGTTCATACTATTGTTGTTGTCGTAACTTATATTTGTGATAGGGAAACTAGCTCCAAGTGCTTGTTAGTTTTGGAAAGTCTATCATTCTATGTTTAAGAAGGCAAATTACAAATAAAATAAAATTAAGGGAAGAAAAAGAAAGTCATATTTTAATTCAATACAACTATTCCATGTCCTCAAGGGAAACACCAAAGAGAAGAAAAAAAGAAAAATTAAAAAATTAAAAAAAAAAAAAAGAAAGAAAGAGAGAGGTTTTCAAGCATTATCAGAGCCATTACAACATCATATAGGGCCATTTACTCTTGAAAACTCATGTATTCTTCAAAGACCTCTTCTCTGAAGATCATAGTGTTCACTACAGAAACTCGAAGGTACAACTGAGAGCTCTAAACGCCCTGTCCATTCCTCGCCTGGCTTCAAGGTGATAGGTCTCTCAATTGCTGCTCCATCAACACATACCATGTGTTTATACTCCTCATCACCGAAATCCACCATAGCTTTTGATTTCTTCTCCCATGGATTCCATACCACTGTTTGCAGGGATAGACAAGGGTAAAAGAAAGAACAAAAGTGTTATAGCATAATGTAGAGTATGGGGGAGTGGGCGTATAAGCCTTTCTAATCATTATGTGCATGTGCGGGGCCTTTTCTAGTTAGCTTTTTGCACAATTATGTAGTTCAAGAGACAAAAAGTCCGACAATGGCTATGAACACATCAAGATTTAGTGTAAGCATGTTAAAACATGCACATGAACAAACACATGCAAATGGGAGCTTACCAACATCGGGCAGACCTTCCTTTCGTATCACAAATGTCCTTTTTCTTTCATGATCAAGTACTGCAATTACATTAGGAGAACTAAGATAAACTCGATCCACCTGCCAGAAAAGTCGGATAGTATGAATAATTAAATTTAGATGGTCTTTGCTCTACATTGGATACCAAAATCATGCAGGCGTTCAAAGTGGAACTGGCTCATGTTATTTGGAAATATGCAATAGACTGTCTTAAAAGCAATAATCGGTATTAAATTGAATATGAAGTTTCTAAATGAGAAACTCTTAAATAGGGTAGGTTCTAAGGGGAAAAAGAAGGTTGTGAGCAGCTTGAGCTGCCTCATCACTTTCATGCAAGTCACTCTGCAGTGAATAGGAAATATAAACAGATCAAATTAACTGTGGAACAGATTCAGTGCCCTGATTCTTGAGGCTCCCAGTTGTAAATGTTTTATTATGGTTACATGCTTGCAGTCAAATTAAAACCAGAATTTACCTCGGATTCAAAAGTTATGGCATCTCCTTGTTCTGTAAATCTCTCTCTTTGGCAAAGGTTGTCTAGATAGTCAAGTGTTTCCAGTCCTTCTATCCTCACTTCACTGAGGTTATAATTGATCCATGTAAGTTAAAAAATGTATATCTTTAACAGCAGGTACTCATAATTACAACAAGATGAACAAATTTTAAGCATAAGATGTTATAGGTTTATGGATGCCAACAAGTGCAACATACTTAAAAGACTAATAAATTTTGGTGGCAAATTCACTAATAAATTATGTAAAATTCACAAACTCGCCCGCACCAACGATTTAATGGCTTGAACTGGCCCTAAAAACCAAACTTGAACCAATGGTTTGGCGCGATAGATATAAGAAGGGGCCACATAGACCAAACCAAATCAAACCGCTCAAAGACCTAAACCAGAACTGTCATTGAACTGGACCAAAACCAGCCCTAAACAGTGTTGAACCAAAACCAACTGGAACCACCTAAAACTGGTCCAGTTCATCCACTTTCTCAACCCTGAACCACTGGTTCAGGCCTGGAATCAGCCTGGACTGAACCACAGAACCAGTGGCCAGATCTAACTAGAATCATTGGAAAAACTCCTTCCTGACATTTTATAAATTGGTTTCACAAGACAATTAAAAAAATTTTTCTTCCACTGTAGAGTTACCATCCATTGAGATGAACAAGTTTTTATTTTCAAGAAAATAATTTTATAATTTGTCTCATGCTTAACAGCCAAATTTGTCTGTTTTGGGGGCATCATTTCTTGAAATAAATCATACCTTATGTCAGAAACTGATAAGTATGTGTGATATGCAAATGAGAAACTAAATGGTTTGCCGTTGATATTCCGAACTCTTGATATTAATGCCAAATCTCCATTTGTCGCAAGTAACACCCTAACACGAAACTCAAAACTGAAACAAAGAAGAGGAAGATCGGTTAGGAGCACATATCACTTCAAATGTTTCTGCAGTGTCCTCAACCTATGATCTCTTCCGGCAAAACTAGTCCAGACAAATTATATGGGCAGCAATTTGCTACAAACTAATACAAAATTTTGAACCTTCAAGGCCAAAACACATGATTCAACAATATTAAGAAACTTAATTACATAATTCTGAAATACTTCTATTAATTTTCCATCAAAACCTTAGACATGCAGACATGCAAGAATAACTTTTGTTGGGCTTTAAAGCATTCAAACTCATACCTATGGGGCCAGCACTTCAGGTCTTCTTCAGATGGTTTAAGCAGTAGGTCAACAAAGGACTTCCCCTTGGAATCATTGGATTGCAAAGGAGGAGGATTGTCATCAACTGTCCAAATCTTGTTCCTAGCAAAACCATGCTGCTCTAGTGATCCGCAGTTTCCAAACTTCACATGCATAAACAATATGTATAAGCAAGATATATCCAAGAATGATGTTCGTGAATATAAACAAGATTGATCAAATGTACCTGAGGGAAACAAATAGGGATTCCTCCCCTCATTGCTTTTGGTGGCTTAAAGATTGCCTACAATCAATAAATTATCACAAAGTAAATCAGCCTTAGAACTCCAGCAAGTTAAATTTATCAATGATAACCACCTCCAGGATAGCCTCTTCAGAAACTAAGATTTAAACAACATTTCAGTGACTTCAGTGAACTTGCAGTGCATATAGCATTTCACATAAGCAAAGCATGCAATTCAAAATTAACAGATGTTTCTGTGGATGTCATATGACATATTTAAAGATGGAAATTGTAAGCCAAGGACCCAATTAAAGGCTTCTAGGCTACCCATTTCTCATTCATTTATCAGCTTGGAGACAGAGAAATTAAAATAAATGTTTGAAGTTAGGGACCAAATCTTTATTTTTCAAGAAGATTCGAGTTCTGATATAATTTGACTGGGACAGCTACATATGCTGAATATCACTTTCGCCAATAATGGTTCCAAAACCAAAATCAAGGAATTTACCTAGCTAAACATCACTGGGCAAGTGCAAATCTAAATAATTTTGTAGAAAAACACACCTTGCTACTGGTGAACAGAAGTTCTTCCCCTCGTTCATTCCTCCATGAAACCACTTGTCCTCCATGCAGGCTTACCTATCATCACAAAAACACAAATTATGAAAAAACATTCCCAAACCATCAAATATTATCAAGTTTTCCACAGATTAAAAAAGATATATCATCTCATCTATAGTGAAGATTTCCTATTTTGCATCAAAGAAATACTGATGAACGAATTCACTTAGTTTAAAAAAAAACAACAACTCAAGAAAAATAAAAAAAATGAAGAGAATCTAACCCGGGCAGAAGCCCCTTGTGGATTTCGAACCACGACCTGTTCAATACCATTCCAGTCCTTTGTAATCTCAATGGCTGCTCTGTGATCCCAGACAGCTGCAGAATGCCCCATTTTGAAGAAGAAAAACTGGAAATCTCTAATACTCTACTTTCCTTTTGCAATCTAAACAGGACCCAAACAGACTCCTAAGGGACTTCTATTCTCTAATTAAGCACCCCAGAGCACCAAGAAGCGCACAACACCCGTATCATAGCGAATTAGCAAGAAACATAAAAGCACCTGTGGAGAGAATTGAAAATCTCAACACATATCCTGTGAGTCTCGTGAGTTCAAAGCACAAGCGCTGAGCTATACCTTCAACCAGGAGAACTCTAATTGATCCTAATCACCCTTAGAGTACTATATTATGAAAGAGAAATGCTATTGAAGAAAAAACCTAAAGCTGAAACAAAGAGACGCAGAAAGTGAAAACATTTGGCAACTGCATAGGCCAACACCTACCAACAATTGATAAAGAAATCAACAGAAACTTGTCACATTTACATAAGAAGAAGACAATCAGAAGATAAGACCATAAATAAAATCATAACTTCTATGAAATATTCTTTCTTCTAAGTTAAACCTTTTTCTATCGATGAAAAGAAAAACAAAAGACAAAAAGAAAAAAGAAAAAAAAAATCTAATTCTCAGCTACAGGATCCACAATCACAAAATCCCACCTCCAAAAAAAAAAAAGATACTGTTCTCAAATATATCCAATCTATAATTACCGTTAACTACGATATGAATGAAATTATGACAAGGCCCACTTGGTAAAATCAAAACCCAGAAAGACAAATCAAATAAAGATGACAAATTTCACAGACAAAAATTTCCTTTAAAAGCCTTCCCAATTGAATCAAAGAGATTCTTAAGAAACAAGTACCAGAAAATTACTTAAAAGGAAATAATACATTGGTAGGTTAGAATGAAAGTGTAAAAGCAAAACGAACGTTCTTGACTGAAAACCAGTAGTAAAGATAGCATTTTGAATGGACAAAAATGCAAAAGAAAGCAAAGGGAAGGAGGAGGCAAGACTGTGGAAGCAGGAGAAGAAGTGAATATTAAAAGAGCAAGTTGCAGAGATCTAGGACGTGGATATACAAGAAGTACACGTACTCTGTACAAAGGGTCAAAAATTTAAAACTGGAATTTTGAGATTAAGACAATTCATTAAATTCTTTTAAATGTTTGGATGAAAGATAGAGAGAGAGAGTGGGATTATTCATATGGTCCATGAACTATCTAAGGAACAGCATGTGAATTTTCTTGACATGACTGACTGCTTAAAAAACGTGAAAATTTTTATGGTTTGAATAATGAATTTCGACTTTAATATTTTGTTTGGATCGAGGAAAAAAAAAATAAAGAAAACTTGTTTTTTTTTATTGTTTTTATTTGAACATCAGCTAAAAGAGAAAAAAAGAAAAGAAAAAATAATTTCTCTTTTTTTTTTATAATTAATCCATACTATCTCTTTTTAAATTGATAAAAAAATAAAAAAGAATAAAAAAATTGTAGTAATATATTAAAATGTCCTCCTATAACATAGTAAATATAAAAAAAATATAATAATTATTTTTTATTAAAAAAATTATATTCCTCTTTAATTCTAATAATTTATTTAAATAATAAAAAATAAATTAATTTTTTTATTTAATTTCTCTGGGTATTTTGGTGCAAAAAGTAACTGCAACTCTGGAACTAGAAGAAGAGAACCCAAGCCCTCTCTCTCCTGCTTTGCCTGTGAAGCGAACTGAAGGATAAAGCTTTAGATAAAAAATAAAAAATGAAGGATAAAGGATTGGCTTTCTGTGTGATGATTTTTTTCTCATGTTTATATTTCTCTTATTATATAATTTTTATTAATTTAATTTTATTTAAAATTTAAATTCAAATTTAATAACTCTCAATATTACTGAATAGATTAAAGATTGTCGATTTTTCTAACCAGCATAATATTATATTTATTAAAATTTATTATATATATTTATTATCAATTTTTTATCAATAATATAAAAAATTATATTTTTTTATGATATTACACCATTTTTAATATAATTCACATATTTCTATATAATATTAGTAATTTTTATATAAAATTAATAATAAATATATATATTTTATAAACCTTAATCTGTATAATATTCACTCATTAGAAAAATCAATTTCTATTGTAATAAAAATTTCCTTTTTATTTTGGCGTTTGTATATGAGGCAAAGTTATATAACTTTAAAATGAAAACTATTAAAATATATTTTAATTGATAATTGTAATTATAAATTTATTTGCGAACAACGTCATTAAATAGGTTTAAAATACTTAATCAATCATTTTTATCGAATTTTTTTTTTAATTCTTATCTTATTTAAAAATAAATCTGGCGAGGAAGGAGAGACAACTAGACAAAAGCACTGACGTAATCCACTAATCATAACATTGCCTGTAGATTAGTACGATTTCAATCATGTGCGTAGCTTGGACAATGCGGGGGCCACAGGCCAGGCTCTTTTTCTAGATACCAGTGCCCATTGATTTCCATGGTCCAACACATTCTACGTCATGGGCTTCATTTTTGCTTTGCCCTTCGCTGCTTTTCATGGAGCTACTTGTAAATTTATGTAATCCACGGAAATAAAAATGGATTTAACTCGCTATAAATTATAAAATGAAATTTACATAAACAGACCTATCACGGCTTATTCAGGTCCTAAATCAGATTGTGAAATTCGAAATTGATTCTCATCAATAATTTAAATTTTAAATTAAACGGCTTAAAAACTAAAATCAATCCTAAATTATCTTGAATCGAAATCAGCTAAACTGCCCAGAATCAATAAGCCTCAGGTCCAAACTACAATGGTAATCAGCAAGCATTCATATTCTCAAGTACTGTTCTTTCTCATACACGTATCATAAATGTATACGTTAGTGAAAATCGCACAAACAGTTGCATATTTAAAGTTTCGACATCTTTTCTAAAATCAAAGCTCTAATTCTTTTCAATTTACATTACCTTTTTCAGTGACCATTCCAGCACCCAGAGTTCTGATAAAATATATCACTCCTGCCATGAGAAAGCTAACTTACAAGTTGATTGAAAGTATAAGAGATGGATACCAATTGTTTTCAGCCATTCCATCCCTCTGCTAGTTGTTAGGAGTAATTTTGGGCTTGTAATATGCCAAAACTACTTGGTTGCCTCTAAATTTAAGATGAAAAGAGACTCTAGACAAACTAGTTTCTAAAATTAGCTAGCGGCCACTGCATCGGCCCTTGGACTTGCACCCAAGAGTTGATGCAGCTTGGCACCCGAGTTTGAGCTTCTCTCATACAGCTCCCCCTCTTCCCCAGGGTTTCTATCGACAGAGGCAGAATTATTAACTCCTGACAGCAGGTCCTCTGTACTAATAGCTGAGGCCCTCTGCTCGTTACTGCTGTTCAAAATAATCTCTTGTGTGTGTCCTAAATGTGAATTTTTTAGCTTCTCCTGTACATTGAACCACCTCAAATATTAATAAAAACTTGAAATTGTGTGGAAAAGTCAAGAATTTCAGAGGTGAAAGTTGACAGAAAGAATATAAGGGCACACCAGTAATGATGCATTTTCCAGCCTTAGTTTCTCTGATTTCTTGGTCAATTGATTTATTTCTGATTTAAGTGCCAAATTTTCAGAAGTCAAGGATTCCACTTTATGAGCAAGTTCTTCAGTCTCAGCCTAAATAAGAGGTTCACAAAGAATAGTTATGGACCATCAATTAATAGATGAGATAAAGAGGTTCAAACTAACAGCAGTTCCATATTTCTATACCTGTTTCCTCAATCTTGACCTTCTAGCAGATTCTCGATTTGATTGTTTCCTCCTTTCCCGTTTCAGCTCCCGCTCATTCTAAACGAATTACCAGAGATCACAATTAAGAAAATGCTTGAAACAATGCATGTACTATTTCTAGTTAGGGTACTTTTTAGAGCAGAAGTGAAATTAATATCTGGACAAGATACACAGGAGAAAACAGAAGAATAGTTTGAAAAGATTAGGCAGCGCCTTTAGTATACAATACCTGAAACCAGGCTTCAGAAGGCAGAACTTGACAAGGTTGTGGAATGTTAGTTACACTTGTCTTAGCAGAATTCACAGGAGGGTTCCTGAGCTCATATGCTGTGCTCATGCTAGGAGAAACTGCAGTTCCCTCAGATTTTCCTGATACACTAGCAGAAGCAACAGCAGCACCCAATACCTTATGAGATGATGCATTCACCTCCCCAGTAGGAACAGAACTGACCTGCAATTCAGTTCTCATCTCTCCACCTGTTGATATAAAGATCACATATATATTAGGGAATTATGCATAACTGGGAAATTTCGACATCTACCATAGTCAAGCAGCAATGAATATGTTTGTCAAGGAACAGATCATATAAGACAAACAACAAAGAAAATGCAATGAACATTTCCTGCAGATGGCAACTTACAGAGGTTAAAATCTTCTCCAATTAACCTGGTACAAGAGCAAACCTTGGGCCCAAATTTTTAGATCCACACACATAAAAGGCTCATCAACATTTTCGGTCCCTACAGCATCCTTATTTCCAAATTCAATAGCATAACTTCAGAGTTTTCTTTTTTTCTTTTTTAGGCCAACAGATGTATTACTTAATTTTTTACTTTATAGCTTTAGATATCCAGAATTTATAAAGCAAATTTCATGATTAGCCAATTGACTGCCAAGTTACTAGACTGAGAGCCTTGTAGCGTATCTCATAATTTATGACCATCCACTTACATATGGAGCACTGCATTTAGCCAAAATTTGGGCTAGTCTTTTGACATTTCACTAACCTACATAGTGGTCAAGTCTAATGTACACAGCATTTAAATCCCCATGCTATGGATAGCTGCAATTCCAGGTCAATCTTATTGTCAATCAAGATAAATACTTGGTGAAGAATGGATTCATACCGACATTTGGCATCCCCTCACAACTCCTTTTGCTTCCCTGGCATAAGAAGGACAAATATTATAATTAAGATACAACTCCTTGAACTCCAAATTGCACAAAAACCAAAGATGCTCACAAATGCTCATTTAGAGATCAAAGGTCTCACCTCAGCTGTATTTCCATCACTTCCATCACTAGAACCTTGAGTCTCCGCACTGTTCAAATGGTCAAGTGATTTGAAAGTTAGACTTGCCATAGAATATCAGCTACAGGAATCACTTACAAGTGAACACCACTATAATGACATATTTAAAGTATCCCAAAATCATAGTGCTAGCTCGAAACCTCTGAGATAGCCTGTGGTCCCCGCCCTCAGCACTCTCCGCATTAGTATTACCATTGCCTATTGACATTGCAAGCCCATCAAATCTTTTCAACTTCTTCATTAAACCCCTATCTGTATTTCCAGTAGATTTTTTAGGCGTTTCTACACTCACAGGTGTTGCGGCCTGCATTGTTGCAGTAGAGTTATGCCCAGCAAAGATTTACAAATTAGCAGCAAAGGCAGACAAATTTGTCTTTTCACATGCAATTCCTACTCATTTATTCCTTTGATATAAATTTTAACAAAAGATAGAATTGGAATAGGAAGAGCACTAAAGGAAATATCATAAACAAGGCTTCACTTACAGCAGGTGATGATGGAACACCAGAAACATTAGGATGCAATCCCTAGAGATAAACAAATAATTTATAAGCATGTTAGAAACTCTCAGTTAATATGTTCTCTATTGAAACCTTCAAAATATAGAAGCAACAACTCCTTAAAGGGTGCAAACTGCTGAGCAAAGTGAAGATCCAATAGCAATCAATAGGAACACAAACTCTAACGAAATGATTAGAAAAAGGTGAAGGCTTACAATTGGAACTGTTGGATGCGCATATACTCCTCCATGAGAGTACACTGCTGCATAAGGGGCTCCATAAGGTGGCATCATAGGCTAGAGGAATCAATACGTTTATCTCAGTTCTCAATTTACTTCATTAGTTCATAAATACACAAACAGCGTAAATATCTCTCTCCAAGAACAACAAGCAATACCTGTGGTGGGCCCCACATATATGGATGAGGTGCTTGACCAGACGCCACAGCTGAGTTATAATAGGGTGGAAGAGCAACTCGAGGGCCATAATACGCCTGAGGACATTAACAACAACCTCAAATAACTATAAACAATGTTATGAATACGATTTTGTATATGTAAACATTTTGATGATGGTATAGCCACTGTGAAAGAAAACTGGAAAAAAAAAATGCATGCATGAAGTAGACAACCTGCATGGCCGCCCAATCAGGATAGACATGAATATTGGTATGATCCTGTCAATGCAAAAGGATTGACCAATACTCAGACATGAATTCAGAAGTAGTTCACAGAAAAACAATTGAGTTCAAGTTTAAAAATTGAATTATTTTTGCACACTGCGAAAAAAGAAAAGAAAAAAAAAAAGAAAGAGAATTACTTCCAATTGCTCTCTTATTCTTTATTTCAGTTTCAATTGGAAAAGGGAGGGGGAAGCACAGTAATTCCAGTTTCCACAAACATATTTGTTTGTTACTCTTACCACTGGTGCAGGTGAAGATGATTTATCAGGTTTAGAGGACTTCCCCTCTTCCTTGTTTCCCATGGTCTAGCACTAGAAGGATATTCTTGATTAATGTGGAGAAGCAGCACAATTTTTACTTCCCTATGTTAAGAAAGCCTAATCACCTGCACCAAAGGCAGACATGTCAAAGTGATATTGAGAAGCGAGGTGACATAAGCAGTGAGCAAAAAGCCTGTACGAAAACCAAAAATCAGAGAGATTGATATCGAATCAATGCATATCCAATACAATCATTCAAACCAAACCACTGCTCCACCTCCTGTCTTGATTTTGACAGCATTCATTCTCGTTGAGAACACGTTTCAGATTTGCTAAATCACACTAGTAAGTAAGGCTAAAGAGCGGATAACATAATGCTCAAAAAATATGAAACAGCAATGCGGAGCAAAACACCGTGAATAGAGAATAAAGATTTCGCTCTCACATGGTAAAGATTTCCCAGTATAAATATAAGCTGAACACAACTAAAAAGAAGGATTTGCTTATTCAGCTTTTTGCGAAGAGATGAATATAAAACAGCTCTCAAGAAACTATATAATTAATCAATAAAGCCTTCTTGTTGAATAAAAATGACATATATTTGCATGGTAATTCATAACCAGCTCCATCCTCCCATCTACGATTATCAAGTGAACAACCAGATCAGCTCAAAAACTAAAAGATCCATTCGCCAAGTAAATATGTTAAAGTCAGCTCAAAAACTAATAAAACCATCTTATCATTGCTTAGATTAAACTAATTACACAGTAAATATGATAAAGGGCGTCTGATATTATTAAAATCTCGCAGGTCGCTCAGGTTTTCCCTTTAATTCATTAATATTCTTAACAACAAAAAACCAAGAAAGAAAGAATGGAGGATAATCAATGGCCCTGAAAATTTTTTGAAGGATGAGGGTATAAACGTGTTTTTAAAACTCAATTGTAGAGAAGAATGTGACGGACGCAAGTGAGTAAGGAATACCAAATCTTTCTCTGCTGGATAATCCAGAGGCTAAAGGACAAAAATACCCCTAAAGCCGGACGCCCTCTCTCTATAATCTTTTTCAATAAGCTTTTCAGTTGATTTCATCGTCTCAATGACTTGGCCAACTTCCTCTTTTGCGTTATCTAATTTGCTGATAAACCTCTCTTTGCAGATTTGAAGGAAAAAAGAGGAAAGAACTCAAAATCTAAAACTAGACGGAAAAATCCCTAGCCGATTCAAAGTTTCTACCATAAACCAACAAAAACTCAAAGAGATCCAGGTAAGCCTCTAATCTGATCATATGTTTTACTGAGAGAAAACGGAACGACGCTTTCAACTATATGAAATTTAATAAACAATTCAAAAAAAAAATTCAGAGACCTATATTCTCCCTTCCGTTCGTCCATATGAACTCTGAACAACTCAAAACAAGATAGTTAAGTGGAGTTTTAAGCATTTCATGTCAACACGTATCAAAACTTTCAGTTTCCTTGTCTTTCGTACATTTTCTCACCAACCAAATGGTGATTACACGACCAAAATCATTCAGAAACAAAATAACATAAAATTCAACATACCTTTAATTATCCAATCCCAAATCTGCTTCACTTCGCCCTCCGGGAAATAAGAAATTAAAAACTGTTAGGAACTTCGATGGTTGAACTATCTTCAACTATTAGCCAAAACTTAAATTACTTAACAAAAACCATAGGAGAAACTTCACAGCTTCTGCATTTTTCTCTCTCTGCAAAGAGAGGGACCAAAAAGTGAGTTCGGTATTTGGCAAACAGGGGAGAGAGAAAGAGGGAGAAGGGGTTGAAGAAGAAGAACGAGAATGGAGCGCCAAGGCAACGTCCACGTCACCAGACACGTGTCTTTTATAGAACAAGTGTATACGTATACCGTACATACAAAGCTGTTGTGGTTGTTGAGATGGCCCATCGATATTCGCGCTGGCCATTTATTTATTCCAACATCACCTCAACCGTACACGTGTTATCCAGTGACTCGATCTACGCGTCTTGAGTTAGGGTCCAGCGTATTCCACCCGTCAGGTGGCTTACGCGGTCTCTTTTCCTTGAAATATAAAACTCAAAACATTGTACCTTTTCTCTCTATAAAAATGGGGAAAAAAAAAAACCCGCAATGAATAGGTCGTTTCGCATCCACGATTAGCCACACGCCCACGGACTACAGTGACCCACACCCATTGAGTAGGGGTGTTCTGTCTTGACGTTGATATGGTTTTATTTACGAACCATAATCAAAATCAAATTTTGAGGTCTTTAATTTTTATGAATTAAACTGAGAACTATATTTACGATCAAACTTTGATTTGATTCAGTTCTAAACGGTTTTAGTATTGCTACAATTTTAATCTCTAATTCAATTTTAATTTTAGTTTCATTTTCAGTTCAAATTTTGATTTTTTACACAAATTTTTAGTATTTTTGAGTTCATTTTAAAAAATAAAAATAATATTAAAATTTTAAAATTAAAATATCAATAAAATAATAAAATTAACATTAGAATAATAATAATATTATTATTAAAAATATACTGAGTCATTGATGTGTAGGAGTATGCCAATATTTTTTATTTATTGAAAATTATTTTAAATATATTGGTTAAAAATATAAAAAATAAATTAGTATAAATTCAATATATTTTAATTAAAAAAATCAATTTTGTAAATAATTTTAAAATACATTTTTTTAATTTTTCAAATACAATCTGAATTAAACTTAAATTTGCGTAATAAATGTGAAACGCTTATTTCCAATCTCAAATCTACATTGAATTAGAAGTTTTCGGATCCCGGCTTGCGATTGGAATTATACCTTGTCAAGGTGGATAACGGCCAATCCGCCATGCCTAAACCAAAGACTTTTTTTAAGTATTTTCTCGCATAATATAATATAATACTCAACTCAATTTAATTAAATTTTTATTTTTATTATAAAAATTTATGATTAATTATATGAATTTACTTTATTCAATCTAAACGATTTTGGATTAAATTCTTAAAAATTTATAATGCTTCTATGTCAATTTAGGTCTACTTGTCTAACTGGAGCCTCCGTATGTCTAAGCTTTACATTACCAAACCACATCAATCTCCCTTCTTTCAACTTATCCTCAATTAATACTACTCATACTTTTTCTCTAATACTCTCATTAGGAATTTTATTTAGTTTAATATGGCCACTCATTCACATTAACATTCTTATATCTACAACTCTTATCTTAGACTCATACGACTCTTTCAATGCCCAACACTCACTATCATATAACATAGCCAGTCGTATGGCTATACGATAAAATTTTCCTTTCAACTTATAGTAAAATTATAATATAATATAATATAATATTTTTATATATGCATATTTAAATTTTTTTCTTCTAGAATTATAATTTTTCCTTTATTTTAGTATAAAATTTTATAAAAATTTAATTCAATTAATTTCTTTTTAATTAATTTTCATATTTGAAATGAAAATTTTAAATTTTTTAATTTAAAAAAATTATTTATGATCGTGTAAAAAATTTTGAAAAATTTTTTTTATAAATAATTTATTCTAAATTACTTCTTATGAATTTACTGATATATTTTATAATTTGATAATTTCTTTAAAGATGATGGTATTATTAAAATTCTTTGCATATTTCTTACCGCATCAAAACTCTATGCAAGTTTTTTTGGTGTCTATCACAGTGAATAAATTATACGGTATCAAAAATATTTATTAGAATTCATAGTTGATATGACAAATTATTAAAATATTTATTATGCGGATTTATTTAAGGAAATAAAAGAAAAAAAAAATTAATGGTTGTAACCTAAGAAAATGGAAAAAAAAAATCCATTTAAGGACAAATGCGTTATTATTATTATTATTATTATTAAATTACGTGTTGAGTGATTTGCTTTAACAACTCAAAATTATATTCCATGGTCAGTTTATTTATTTTTTTTTACGTTTAAAAAAAATTAGATGAGGAAAGATTCATTAAATTTAATATTAATATATACTGTCAATTTCATTAAAAAATTATAATTTTATATATTAATTATACAATTTGATTTCAATTCTAATTAATAATCTCAATATTTGAATATGTTTTAATCTCAATTAAAATTTATTATTAATTATTAAATTTATTTTAAATTTAATTATTATTATTTAAAAATATTTAAATTTATTTAATTTTATATATTTTAATTACTAATCAATATAAAAATAATTTTATTAATAATTTATATTTTAAAATTTTAATAATTATATAAAATGTTAAAATTTTATTTACTTAAAATATAATATATATAAAAAACTATAAATATTATTATAAAAAATAAATATTTATATTTAATTATTTATTTATTAAAATTAATTTTAATAACAAAAATTTAAATTTATTTTAAATTTAATTATAAATTATTTAAAACTATCTGATCAAATTGAATGGTAGAAGTATCCGCTGTTGCAATCTCTAATGCAAGGGAGGGATGGCAAGTTTCTGATTCGTTTTGATTCTGATAAATTGTTTTTTATTCCATCCCAATCTCGATTAATGCAAAACAAGGATGAAATGACTTTTTTTTCTGTCCTGAAATTCTGTAATTTATTTTAATATATTATTATTTTTTATTAAAAAATAATTTTTTTATATATTTATATATTTAAATATTATAATTTTAATAAAATATAATATTTTTAATCATATTTTATTTTTAATAAATAAATTTATATTATATATTAATAAATTAAAATAAAAAAATTTGAAAAAATCTCCACAGATAAACTCACTCCCCTTCGTTTCGACTTTAAACTCTTATGAAGCAGAAATGAGAGGAGCAATCTTGGTCCTTGGTCTGTTTCGTTGTCATTCCTAACGCAGGGCAATCCAAGTAAAACCATGTGAGGCCGTCGGCCACTTTTTAATTTTTCCCACGCTAATAGCAGCGCTCCATTTCTGACGCACCATGGTTTGACTCGAATATCACACGCTATCACCAATCCTAACCGTCAATTCCTTTTCCTATCATAAATTACTTTCCAATGTCACATCACTAGTAGAAATAAAATGGTAATTTCATATATAATATTTAATTAAATTATTAATATGTGAAAATTTTATATAAATATTATAATCAACAATTTACTGTATAATTTCCCCTCCCTAAAGGCCCCACGTGTGCGGACGAACTTCATCCAGCCTGAGAATTTGATAATATCAATAACAGGAATGGAAATTTTTATGCATATCAGAATATGAAATCAACCAAAAAAAAAATTATAATGTTAAAAAAAATTTATGGCATTTTAAATAAAATTATATAAATTAAATAACCATAATTAATATATGGCTAAATTTTTCAAAAAAATTTTTATATTTGTTTTTTTATTATTAGATAAATTATTTATTAATGAACTAAATAATAATTATTTATTTATAATGGAAAAAATAATAATTATTTATCAAATTATAGAATTTATATATAAATAAAGTTATAATTAGATCTGATATTGGGACCCACCTGACTTTGAGTTAATCCAGCGGCTAGGATGGATTTTATCGGACGGATGGGAAACGGACCACGCCACCAGGGAATGAGATGTATCTCTGCCAACGAGGCCTGCCTGGCGAGAAATAATAAAGATTCTTTTAAACGTGACACGTACTTCGAAATGGTCCCCACCAGCTTTCTCAATTGAAAATCGGTGTAACGTGGTCCGGACACTGACGTGTCCACGCAGGTAGGTTCAGAACCAAGTGGGCCCCGCAACCAATGGAGGTTGTGTAGCCAGCTCACTTATCCGTCATCACGTCCCCGATAGGAAAAATTCTGGAGATCATAAAAGGCCCACGAGTCATGTGCCAAGTATCCACGTGAGAGGCTCCACGTGCTGCTCTGTCATTGGCTCTTACCGTCTCGTGCTTGGTAGTGCAGCTGTGCAGGTTCTATTGGGTAAATCTATCCCTGTGCATCTTGCGATCTCCGGCCAAGGCTAGAACCCGCTAAAATCAAATCGGTTTTAAATTAAACTCGAATTGGTTGATTTTTAAGTTAAAATCGATATTTTTTTTCCTATTAAAAAAAGAATCTTAAAAATTAGTCATTAAATTTAATTAAAATCAAAACTAAATAAAAATTATTTTTTTATCACATAAATAAAATGTATTATTTTAATTCTAAAATAAATGCACCAATCATGAAACACTCTTGGGTGTTAGCATAACTGGTGGCTGATATTGGTATATGCTAAAACTTTGATAAAATTATATTCAAGCCAATATGTAAAAAAAATAAAAATAAAAATACATCGTTAACTTTAATAATTAAAATACAACTTTTTTAAATATAGTTATTTTTTATTTATATTTATTTTTATAGTATAAAAATGAATAAATTTAATTAAAAAATAAATTAAATTTTATATTTATTTATTTTTATCTATATATATATATATTATTCAAACAACATATATATACTTTAAAAATTATAAAAATTGAAATAGATAAATTTTAATAATGTAGCTTAATATCACATGTTCCAAAACAAGTGAAAACTGTTTTTTTTTTTTTTAAAATAAAATTTGACATTATAAAATAGTAAAAACAATTTTATAAAATAAAAATGTTTCCCTCGAACTTCACTTTAACTATTATTAATATAATAAATAAATAAATAAATAATTTATAATAAATATTAATTATTAAAAATATTTTTTTTTATTTGCTGTGTTTATAAATATTAGATTTTATGGAACATGCATAATATGTTAGTATATATAAATACAAAATTAAATTTTATAATATACCCTTTCATTAAAATAATTGAGCATTGAATTACAATTAAATTTAATTAAATCAATATTGAAATTTCATTATATAAAGAAAACAACTAACTTTCATATCGTTATTTTAATAGTAGATAATTACTTAAACGGAAAAGAAAAATGCTTTCAAATACAAATCTATCTCAATATAAATAATTAATTGATTAACATGAAAATTTATTAAATTTTTTCTTTAAATTATTTTTAGAAATGCATTAGTTTAATTTAAATAAATTTTTGATTGCTAGTAAAAAATGCTAGGTCTAGTATATTAAAAAAAAAAAAAATCTATAAGCTAATTTAATTTGAAGTCTTGAATCAGAGTTTCAGTAATTTTTTTTAATTTTAATTAAAGTAATTATTATTTCAAAATAATCTATAATTAAATTTTAATCATTTGAACACCATATATTTATATTTATAATTAATAAATTTGTAGTAACACATCTTTAGGGCTTTTGTCACTGCAAATATTAATATAATTTTTTTTAAGTTGATTTATATATATAAAAGGCCTTAAAGCCCGCAATGAAGCTGCGGTTTTATTTTTTTATATTAGTATAATTAATAAAAATTACATTAAATTTTTATTTAATTATATTTTTAAAAAATATAAAATATTAATCTATCAGTAATTATTAAAAATATTTTATTAATTCAAGTGAAATAAAAATTTAATTTTTCATTATATTATTTATGCTATATAGTTTAGTTTAAGATGTATAAGTATTAATAATGTAATATTCATTAAATTAAATATATTTTGATAATAAAAAAATATTTAAATGTGGATTCTAATTATAAAATAAATAATAGTAATATTAGTTTAAAAAGTAAGTTAATTAGTCCGTATAAAATAAAGTATAACATGTTCTAATTATAAAATAAATAATAGGAATATTAGTTAAAAAGTAAGTTAATTAATCCATCTAAAATAAAGCATAACATGTTCTTAAACTTTCATGTTCTAATTCAAAAAATTCAATTAATTAAAAAATTGAATAATATGTTAAAAAATTTTCAAAATATATTACATAAAATTGATAAAATAAAATAAATTGAAATAAATAAAATTTTAAAAATATATATTTTTAAAATAAAATAAAGTTTTTAAAAAATAAAGACATTAAAAATAAGAATCTTAATTGGCAAAATGATCACAATATTATTATTAGAACAATAAATTATATTTTTATTATAAATAAAATTATTTTAGTAAAATAAAAATAATAATTAAATAATTCAAACTCAATTTAATGTTAAAAAAATAAGTTGATATCCATTGTATTAAATATAACCGTGATTTTTTAAAGAAAAAAAAAATTGCATTCGTGAATTATATTTTGCTAGGAAAATAAAGGGAGGGCATCCATCTAGAGCTGCCACCTAAACAGATTGTGGTCCATAGCTCAAGGACAAAGCGATTTGCAGCAGTGGATGGATGAAAATTGCCTCTTCCAATGATGACCAATGTAAGGGAAAGTGAAAGCATATACAGAAAGAATAGTAGAGCGGAAGAAGTATGATAGAGGGGCAAGAGGGTATTTTTATTGTGCTTAATAACAGTAAAAGTGTGCTCTTTTTTTGTACAATATAATAATTAGGGTTGAGTATTTAAATTAAATTAAATTAAATTAAATTGAATCATCAATTTAAATTAATTAAATTATTATATTTTAAAAATTGAATCAAATTAAAGTTAATAAAAAAATAAATCAGATCAAATCACTTTTTTTAGGTTTGATTCGATTCGAACTGATTAATTTTTATATTTTGATGGGTTTCTTAATTTAGATTTATTTTTAAGTTATTTAGTCTTATTTTAATCTTAGTTTGAATCTAATAACATTAATTAATAAAATTAAACAATTTATATGTAACACCCCAAATTTTAAATTTATGAGCATTTTTGGTATTTTAATTTTATTTAAATTTTTAGAATTTTTTGAGATTTTTCGGATTTTAAAAATCTGGTTCGATTTTCCGAAAATATAAACTTTGATGATTTTTAAAAAATTAATTTAAAGACCACGTGGCAAAACTAAAAATATATTTGGAGTCTACGATTTTTGAGTTTTCAAATTTTTTCGAATTTTGGACCTCGTTGGTCCAGGCAGTAAAAATTCAAAATTTTGTATTTCGAATCGAATTCTTCTCTTTTTCTTCCTCCCGCGCGCGATGTTCCATCTTCCTTCTATCTCTCTTTTCTCTCTCCTCCGCCACCCCACCAACCGCGCTAATCCTCCCTCGCAGCTTTCCCGGCCAAAATCCGGCCGATCCGGCCACCAAACGGACCGGGTCTTGTGTCTAAAATCATCTACTCGACGAGAGCTTTCCATAGACACCAAGAACACCGAAATCCATCAAGCGGTTTGTCCGATTTTTGCTCAGAAAGATTTTAGCCCATTTCGACTTTTGGGCTAGATTTCTCGAAAACAGTAAATCCCACGAGAAAACCGAGGGTACCAGCACGCTCCACTCGTCGAGAGCTTCGCGGCGACATAAATTTCGAATTTTTCCGACACGGGTCCCGACGAACCGCAGTTGTTTTTCCGAGCATTTAATGAGCTTAGAAAATTCTGAAAATTTATGTACTAACCCCGTGTTGTGGGCTTCGTAGGTATCCTCGATTCGCGAAATTCGGTCTGCGAAATTCGAAAAGTAATTGGACCGAGGTTTTGGCTAGCCCCATTGTCGACAAGTCGGAATTGGCAAAGGTAAACCCGAACCTTACTTTTTCGTAATTTTCTAGTGCTTAAATAGGATTAAAAATCCATAAAATATTCTTGGTAGCTTAGAAAAGTATGATTCTTTTTGCAATAGCTTAATAATATGGCTAAGGACCGCGGGGCAAAGTTTTAGAATTTTTAGAGCTTATTTGGGCAAAAATGGTCAATTATAGGGACTAAATTGAAATTTTACATGTTGTGATGGATGATTGAATTGGTGGGCCCAGGAGGGCTGTGTGATGTGATTGAGTTGTGGACATATGGATTGTGAATATAGAAGTGTGTTTTGAGCCCTTTAGGTCCTAGGTATAGGGAGACTCACGGATTTTGGCACGACTTAGATTGGTCTTTTTTTGTTTGTATTGAGTCAAATTTATTAAATGATTGTAATAAAATTGTCGTGAGCCGACCTTCTTCCTCCCCGGCGCCCACGGTGATTGTTGTCAAGTCTGTGAGTAAAATATTAATTTTAATTGTAATTTCGATATTATTATATGTTCAAGATGCCCATGCATCACTTATATGCATATAATTATGTAGTTAAACTCTAGGCACGATTTATGTTGCATTGATAATCATAAAGTGCCATGAATGTTGTTGCGGTAATTTGGAGCGCGTGTGATGTGGTGTGGACTATGGATAGGATGGGTAGTCACGCTTGAGTTCTTCTGGGACCCGATCCTTCGAGGGGTAGTCATGGCTTGAGTTCTTCTGGGACCCTCGATTTGGTTATTAAGTGGAAGTCCGAAATGAGTTCTTGGCACTGTGTTGGATTTAAGAGAGTCAGATAGGGGATCAGCTCCCATATATTATGATTGATGTTACAGGGTGTGTGAGTGCTCCAAATTACCTTTTGGATGCTATGATGTGAATTTATTGCTGATGTTGCATTTCATTCCACAGGTTGCATTAGTTTTAGATAGTTATAGAGATTATGGTTAAAATTGATATTTTACTCTCGAGTCTAACGCTCACTCCTATTCAATATTTTTCCAGCCACAGGAGGATATTTTTGAGGTTAACTCGCTTCCTTTCCTCGCAGTTGTTTATCAATATTTGTGTAATTTTATTTACTCCTAGAATTTCCGCATGTGTTAGAAATGTTTATTTAATTTGGGTCTGTAAACTAAATTATTATTGTGGACAGAAAATTATTATATGCATGTTTGATGGATCGGATGAGGAGCCGAGCTCCCATTTATCATTATGATGATATGAGTATGTGGAGGGTGAGCCGAGCTCCCAATGTATTGTTTATTGTGTTTGGGTGAGTCAAAACTCCGTTGGTAGGTCCATTTTTGGTTTCTTGAAATTGGGCCCAAATGGGTCTTAGAGTTGGGTAAATGAATAGTTAAGGCTTACTACGCCTTGGGGGCTTTAGGCCTGTGTCCTAGTCCCATAGGTTGGGTCGTGACAAATGTGGTATCGAGCTTAGGCTCCAGATTCTTAGGGAAAATTGTCTAAGTGTTGGGAAGAGTCTACTAGAGTCACATGCGGAAAAATAGGGTCCATATTCGCCTTGCATTGTCATCTTTGCTTCTAGTTTCGCTCCATATATTGTGTATAAATATGAGTCTATAGATGTAATGTGCGCTTTGAATTTTGTGGGCTAATGCCGCTGAATTTCAGGAAAATGCGTAGAAGGTGAGAACAGATGTGCTCGACGAGGTGTCGCAGACAGATGAGGCGCTGCCAGGAGGTGGGTAGGAGGCAGAGGAGCAGCCACCCGTCTGAGATCGGTCCTTTATGGCACAGGTCCCATGGACCCCATGGCAGAGAACCATCGACGTGATGGCGCAAAGATATGGTCCACCCTCCACGGCTGATCCACCGCACCAAGAGGGGAACCTTACAAGCAGATAATAAATTTCAAGAAGTTGGTGGTACTTATGATGTGTCGACGATGCATATCGGTTTTTGGATTCCCGCAGATAGGCGATAGAAGACCGATAGAGTGTATGATGTCATGGGGCCTATGCCTAGACAATGGATGAATGACTACGTGTTACCGGATGGAGGGCTTGACATGGGCTGTGGAACTTTTTATCAATCGATTTGTACGAAAGCTTCAGAGATCGAAGCGGTGGGCCTTTGAGGCCTTAAGACGAGAATGGCAGATGAATATGCTGCAATTCTCTGAATTGAGCAGATATGCCTACAAATGGTATCTACAGAGACTATGAAGGTGAAAAGATTCCTAAAGGGGCTTGACAGAGGTATGCAAGCCATGATGTGACGTGGTAGTTGATCGAGCAGACAGATAGAGATTAGCTATGTGGATGAAAGAGCAAAGAAAAGAGGGTTCTACGGTGTTCCCAAATGGGTACTGATAGTGGTGGCGAGTAATTACAGAGGAAAGAGTAGGAACAAGAGAAGTGGTTTTAGACACAAACCACGAGGGTTTGTTCAGATCCTCTTTGGCACCGTGTACAAAGCGGGAGAGGACATTCAGACCTTGTTTGATGGGGTCGAGTATGGTCACTTAATGCCCCATGTTCACGAGCCACGATGGGGTCATTGCAAATGTTCCTCGCGATTGTATCCGGTACTTCCAACATGGGGCCGAGGACAAGGGGGACGTGGATTTGGAGGCGAGGTAGAAGTCGCCACTGTAAGGGTCAAGTTTTCACCCGACCCACCAGGATGCTCAGCTTCCAATGCAGGGTGTGGCGAGTATTCTTAGTCTGTTCTTATGAGGCTCGTGTTTTGATAGATCACGCACTCATTTGTCTCCCCTATGTTTGCCATGAGATTGGATAGAAACCCTACAACTTTAGAGTGCCCTTTGTCAGTAGCTACCCCACTTAGCGACAACATAGATGTAGATATGATTTTTCAGCCCAGCTGGTAGTGGATGGAAAGATCCTCCCACAGACTTGGTTCCTCTACAATAGATTTTGATGTAATCACGGGATGGATTGGTTGTCAACTCATTATGCCACTTTAGATTACAGAACAAAGGTGTATTTCCACATACCTGGTGTGGAAGAGTTTAGCTTTGATGGTGACAGGAGCGTGGCTCCATATAATTTGGTGTCAGCAATTAGTGCTAGAAAAATGTTGAGGCGTGGATGCCAAGGGTATTTGGCATTGGTGAGAGATACATAGAAGGTGTCGCATGGAAAATATTCTGTTGTCGAGAATTTATGGATGTCTTCCTGGAGGAGCTTCTGGTTGCCACCAGAAGGGAAATAGAGTTTTGCATTGATGTTGTCCGGGTACAAACCCCATATCGATGCCACCTAATTGAAAGAGCTGAAGGAGCAACTACAGGAGCTTTTGGACAAGGGTTTTATACGTCCGAGAACTTCACCTTGGGGCGCTCCTGTTTTATTTGTGAGAAAGAAGGATGGGTCATTGAGGTTGTGTATCGATTACAGACAGTTGAACAAGGTGACTGTGAAGAACAAGTATCCACTTCCTAGGATCGATGATTTGTTTGATCAGCTCCAAGTAGCTAGATTCTTTTCCAAGATAGACCTGCGATCTACCATCGCTTGAGAATCGGGAATGAGGACATGTCCAAAACGGCTTTCAGGACAAGATATGGTCATTATGAGTTCTTGGTGATGTCTTTTGGACTCACTAATGAACCAGCAGCCTTCATGGACTTGATGAACAGGGTGTTCAAGCCATTTTTGGACCGTTTTGTCATCGTATTCATAGATGACATTCTGGTATACTCTCGGACCGAGGAAGAACACGTGTGGCACTTGAGGATGGTGTTGCAGACGTTGAGGGGGCACCAGCTATATGCCAAACTTTCAAAATGTGAATTTTGGCTAGGAAGCATCTCATTCTTGGGACATGTGGTTTCTAGTGATGGTATTCAAGTAGATCCCAAGAAAATTGAAGGCTTAGTCCTACAAAAGTTTTACGGGTTTAGTGACTACTATAGGCGTTTTGTACAAGATTTCTCCAGGATAGCGGCTCCCTAACTAAGTTGACCGGGAAGAATGTTCCATTCATTTGGACAGATGACGTGAGGTGAGTTTCCGAAGCTTAAGGAGTGTCTAACCATCGCCTGTGTTGACACTACCTGTGAGTGGTGAAGGATACACCGTGTATTGTGACACCTCCAGAGTTGGCTTAGGGTGTGTTTTGATGCAGAATGGAAAGGTAGTGGCTTATGCTTCAAGGTAGCTGAAGAGACATGAGCAGAACTACCCCACCCATGATTTGGAAATGGGTAGTCTTTGCACTAAAAACTGGAGACACTATCTCGTATGGTGAAGTGTACGAGATATACACCACCACAAGAGCTTGAAGTACATCTTCCAGAGGGATTTAAACTTGAGACAAAGGAGATGGATGGAGCTTCAAAGACTATGATTGCACCATCCAGTACCACGAAAGGCCAATGTTGTGGCAGATGCCTTGAGCAAAAATCTTCTTGGCGCACATTTGAGAGAAGAGACCATTGATTCAGAGGTACATGAGTTGATGGATCAAGGTTTAATCCTAGATCTTTCAGATGAGGGGGTATTATTGGCTCACTTTTGGTGAGGCACTGAGGGACAGAGTTAGAGTTTCCCGCCAAAGAGACCAACAATTGATGAAGATCATAGAAAGAAAGGTGAAGGTGGTGAGTTTGGATTTGCCAATGATGGCGCCCTAGTGCAAGGTTCTAGGATATGTGTGCCCGATGTGGACAACCTCGGGAATGAAATCATGCGAGAGGCACACTACACAGTTCCACCAAGATGTACCATGATGTGAAAGATAGCTATTGGTGGAATGGCATGAAGAGAGACATAGCAGACTTTGTGTCCAAGTGCTTGACTTGTCGGAAGGTGAAGTTTGAACACCAGAGACCGTAAGAGCTCCCTATCCCGGAATGGAAGTGGGAAATGATCACTATGGATTTTGTGGTTGCCTCGCTCACGCGAGGATGTGATTCGATATGGGTAATTGTAGACCGCTTGACCAAATCGGCTCACTTCGTGAAGACTACATATTCGGGCACAAGGCACGGTATGCGCTCTACATTCGAGAAATAGTCGATTGCATGGAGTTCCCGCTTCCATAATATGGGGCTGATTCACTTCTCGATTTTGGAGAAAGTTACAGGAGGCACTTGGCACCTGATTGAACTGCGGCTTTCCACCCTCAAACAGACAATTCGAAGGACAAACCAAACACTGGAAGACATGCTTCGCATGAGTGTCTACGAATTAGTAGGTCAATGGGATGAGCAGCTAGCTAAGGTGGAGTAAGCTTACAACAACGATTATCACTCCAAAGATAGGATGGCACCCTATGAGGCACTATATGGAAGAAAGTGTAGGCCTCAAATGGGGAAGTGAAGGTGCATGATGTAGACCTAGTGCAAGACACTTGAGGTAGTTCCTTTAATCGATTGAAAAAAGTTATCGGAGGGATGTGGAGTTTTATGTATTCCCGAAGGTTTCTCCAATGAAGGGAATCATGAGATTTGGAAAGAAGGGCAAGTTGGCACCTCGGTATATCGGACCTTTTGAGGTTACTGATAGAGTTGGAGTAGTTGCCTACCGGTTGGAGCTACCACCCAACCTCTCTCACGTTCATCCCGTGTTTCACATCTCTATGCTCAGAAATACATTCCCGATCCTTCTCATTGTTCGCAAATGATGTGATAGAGCTAAAAGAGAACTTGACATTTGAGGGTAGCCATAGTGGACTACCAAGTGAGTGAGATCAAAACAGATCCCTATGGTTAAGGTTTTGTGGAGGAGTTGGAAGAGTGCACTGAAGTCGAGCGGGACATGTCAATGTATAATCATGTGCTTTATTGTAAAATAATTTTGGAGAATGTAACACCATAAATTTTAAATTTATGAGCATTTTTGATATTTTAATTTTATTAAAATTTTTGAAATTTTTTGAGATTTTTCGGATTTTAAAAATCGGGTTCGATTTTCCGAAAATATAAACTTTGATGATTTTTAAAAAATTAATTTAAAGACCACGTGGCAAAACTAAAAATATATTTGGAGTCTACGATTTTTCTAAGTTTTAAATTTTTGAATTTTGGACCTCATTTTTCCTGTGGGCGAGTAAAAATTCAAAATTTTGTATTTGAATCGATTTGGATCGGACAGTCGAATCTCTTCTTCTCTTTTTCTTCCTCCCGACATTCCCTCTTCCTTCTCTCTCTCTTTTCTCTCCTCCTCCCGCCGCAAAATGACTAATCCTCCCCACCAATTGGACCGGGTCTTGTGTCTAAAATCATCTACTCGGCAAGAGCTTTCCATAGACACCAAGAACGCCGAAATCCATCAAGCGGTTTGTCCGATTTTTGCTCGGGAAGATTTTAGTCCATTTCGACTTTTGGGCTAGATTTCTCGAAAACCGTTAATCCCACGAGAAAACCGAGGGTACCAAGACGCTCCACGACATAAATTTCAAATTTTGGTCCTTCGCAATGTTTTTTCTAGTATTTAATGAGCTTAGAAAATTCTGAAAAAATTATGTACTAACCCCCGTGTTATGGTCTTCGTGTAGGTATCCTCGATTCGCGGAAATTGATTGGACCTGGATGAAATAATTGCCAGATACTGCGGTCTGAAAAAGTCTCCGAATTGGACCGAGGTTTTGGCTAGCCCCCCATTGTCAGACGTCCCGAGCGCATTCCCGAAGTCGGAATTGGCAAAGGTAAACCCGAACCTTGCTTTTTCGTAATTTTCTAGTGCTTAAATAGGATTAAAAATCCATAAAATATTTGTGGTAGCTTAGAAAAGTATGATTCTTTTTGCAATAGCTTAATAATATGGCTAAGGACCGCGGGGCAAAGTTTTAGAATTTTTAGAGCTTATTTGGGCAGTTTTTACAAAAATGGTCAATTATAGGGACTAAATTGAAATTTTTCATGTTGTGATGGATGATTGAATTGGTGGGCGGGAGGGGCTGTGTGATGTGATTGAGTTGTGGACATATGGATTGTGAATATAGAAGTGTGTTTTGAGCCCTTTTTGGGCAGGTCCTAGGTATAGGGATTTCACGACTTAGGATGTATTGGTCTTTTCTTTGTTTGTATTGAGTCAAATTTACTAAATGATTGTAATAAAATTTTGTGGCCAGGATGACCTTCTTCGATTGTCATCCGTGGAGTAAAATATTAATTTTAATTGTAATTTCGATATTATTATATGTTCATGCCCATGCATCACTTATATGCATATAATTATGTAGTTAAACTCTAGGCACGATTTATGTTGCATTGATAAAAAGTGCCATGAATGTTGTGCGGTAATTTGGAGCAGCGTGCGTTGGCGTGCGTGTGATGTGGTGTGGACTATGGATAGGAGTTCTTGGTGGGACTCGATCCGAGTTCTTCGGGACCCGATCCTTGAGTTCTACCCTCAATTTGGTTATTAAGTGGAAGTCAAGTGAGTTCTGTTGGATTTAAGAGAGGTGTAGGGATATATATTATGATTGATGTTACAGGGTGTGTGAGTGCTCCAAATTACCTTTTGGATGCTATGATGTGAATTTATTGATGTTGCATTTCATTCCACAGGTTGCATTAGTTTTAGATAGTTATAGAGATTATGGTTAAAATTGATATTTTACTCTCTGAGTCGAACGCTCACTCCTGTTCAATATTTTTCCAGGCCACAGGAGGATATTTTTTGAGGTTAACCTGCTTCCTTTCCTCGTAGGTTATTTATCAATATTTGTGTAATTTTATTTAATCCTAGAATTTCCGCATGTGTTAGAAATGTTTATTTGATTTGGGTCTATAAACTAAATTATTATTGTGGACCTGTAAAATTATTATATGCATGTTTGATGGGATGAGGAGTGAGCTCCCATTTATCATTATGATGATATGAGTATGTGGAGAGTGTGAGCTCCCAATGGATTGTTTATTGTGTTTCTGGTCGGGTGAGTCAAAACTCTGGTAGGTCCATTTGTCAGTTGGTTTCTTGAAATTGGGCCCAAATGGGCCTTAGAGTCGGGTAAATGAATAGTTAAGGCTTACTACGGGGCTTTAGGTGCCTGTGTCCTAAGTGCCCCCCCGCCCATAGGTTGGGTCGTGACATTATATATATATAATTACATATAATTCATAAATTTTTTATAAAAATAAATAAATTTATAAATTAATAAAACAATTAAGTTTAGTTTGATTCAATTGATTTTTTTTCTTTAAAATCAAATCGAATCAAAATAATCGAAATTCTTAAAATATAAAATCGAATTGAATTAAATTATCTTAAAAATATAATCAAATTATTTAATTAAAGTGATTCAATTTAATTTATGCAATTCAAATTAAATAGTTCTCATCCTTAACATATATATATATATATATATATATATATATATATATATATATATATATATATATATATATATATATATATATATATATATAATTTTCCTTTGCTATTAAGAAAGGTACATACCTGTAAATACCAACGATAATTTTTTTTTTTTTAAGTGCACACATAAAAAAGAATAACTTAATTATGGTTTGTTCAAAAGAATAACTTCATATTGTGGATAACAATATTATTCCGTTAATTTAGAGCAACAATTGTGACTCAATTTATTACGAGAATAAAACTCAATTTTTCCCCCATACTTATTGAAAATATTTAATTTAAGATTTTTTTAACTTTTAGTCAAATTTAATTTATTAGTTTTGGTTTATGTTTAAATTAACTAAATTGATTAATATGTGTCATTTTTTTAATATTTAATTATTTTTTAATATTAAAAATATTATTTTTATATTATATAATTATTTAAATAAAAATAAAAATATTACTTTTATTATTCAATATTTTAATTAAACTGAAAATATAAAAAATATCTTTATATTTTCATATAATTAATTAAAATTTTAATTAATTTTAATTATTTAAATGAAAATATATAATTTTCATATTTCATATTTTTAATTTAAAATTAAAAAATTATAATTAAATAAAATTAAAAATATATTAAAATATTATTTTTTTCATATTATTAATTAATATTAAAAAAATAAAATATAAAAATGACTAATTATATTTAATTAATTAAGATTAAAAATAATTAATTGAGCAATAAATATTAAAAAATAATTAATTTTAAATATATTTAAAAAAAAAAAGACAACTCATGTATTTCCTTAAAATTGAATTAAATTAGATGTAAATTGAAAATTTTAAATTAAATTAAATAAAAAATTAAAATTAAATTAAAATTTTTTAATAAATATAGAAAACATATTAGACTTTATTCTCTTTATTATAAATAACTTAATTGAAAGCTTTTTCTATCTTATTTTATCTAAAAATATCAAATCAAACATCACCTTTTTTGCCATGATAAAAAAATCGATTGAGATTAATTTAGAAAAATACTTTATATTCATTCAATTAGTTTTGCACTGAATGGAGCTCTTTTTAGTTTTGCACTGAAGTTTGTTCACTGTTATCGTTTGTCTAAAAGTAAAAAATTAAAAGGTAATGGAGCTCTTACACTCCTCATTTGGAAAATAAGAGCTTGTCTCTCTTTTTAATGAGGGAGTTTCATCCTCTTTCTTTTTAGAGTTTTTGGGCTTCTCTCTTTGTTCAGTAGCTATCCCTACCTTTTGGCAGGGGACGGTCCTTCCATCTAACCAAAGGGTGGCTCCTCTCTCACCCCTTTCTTTTTGGTGTGTAAATGGAGTTTTGTTTTATTGGTCTGCTGGTTATGTGCTTCAATGTGAGGATTTAATTCACTACTTATATCGGCTCAACTGTTTAGTTTTTAACTTTAGGGGTTTTCCGTGTCGGCTAGCATTTACGGCGGTATTAGTGTTGCTTAGTCGCCAACTCCATTTCCGTCTTGGCTAAACGAGAATGAGATACTCGTATCGTGCCAAGTCATTTCCGGATTTATTCCAACACTGGTTCCTAGCCCTGGGTAATATTGTGTTTGTTGTATAAATCTCATGTTTCCCTTTTCCTCTGGGGAGAAAGTTATTGTTCTGAAAAGATCAGCTGGTTAAAGAAGGGATGCTTATTCTTCCCTTGTTGCTATTCAGTTTCCCTTTATTTTTATGCAGCTTTCCCTTCAGTAGCTAACAATTCTTTGTTGAGGAAGATGGAGTCCTCTTTGCTCGAGTGATTGAAGATGAGGCTTCAGGTCACAACCTATTTAGATCTAGGGCTCCTCTGTGGTTGGATACGGATGCTTGTGTCTCGAGTTTTGGTTATGAGGGTTTGTAGCAAAATTTTATCTTATTGGGCTTTTAGGGCCCTATAATCATGCTCATGTAATTAATTATCATCTTTTTCTCGTTAAAAATAAAATAAAATAAAATAAAAAAATGTGTTGCTTTTATGGGGCATATCTAGTCAATTATATCTCCGTCTCATAGTTTGTAAGTTTGGATTTAGGTTTGCACTTTCGAATTACTTTCAAGTAATGAATTATAATAATTTTTTTAATAAATAGAATTACTTTTTAAATAAAATAAAAATAAATTAATTTAAAAATAAAAGCAATAATGAAAGATATATTTATTTTTTTATTGTAGTTTTATAGATAAAATAATTATTATGTACTTTTTTTTTTTGTTAATAAAAGTGAAAGAGAGAAGCGTAGCGTGACATCAAAAGATTGCATGGGCTTGATGGAAAAATTATATAATAAATTTGTGATTTCATACTGTATATTACATGAGATAATAAGTCGGTCAAAATTATATATATATATATAATTTTGCTTCTATCACAATTCATATTATGGGTTGGACCGACACTATAACTTAGTTCAGCATAAAGTCTCCAAAGCTCATAGGAAGTTTAATTATTTTTAGTCAATCATAAGGTCCATAACTATAATCTAATTTTTTAAAAAATAAACAGACAGAGTCCGGTCATAAATTAAACTATCCAACAGTGAGTTTTAACTCACTCGACCTGTAATTACAAAATATTTAAATTTGGAGAGCTAGGTTCACCCACACAATCCTCAAGGCAAGTGTATGATCAAATGATAGCTCAATTTCCTAAATCAAAGTAAATACTCATCCCATTACCATATATTTCAACATATCCATATAATAGGTTTTTAACTTCAAAATAAATAAATTATTACAGTACCAACACAATAAAAATACAACTAGCATATGCGGAGTTCTAAATTTTAAATTAAAGAAATAAAATATAACTAGGCTATTACTGGTAAACCTGCGAAAAATGAAGCAGGTTATTTATAAAAGGGGCTCACCTGTCACATGAGAAAAAATAGTTGGAACATTAGTGAGTATTCGACTCATATAGTAATATATTAATTTTAAATACAATTTATATAACTCTCTAAAACTAATGCATTACCTATATATAAAATGCAACATAGTTACATAGTATCAAACAATTCAAGCAATATTTGTACAAAAGATAATTTGGAATACTCACACACCCGTGTGTCACATCAATATGTATATACATATGGGAGCTGACCTCCTATACAGCTTTCTTAATCGTAATACTTGTCAGCGAGATCAACTTGAGTCGAACTTTCGCTTAATAATCCAAATGTGGGTCAACGAGATCATCTCAAAGCTGTATTCACCCCGACTTATCCATAAAAAAGATCGGATCCTAGTGAGTCAAGCTCCAGCTATGACTATCCGTCCTATCTATATTCATAATCACACTACACGCACGCCGACACACTCCAAATTACCTTAAGGCCACATCCACAACAGTCTTATCAAATAAAAATATAATACAAAACATGTCTAATATTTAACTATATAAATATATTTATAAGTAAATGTATTAGCATGCTTTGAATATATAATAATATTAAAATTATAAATAAAATCACTATTTACTCGCAAATTATTCAAATTTCACTGGAGCGATTGAGAAGACGAAGAAAATTGACTTAGATGACTTAAACAATCATATTCAAAAAGTTTATCAATATTAACTCAAAATAAATAATTAAAGAGTCTAAAATACTCAAAGTTTATGTCGAAAATTCAGTAAAATTTTTTTGTACATAGGATCTATTTAAGATGTAAAATAACTCAACACTTCTCCATCTAAAAAGTCTCAGACTAACAACACAATAACTGTATAATATCTTTCCTGAGTCTGTTAAACTAGTCAATTTTTACATAAAATAATTATTTAAAAATTTAAAACATTACAGTTTAATAATTATATTTTTGTAATATTCAGTATACATATTTAATTTTTATTAATTTATTATTTCATATATAACATGTTACATGAAATTACTGTGATGCCATTAAAAAGCCACATAAGAATTGAAACTTAAGGCCGTTGATCAGTTGGCAAGAAAAAGACGATGCGCGATTTGCATTCAGGCGATAAAAAGACGTGTAATTAGAGGGCTTCAGTGGGGTGCCCACCATTTTTCAAAAATATCTCTTTTAATTTGAGAGTTGGTCAGGAAAAAGTACATATTGAACCAGCTGTATCAATTAAAATATCCTCATTGATGTGATAAATCAATTAAGGTTTTTCCATAGGTGCAATTTTGGACTTATCAAAATTTATTAAATATATTTATTTATTATTAATTATATATATAATATAAAAAATTATAATTTATAAAATATATTTAATATAGATTTAAATTTATATAAAAATAAATTTAATAATTATTAAATTAAATACTTATATAGAAATGTGTATAAAATTAATTAAAAAATATATATAAAATTTATGAATTTATATGTAAATATTTAATATAATAATTAATATATTTATATTTATATAAATTCAAGCTTTTTACAACTATACCTTATTTTATATATAAAATAGTACCATTAAAATTCATAGTAAATGAGTGTATTTAATGAATTATAAGAAATGATAATTTTTTTTAACATGAATTTAAAATTTCATTAAAATTTGAAGGATTATATGAGAGGTTTCAACCGAAGCCTAGATCAAATAATACAATTAAACCCATAAAATAAACCTGCTAATTAAACACCAATGCACGAATTTTTTAAATAAATTACTGGTATATTATTATTATTATTATTATTATTATTATTATTATTATTATTATGTTTCTTTTCAAATTAATGTGATTTTTTTTTTATTTTTATCATTATACATGTTACCACCACTAATAATTTTCTTTTAATTTTTTAAAAATAATTTTATATATTGATATTTTAATGGCCTGCCATGCTAATTGGAAAATTTTTTTTATAAAAGAAATTATTTTTTTAAATAAAAGAAATTATTTTTTTAAATAAAAGAAATTATATTGAAGCATCGTGACCGACAAGATGACGTGTCCAGCAGGCACATGGTTTCGCTGCGCAACAGAAGTGGGTCCCAGTTGACATGGACCTGAACAAAGTGTTAAGATCGGATCTGATTTAATAATTTAAAAAAAAAATTCCCCTCTTTTGGGTAATTGAAGTCAATATGAACACTTAACATGATCCTGAAAGTACCCTGGTAAATTATCGTATTTACTGACACGGCCCCGTATTGTCGCATTTTTTGAATCCAATAGCACTGGCCGATAATTTTTTAATGGAGCTAAACATACGGGCAGTGAAGGTAAAATTGGAATTTTGATGGTGGGGCGATTGGGCAACGGCTCCTGCCTGTTAACTCCTCCAGGGGCCGACAGAGTGCGTTAATCAAGCTTGGAATGGATGTGTGGCCCAGAGCAAAGTACCGGCCTTGATAAGCTAAAAAGATTAGGCTGCTGGCCCAAGTTCAAGCTAGACATGACAATGTTCAACCAAAGCCTAATGCACGGTAAGATCCAACAATTTGGCTATGGAAATACTGCGTCTGGAAGCTCCTCCACGTTTGGGTTTCGATGATGGCATTGTCGAGTGGTTTAAGTTAATCCATGTGTGAAAATGAGGCAATTTTTAACGTCGGCGATTCAAATTCGGACACTGGTGGGTTTTGGGCAGCATTTCCGGCGCAATTTGGTCCTTTTGGCCTGACCTACTACAAGACACCCACTGATGGGGCTTCCGATGACAGGCAGGCTAACTCCGAGAAAGAGAGAGAGCTTTGATCAATTGACGGACGGAATTGATAATGGTTCTTATTTGGCAATTTCATATCAGAAGACAAAGAGCTAAGCTCGAAAATCTTGGATTTTTCACAGCTCCTCATCTACTGTGAGCATACCTGGTCCTGGGAACTTGATTCCATCACATCTAGTTTGCTCGGAGATTATGATTTTTAGCATTCAAGACTCAGAATTCTAAAGCAGGATAATCCTGGAACTCTTTATAACTTTAAACTGACGCATTGTAGTGTGACTGGTATTCACTTGGCAGCTTAAGCTTTAGGATTCCCATTTCAGAGCCCTTATCTGCAATCAATTGGATCTGATTACAGACACTGGGCCAATTATGCTACCCTGCCATCTACAGTAGTCGTGCCAAATACTTCCTTATTTGTTGCTGGTATCTAGAGAGGCAAAAGTTTTCGAATTCGCTCTGTTTTTTCCCGAATCTAATTAATTTTTTTGATCTTGTCTTACCTCAATTTGCGTAGGGCGGAAATAGAATGACCTTCTCTGGTCTTGAAACCCTGCAATTGGCTGTAAAGTAATATATTATTATTTTTTATTAAAAATAATTTATTTTTATATATTTATATATTTAAATATTATAATTTTAATAAAATATATAAATATATTATTAAAATAATATGTAAAATTTATATTTTTAATTATATTTTATTTTTTAATAAATTAATTTATATTATATATTAAAAAAAAAATATTTCCCGCGGAAAAATCTATCCTGCACTGCACCCCGACAGGGAATGCCCTGCTCCAACCTTGAATTCCTGTGGAATGGGAACGGGAGGAGCGATCCCTTTCTCTGACTTGCCCCTTTGCCATTCCTACTAGTATCAGGCTATCAGTCCTTTTTCTCCTACTATTCAGCTCAACCAGATAAAGGCATTCAAAGTTAAAGTGATGAATTTCACTCCACCAATCAAACAGGGAACATAGTAAGCATAGTTGTTGCTGCTTAGGATCTATTAATCTTCTACCATCAGATATTTTTGGATGTTTGGAATATTTAACTATGAATTTTCACGTCAACAAAAAATGGAATGAGTGAGAGACAAATACATGGGAACCATATAACCATGCCTTATAAGACCCATGAAGAATAGAAAAGAAGCTCCCCATATCTCTTACGTTGGAAAATCCATCTACACATTATATATTGGTGAATGATTTCACTTCCAATTTAGGACCAGTATCTTCCTCAAGTACTTGGACAAATTGTTGGCACTATCAAACTGAGTACTTTCACACTACACACCATGACAAAAATAGCGTATCTATGATGTCCAATTCAGAATTTTCGGTTTTCTCCTTAGGGGTTTGAGGAAGGAATTTAGGGTTCTAACTCTTTTCTCCCACCTAGGATTATCCCCAAGTGTCGAGGTTGTAGTTTGTGCTGTGAACTTTTTTGACCTTTTGCTGATGTTGATCAGTGAAATTTCAAGGAGCTAAATGCGTTAGGAGGACATACATTCCTGGTTCTAAATCTTGCATCAGTGGGCTGTTATCCTTCATTGTTAGTAGGGCTTCCTCACAACAGCTCAGACATTGACGCGCTCGGATGCCCGATCTCATACAACAGTGCAGTGGTGGAATATAGTAACATGTTGTAGCAGGCATTAAAGGAAAGCTAGAAAGGAACTCCCAAATGCTTCCCTTATATATGTGGACATCTATGCATTTCTGGCAAAGCTGTTCCAGCATCCCACTTATCATATGGCAATATATGATTTAACAAGCATTTCATTTCATTGAATTTGCCTCCAATATGGTGTGTTTTTTGGAGCAGGGTTCAAGTATGGCGCCTACAATTTTGATTCTCAAGTTTAATGGTAGAAATGTGACAGCGTCAGCTTGTGATGAACCCTACAACTATGTACTGGGATGTAATCCATGCCACAGAAGCAGCAAACAAGTTTATTACAATGGCCATCCTCAATGGCTCTTATTCTGATCCTCCTTTTTCCCTTCATCACTGTAGCCTCCACCCTATTGATGAGTCCAGAAACTAATCAACGCACGCAAAATTCGGCTGCTTTGATTGCTAATAAGTTTCTCTATGCTGTTAATAATCCCAAAGTCTCCAAGTTAGCAAGCAACCGGGGCCTGTTCTCAGGAATTAGAATCAACAGCGCACTTTAGGTTGTTAATCTTCGCTGCACTTAGATTTTGCATTTAGCATAGGATCTGCCAATCACCAGAGTACTGGCTTTCTTGAATTATAAGCTGACAAAAGCTTCTGGGATCATGCTAACTCGAAAGACTTTGATTCATGTTTGTTGTACCTAGTGCCGACCTAATTATTCTCTTACGCTTCATTCCAATGAATGCTGCGTACTGTCACAAAGGCCAAGTTGTCTCCAGGCTCAAAACGTTCTTAATCAAAATTATCAGTGATGAAAGAAAAGAACGGCCATTGCATGAATTCAACATCCTCAGCAATCAAATTGCTACGACAATTGTGCGAGCATATGTCACAAATTACAAATAATGCTTCTTTGATCAATCCAAAAATCAGAACTTCTGTTAAATAATAATAATAATAATAATAATAATAATTGGATAAAGGGAGAACAAAAGAACATGGACAAAGAAACTGAAATGCAACTCAAGGAATGTCACCGTGCTCAAGGGCTGGCTGGGTCCTAACCATTGAAGCAGAAGGCATTTTACTCCTCCCAATCCATTTTGTGTCAAAAGCCACCCCTTTTTCTGATTCTCCTTCCATTTCTCTAATTTTCTTACTCCTCACTAGTTTATAGGCTGTGATCATAATCACCACCACCAAAACCAGTCCTATAAATCCAGCTGCAAATCCTATCACCCGCCAAGCCCAACTCTTTTTTTTCTTGCTTTCTGAAGAAGGAATAGCAATGGAAAAATGGCCATCGCCTTGTGTAAGGCATCTTCCCTCAGTTAAGTTCCTGAACTGGACCAAACCACCGTCATTAAATTTGACACATTTCAGTTCTGCATTGCCATTTTTTAATGCCCCAATCCCAGTATTGGGAAAACTGACTACAATGGGTGAACCCAGGGCGCTGAATTTGAGCGTTTCATTGCCTAATGCACTTAAATTTGAAGCATCATAAGCCACGAAACCAATAACAGGAGCAACTAAAGAATAATTAGGGACTTCGTAGTAATAAGAAGACCAATTCCCCAAGTTATGATATACAATAGCAACTCTCCTGCCAAATGGGAATGGAATAACCCTTGGTGGAATATAGAAGGAAGTAAAATTGACTCCTTTTTCCCACAAACTACTGCTTCTTAATCTAACAACTGAGGCTTGTATGCCAGAGAAATTTGCAGGCAGAGAAACATTTAACAGAGTACCTGTACGTCGCTTTACTAATGCTTCCATTGCGTAATTGTGAATCGATGCTTCTAAGGACTCAGGATCATGGCTTCTTGACCCATGAACCCTGGAAAACAACAAAAACCAGACAAAGAAGATGGTGTAGATGATGTGCGAGGTTCTTCTTTCACAACCCATCAAGATCTTCCCCCTTAAAACCAGCCTCAGGATTCACATGTTGCATTCAAACCATTAACCTATGCAGAGAAGGTATCAATGTATGACAATGACCCCAAATACAATTCGGAAAAGAAACAAAATAAGAAATGAGATCAGAAACGATCCTTCCAAGAATCACGATTTTGCAACAAATTATTGGAGCAGAACACAAGAATTAGTATTAGATGAATGGACGGACAATGTTTGAGCAGGTAAACCAAAATCACATTAGTTAAGGCAAGTGGTTTCAAGATAAGATCAAAGATTCTGAATTTCTTTTTTCCCAAATCACAAATGGGTTCGTCGAGATTATGTTTGGAAAGTTCCAATGAATAAGATTGAACTAGGCTGTGATGGGGATGGTCAGAGAAAATACAGCAAGAAAATTTGTGTCATGACAGGGAGGGTGTACTCATTTTTCTTCTTATTGATGGGGAGCCATGTTACTGGCGCCCAAGAAGATGGGATCTTTTTCGCTTTTCTGTTGTTTCATGGTTTTTTCTTTTTTCTTTCTTTCTTATACACCTATTATTTGATGATCAGAGCCAACCAGGTATTAGGGTGGAAGTGTCCCACAAGAGGTATTGCTGCTTCAAAAAATAGATCATTGGTTAACTTATTATTATGCAACTGATTTTGCAAAGGTCCAACCACTACATGTGTATGTCATTTAAGTTGCAATAATTATTAGATAAAATCATCATTTGATTACTTCTGTGCTGATGCAATTGCATATGAATATGTTGCGGGCTTCGCTTTTGAGTTTACATTTGGAGGGTTCTACGTTTGTTGCTGAAAAAAATGGCATTACTTGGTCAAAAAATGCAATTGAAAAAGCCTAAAACCTGAAGGACTTGTCAGTTATCAACCATAGCATAGAATGGGACTATATGGTTTATGGTTGTTCAATAAAAATATAATTTTTTTATTACAATTTACTGAAAGTCGAACTCGTGAATTCATAATTGAAATTCATATGAAATTACATAAATAAAAATTTTTTCCATTTGGAGTTTTATTATTATTATTATTATTGAAGAATATATTAATGAGATTTGGATATGATGAGTTTTGAAATTCATAAAAAAATTAATTGAAAAATATAAAATATAATCCATATATGTATATTTTTAGATGGAAGCCCATAAATTTCCCTCTACCATGTTTAAAGTACGGTTGTGGGATGCATCAACTTCATCTAATTTACACACTTAGTTGATTAGTTGGTTGTAATGCTCTCATTTTGTTCCTTCTAGAAGCTGCATTGGAATCCAAAGTATTTATTCGCTAATAAATTTAGATTTTTTTTTTATTGGATGAACTCAAATCAAATATTTTTTTTTTAAAATTCATATTCAAAATTCTACAATTTTAAAATAACTTTAATATCATTAAAATTAAAGTTTATTAATTAAATTTAAATTTAATTTATCATATAAGTAAAATTATGCTTTTTCATTTGTAAATTCTTTTTTTTTGCAAATAAAATATTTTTTCGTAGCAAAAAAACTATAGATCGGGCTACACAAGATTGGAACTCTAACTTGGGCCAAGGCCAGACCCACGAGATATATGCGCCAATGAGGGAATGAGCGCGCACCTCAAACTGAGATTGCAGATAGGGAATCAGCCAATCAAAATGCTTACCTTCTCCACGTGTCATCAGCAGAATGAGAGTCAGAAACTCGGCACAAAAATATCATCACTAGATAAATAAACAGACACACTCAAAACACGAATAAAATAAAATAAAATATAAATCATAAGTAAAACACACCGATCGAAGTGAAGAGGACAAAGGATAGGAGCAGAGCGTTTGGGCAGCCACACATCAATATCTAAATGGCAGCGACGGTTTATGCGGCGGCAGCATCCTCCTCTTCCATGGCAGCTACCACCGCCGCCTTCATTCCACCCGCCAGCAGAACCACACGCTGTTCGGCCTTGCCTTACCTCCCACCTCGCATATCATCCCAATCATTCCGCCCTTCCATAAAACAAGTGTCAGGTGCTGTTTGCTCTCACATTTATTTTATACTATAAATTGCTAGTATGTCATAATGTAAAGACAAAGAACCAAATTCCACTTCCTTCACTGAATAAACAAAAAAACATTGAAATTGGTAATATCTGTCTTGGGATTTTCCAGCTAGAACAAATGGCCTGGATAGGATAGCTGCAAATTGAGTATTTGGGGAAATGTTATGGAGAAATTAGATGATAATTAAGTAGGATTGATCGAAATTATGTGCTTTCTATTGCCTTTTGAGTTCTTTTTGGTGATTCATGTGGCATTGGTACCAGGGGGTTCAGAGTTGCCTAGGAAATTAGTTGAGTGTCCTTAGGAAATGCTTTTTTTTTTTTTTGGCTTACACTTGAATTCAAGATCTTGCTGCCAATAACTCTGATAGAAATCTGTTGTGAAAAACACTTGTACCAATTTGTTTCATGCTTCTTTATGTACGAGATTTTAGTGAGCAACACTAGCCTATATACATGGAATTATTAAGAAACGATTTTTCATGCGTCTGTTGTTTGTCTAGGATGAGAATCGCTCACTTGAGCTGCCTATTATTTCTATGCCAAGTACCTAAGTACGACTAGTGAGCATTTTGCTGCATTGTGTACAAATTACTTGAAAGTTTTCAATGTGTAAGTTTGGTGCTTCTTCTTGTCAAATATAGAGTCCCGCAGGTTCCCTCTCATTCAGATTAGGGCCTCTTCATCAGAAGAATCCACTTCTCTTGATGCTGGTGAGCTTTTCACAGACTTGAAGGCAAAGGTAAGAAACAAAGCTAGCCCATTGTATTGTTGAAAAGCTTGCTATTATTTGTAGAGTACTTTGTGAATTACCCTAGTTTATTTTCCAACTTTCCACTGTTCGCTGGTTGCTCTCTTTCTCCAGCCCTGCTTGGACTAAGATATTTATTGTTCGTTATTATTTACCAGTGGGATGCACTTGAAAACAAGTCTACGGTAATTCTCTATGGAGGTGGGGCCATAGTTGCTGTTTGGCTATCATCGATCCTTGTGGGAGCCATCAACTCAGTACCTTTGGTGGGTTTCATGTTTGAAACAAATATCAAGGCGATGGATGCTTTATTAGTTCACTAATTTTCTTATCTTTCTCTTCTTCCAGCTGCCCAAGATCATGGAGTTGGTTGGGCTTGGATATACTGGATGGTTTGTTTACAGATACCTTCTCTTCAAGGTAACCCAATATACGTACTTGGTCTCCTCTAATTTGCTCTTTCTACGCAAGTTGCAAGTCTTAGGTGAACCAGACGAAACAAATAAGCAGGCAATAGGAGCAAAATATATCCTTCCCTCTCCGTTCTGCATGTAGGAAGGCGAAAGCTTATTTTCCATTCTTAGGGTTTAAATTGCTATATGGCTTCTGTTTTCTGGAAATGGCTTTTAAGTTGAAACTGCAAAAGATACAGCTTCAGTCTCCAGCTAGTAGTTTAATCTACATGTTATCAGATTTTTATTAGTTTGAAAAATAGCAGAGCATAGCAATCGAAATTTAGAACCTTATTCTCTTTGATATGTATGAGACATTATAACCAGCATACTGCTAACAAATAATATATTTACTTGCTCAGTCAAGCAGAAAAGAACTGGCAACAGATATTGAAGCATTGAAGAAGAAGATTGCTGGAACTGAATAAACTCCACATGATTGAGCTACAAAACTTTTCCTCTAGCACGGATCTTTAATTTATTCAGTACTCTGCATCCTCGCTCTAAGACATATTTGCATTTTGTATTGTAGATTAGCAACCTGTATGAATCGTGCTCTTGTATTTCCCCTCTTCATCATTGTATTAAGGATCAGTAATATCTATGCAGTTTATGCAGCAATTACAATATTGCATATATGATCATAACCACATGCAGCATTTTCACTTCCTTGCATAATGTAATCAATGATGACTGGTTCCCATTAGGCATTACCAGGATAAATAAGACATATTCCTAGGGTCTCAAGTCTCAACCAGTGAATAGGAATGCAAAACTAGTAGCACTGATTTATATCTCTAGATTTTACACCATACACCCTTGTGATTTTCGAATTGCCCAAGTACAGATTAAGAAAACACAGTGGCAATTACGCTATGTTTGGAAGGAAGTTTTATAAAATAATGAGAGGTTTTGTAAGGTCCTAAAATCATATAACCTCCATTTGTAAGAGTTGATAAGTTTTTCTCTTTAAAACCTCTAAATACCTTCAAGAACTTTCACTTCCTCTCAAACAACAAAGAAGAATCTTACTGTAAAAAAACCTTGCTTTTAAAAACCCTTCCTGTACTCCAACTCAGGCTAAATGTAGGTAGGTGTGGCTGCCAAATTTTTCAGAACAGTAAACCTCAGTTTATTCACAATACCTGCTTGGCATCATCTTCCATCCATAGTTCTCTCAAGATATAAATTTTAAGCAGAATGATAACAGGAACAAAAAGCGAAATCAGTACCTATCAAGTTCGCCATACCAAATCGGCCAATGACCTAGATGCCTATTATTGCATCAAATTCATCATCCATAGTTATACTGATATAACATGTAATCATTTCAAAACATAATCATTGATCCCATCGGCAATCCCTTCGTTCAACCTAATGTTATCAGGCAACTCATTATAAGCCTTCAAGAGCCGAGCCTCATCAGGCATGTAATTGAGGATAATGTCAACCTTATCATCTTGGTAATCCCTAAGGCCGACGAGCATTATATCACCGGCGGCAATCCAAACCTTCTTATGCATCTTATTACAAGTGAATTTGTTTTAAATATTATTTTATTAATAAAATAAAATAAAATAAAATTACCGTTAAAATTGTAATCGAGAAAATTATTTTTTTTAAATATATTAATTAGAAAATATTAAAAAATAATAAAAAAATTAAATTTAATTAATTTTAATCATAAAAATATTAAAATTATTTTTTTAATAATATTTAAAATAATATTTTTATTTAAAAAAATAATTACATACACTGAAACTCAATTGTCCAATGCCAAATAGACCTTCAGTTGGCGTCGTAATTACAGAAAGAAAGGGAAGTCTAAGTCGGTGAAACGGTGAGTACTTTTTATGACGGTCTTATCCTTCTATATATAGAGGGATCGTTCGTCAGTGGGCTTGTCTCGTGGCCTGGAAAAACCCAATAACAATGTTACACCTCGCATTGTTGATAAAAAGTAGTGTTGATCATCACTCACTCCACACCATCTTTCTAAAATTGGATGTACGATAAGGAAGCCTTAGTTTGTTTTAAAAAATAATTTATATATAAAAAATATTTTTAAAAAATTAATAATATATATTTACATTCAGTATATATAAATATTTTTATATTTTAATAAAATTATAAATTTTTAAAAAATAAAAAATAATTCTCTTTTGAAATAATATAATTTTTATTAAAAATAATTTATTTTTTTTAATAAAGAAAATATTTTTCATTGTTACATTATTTTAATGTTTAAAAACTAAAAATTGTAAAAAATATTTTTTTAAAAAATATTTTCTATAAAATAAATAAAGCATAAATCCATTAAATAATCTCTCGTAAAATTGGAACAGAATCGTTTTTCATCATCATCATCATCAAATGGTTGGGATTGACCTTTCAAGCACCCGAGTGGCTAATACCTGCTGAATGTAAATTGGACTTGTAAATCTAGGCAGGTACAGGCTTGAGGTTAAAGTGAACGTAAGATTATTATGTGAAGTGACTGCACTCCCAATGTCCAAATAAAAGATGAAAAATTAAAAAAAGAAAGAAATCAACTGGAGAACATGCTGCAAGATTAAGTTGGAGCCTGAAGAACGGTAATCGAACAAACACAATTTTATACGGTGTAGACAAATCTGCATCCTATAATCAATATGCAAACTGCTTGGCACAGGAGTACCTGTGGATTCTAGGAAAATGCCAACACCAAGCAGCCACATTAACATCCAGAGGCCGAAATCAACTTACCACAAAAGCACTCAGCCATATGGCCCTCAAGTTGCATTTTTAACAATAAATAGGTCAGAACAAGAACCCAATTCCCTCCCAAGGATCCAACCGCATTTACATTTCCCTGCACATTGCCAGGAATAAAAGCAACATTTCTAGTTATGTTTCAACTTTCCAACCAAAACTAGCTTACTGCATAGTGCCTACTTAATACATTTCATACTTAGTTAAGGCTGTGAAAGAAAACAAGAGAGTTAGAGCTTCTAGAGCAGGAAGTTGCGTCAGTGCCTGATAGTGAGCTCAGCTCTAAGATGCAGTACACCATTTATAAAGTAAAGACTATCTTCAGCCATGAAGGAAGTCCATGGTATGGCAAATAAATTTCGGTAGCCAACTGCCTTGCCTCCAGTGAATGTGTAGTTCCCTTTGTATTTGCTGACAAACTCTTCAGTTGGCTTTGTCCTGGCCGCAAATTCATAATCCACAGCAAAGCTCACAGACCCTTTCTCCTGCATCCCCAAAAACAATCCAAAACAATGGAAAGAGCTTTGCTGATCCATGTTGCAATGTGCCGACAAGAAAAATCCTTGACCGCCAAGGTGGAATGCCTGAGAATACACCCGTCCAGATGGGAACAAATTTGCACACTCTTCCCTCTTCAAGTCCAGGTACACCACGCATTGCTGCCTAGGTAGTTCAAATTCTACCACCTTAACTGGCCTATACTTGTATGCACGCTCCACAAAACGACGATTCAAAGATGCAGACTCCTCTGCTGTGAGGGTTCGTTGGCGATGCGGGGCCTCAGCCTTGAAAAAAAGGGCCTCAAGCACAAGCTTGGATGCAACATCATGATCAAAGTCACTACATACTAAAACCTTCTTTAGCTTCCGGCAAGTCATGTAAGGGAAGCGAATGTACCGTGCTAGACGTGAACCCAGGACTTCACGGCGCTCCTCTGGTCTTGGGTACTGAGCCCTGGCCCACTTCAACACAAAATCATATACAGCATCTTCTGATGCAACCTGCAGATCATCACTAGACAAAATTGCCTCGATTCCAGCCAGGGGCAAAGACATAACATCTTCTTGGAACCTAGTCAATTTTAAAACAATAAAAAAGTAAGCCTCCAAAAAAAAGAAAAGATGCATAAAATCTGCCCAAGACACGGAAGAAAATGTAAGCTGAAAAATTGCTTGTGCTGCTACTGGCATCTATTAAAACTGCAGCTACCTATATTTGCATGCTGATAAGAACACCTAAAGTTTCTGGTCATAATTCACCAAACATCGCACTCTCCTCAGTAGTTAAAACTAGACATGAATTTTGAATGATGAATGAGATTAACACGCGCGTGCGCGCGCACACACACACACACACACAAATAAATAAAGAAAAGGAAGGAAGCTTACTTGGTTATGTCCCTATAACGAGATGCAAGGTATTGCTTGGCAGCATCAGTCAATGGTTGGACTGCTTCAGCCATTAAGACACTGGAGGGAAGCTCTAGATAAAGCAAAGCAGACTCTGGTGTCATAGCCATGTTACGCAATAGTCTGCTGCAATACCTCATGCATGAAGCAACCTCAAATTTATCAGCAGCCATCAGCACATCAAGCAAGCCAGGAGCTGTAGTATTAGATAAAGTACTGCTGTACATAAAATTCAGAAGGTCCATGAGGGCAGCCTCCTCTGTTGAAAAGAGGGGAAAACAGGAAAAAAGTTATATAACAATGTAAGAAAAACTTCATTCTGTTATACTGATTTATGACCAGATCATTTACTGTAACTGATTACTAAAAGTAAAACTGCATGTTACCAGGACAGTGTATGACTTTAAAGATGCATTCAACTACCAAAGTTAACAATTCTGTTTCAGCTTCAGCAGAAGGGGAAAAAAAAGAAAAAGAAAGAAAGACCAGGAGAACTAAAAATTTACTGATAACCCAAAGAAATATTTAAAATAAAGGATGGCAGTATCGGATGGTGGTATCTGCACATACCAGAGGCATTGATCCGTAGTGTCACATGCCGCTGCTCAGACTCTCTCATCCCATTTGAGAAGAGCTGCACCCCCAAAAAAAAGGGATGTATAAGAGACCAATCATACAGCCAAGAAATTTCAGAAAGCAGAGATGGACTTTTTGCCAAATTAAAGGACGTTCACCTTGTAGAAAAATGGACTTTTTGCTGCTAAGATGGGAGAGCTGATGTGTAATGTTTTAACTCTCACAACCGCAGAGCAATCCATGCTCCAGGCTGATTCATTACAATCTGCTGCTTCATCACCTAAAAGAGTGGTACCAAGCATAGTCAATTGATGCACAACAACATTATGGGAAAAGTAGAACAAGAGATTATGACACAACATGAATTCCAATCTCTACAAGACTACAACAGTAGTTAAATGACTGGTTCAGACGAGCAATAACAGGCAAAAATGTAATAAATAAATGCACACTGCAGAAATAAAAGATTCAATGCACTACGTTAAAATTTTGCACGGTAAAACTACCTGAAGGTGACTCTTCAATCATTGCCACTGCTTCCTCATCTTGATTTTCACAGCCCACACAACTTTCCATATCAGGTTGGTTACAACTTAAAATCTGCTCCTCAGCGCCTACAGAGACCTCCACAGCTGAAAGCACATTATGAACACTAAACACCATCAGTATTCACTAAGGCTAGAAAGAATAAAAACACAACAATGAAAAGCTACATGAAGGGAAAATTTCCATGTGTTATCAAAGAAGGCCATTGTTAGATCCATTTTATTAGTTTTGTTATCATCAAAATTACTTGGTCTTGCAACCTTGGATTCAGCACTTCAAATTATTATTGTTATATGTGCTAAGTTACTTGATAGATAATTTGAAGAGGTTTTTACATATGCTCTGTGGATAAACTAAGTTGTTGCATAGAGACTTAAGTTGTGTTGATTTAAGACATTGACTTTCCCTTTCATACCATAGTGCTATATTGTTTATAAAGTGAGAACTTGCTTGATTTTTAGTTGAAGTATTTAAGCCTTATTTATAAACCACTTTTACACACTTTAAAGAGCTAAACTTTCAATTTTTCATAAAGTTACAAACAATAGCTGAAAAATTGATAACAGTGACACAGTCCAATTCATCCCCCATCTTCAATGTATATTTTGGGAACAACAGGCACGCATGCTTCAAGTGTGCGCCAGAAAATCAAACTGAGAGATCAAATTTTTTGAGTTGTTCCAACTTCTACCAAACAAGTATGTGTCCACACGTGCAACCACACATGACACAAGATCCTAGGCCCAGGAGCACGGGTAAGAAATGCACAAAACACACACATGGAGATATTGAGATTTTCCAAAAATTCCTAGCTTTATAACTTCTTAAAGAACAACACATCACATAATTAATATCCAATATATTATGATCACTGACATCTAGGTACATAAAAGCACAAATGGGAGAGAAACAAATGAAAGTACAAAACTAGTTTTCTACACAATAGTGTACACACAAAATATTGCATCTCAACTCATCATACCCAACCCCCAACTACTTTAGTTATACGCAAGTTCCCAAGTTCCTCTTGGGCAACCTTGAAGAATGAATGGCATAGTTCATTATCCTATTCAGATTTCCCCAAGTCAGTTAACTGTAAAGTATTGAAAGGAAACATGCACGCTTCTTGTTCCTGAGACACAACTAAACGAAAAATATAGAGGTGAACATTTGATCCCTTTACAATTCCCGAGAAGCAGAAATGTGAAACCAAGTGAAATCAATTAACTCGGTCTCGTCAATTTCTTCTCAACAAACCATTAGGGAGGTAGGAACTCAATTTACTAATTGTAAAATTCCCTGTCACAGCTGACATGCAGAGACAGGAGCTTCAATAATAAAGATTTCTGAGGGTGATTAGGTTTCATTTCTTGAATTTTCTCAGCATCCAAGCAAAGTCCCAGAAGAAGCGAAAAGAAAAAAAATTAAAATAAAATCCCCAAAGATCATTTTCTTCAAATAACCTAAAAACTCATAGGCAACAAAAGAAAGGGACAAAAGGAAATACAAACCATTGTCCTTCTTGACATCTTCTCTCCTTCTCTTGCGGTGCCTAGCCCAATCGGCAATACTAGTGCACCCCTCGCCAAAAGACCTGTTATCAGGAGACTCACTCATAATCTCGATCCGAAGAAGCCGGTCGGAAAAATTAACATCATTAAAGGCGAAACCAAAATCTCCGTCTGAAGAAGAAGCCCCACGGGAATAGAGCGACTCCATATCCGTTCTGGGGTCGAAAAGATCCGAGTTCGAGCCTTTCATGGACTCTCTCCCAAAAATACAAGGAGAGGAAGTCAAACCCTAACAATCAGATAACCTGGCGTTATCTGAAAGCAAGAGAGCTTCTGCCGGTGTGGGAGGAAGGGGATGAAAGGGTTACGATTTCTGCAACAGAAACTATTATTTAAAGAGAAAAATTAGCACAACAGAACAGAAGAGGTTGATTTGTCTTGTGCGTTTTCAGTTTGCTTCCAATTCGGGTTGTAAATAATTGGCATTTTGGTTCTGTCATTTCCCATTAAAATTAAATTTTTGCAGTTTCAAGATGAGTAGTAATTTATTAAATTGTACTAAAAATTAAAATATTATATATTTTAATATAACATTTTAAGATAATACTTATAAAAAAATTAAAAAAGAAAATAATTTAATTTTTTAATATTTAAAATGATATTTTCCTGAAAATTATTTCTAATCTCACCTCAATGCTGATATTTTGTCGCATTTGTTTTTTTACTGCGTTCTTTTTTTTTCAATGATTTCTCACTAATTTTTTATTTAATTTATAATGAATATTAAATATTATTTTTTAAACAAAATAAATATGATTAAGTTTATTATATTTAAATAATCTCAATTTTTACATTAAAAATGAATAATTGAGATTTTATTTTATATGTAATATTTATTTTTTAAAAATTAAATTATTATTATTTTTATAAAATCATAACTATTTTAAATGTAATATGGTCTTTTTTTCACAAGCAAACCATTGATTAAATAAAATCTTTTTCAATAATAATATAAATAATAACATAAACCTTAAGTTGATTATAAGTCTTATAAGCCTCATTGATAAATAAAATTTATAGACAAATTAAGAAAATCTTATTTCAAATTTTCTTCATGAAAATTCAGTTCAAGGATTGTGAAGAATACAAACAAAAAAAAGCTGTAAATAAATAAAAAAAATACAGATATCTCATTTCTCCATGTTAAACTTAAATTTTTGTATGTTGCATGTAGCCTTATTAAGTAAGGATTTGTGTCACCATACACATACCAATTGTGAAAGGCATCTCACTCACTATTTAAATGATTTAACAAATTTACTAATAAAATGCATATTTTTTCCTCAGCATGATCCTATATTGAGACTCGACTGATTAATAAAAATATTAATTTTTTAAAATATTTTTTTAGAGTTAAAACATTTTTATTATATAAGCCATGCCCAAATATTTTTGTTTGAATAATCGACAGCTTAAGTGGAGCTAATATATTGTTTTCGAAAAATAATTTACATATTAAAAATATTTTGTATAGAAAATTTTTTCTATTAAAATATTTTTTTAATTTAGTTATAATATTAAATTAATAATATATGTTTATGTCATGTATATATAAATATTTTTTTTGATATTTTAATGAAATTATCAAAATTTAAAAAATAAAAAATGATATCCTCTTTTAAATAGAAAAATGACTTAACTTTTCTTTTGATTATAAAAATATTTTTTATTGACTCATTTTTTCAAGTGTTCCAAACACTAAAAAATATTCTGTTAAATTTCATTTATTTCGCTGAAAATAATTTGTACATAGAAAATGTTTTACATGACAAAATATATTTTTCATGAAAATATTTTCTATTATTTGGTTACAATATTAAACTAATAGTATATATTTATATAATGTATGTATAAGTGTTTTCATATTTTAATAAAATTATCAAAGTTTAGAAAATAAAAAATAATTTTCTCTTCAAAAGAAAAAAAGAAATTATTTTTCTTAAAAATGATTTAGTTTACCCTTTGATTAGAAAAATATTTTGCATTTATTTATTTTCCTTAATGCTCAAAACACTATAAAATATGAAAAATATTTTTCGTGTAACAAATAGAGCTTTAATTTTTAAAAATTTTCTTAATGTTAGGGTCCATTTATACTTTGTGGTTTGTATATGGAAAATATTTTTATTGAAAAATACTTTTTAAAAATTTTTTTTTATTATTTAATTGTAATGTTATATTAATAATATATGTCTATATCATATATGTATAAAAAATTTTATATTTTTAATAAAATTATCAATTTTAAAAAATACAAAGTAATTTTTTTTAAAGAGAATATCATTTTTCTCTCAAACACAATAAAATACTAAAAATATTTTTTAAGAAAATATTTTTTATAAAATAAACAAACATTAATTTTTTTTTTAATGAAAACTTAAAAAATAGAGAGATATTTTTATCAATCCCTAAAATATTCATAAGGAATTATTCCAAAAAAAATATATATTAATAAAGAAATGGCATATGATATGAGGCCTCAATTGGTAGTATATATTTTATCAAAAGCAAATTCCAAAACAATAATATATAGGGAGATATGATGAGTGTACCCAAACATGAAAAGCGAGGAAAACGATTATAATAATCAGGAATGCTTTTCCTCTCATATAAGGATAGCATAAGGTTCCTAATGTCTAGTAGTAAAATCATCCTCGCATAGAATAATTATTACACGCATATGCTTATTCCGACATTGGAAAATTATTACCTGGAAGATTTAGGACACATCGGAGCATTTAAAATTAGTATTTTTGCAGAAATAATAATAATAATAAAAATTCTCCACTAATTTCAGAAAGTAACACCTATATATTTTAAGAGAGATGAAATATAAATACTGAGTGAATCAAATAATTTATTTATTATTTAATTTATTTATTTTAATCAAGCTAATTATTTAGTTTTCTTATTTTAATAAATATATTAATTATATTTTTGTTTTAATTATTTTTTAATCCCTTAAGTCATTTTAGGATTCAGTACACATAATTTAAAAAAATATAATATATAGTATGAGGATTAAATAGTTTAAGAATTAGAAAATAGAAAGATTATATGGTCTTATGTTTTAAATTATAGGAATTAAATAAGATTTAAATTAATATCTAAAATTATAGAATGGACTAAAGAGTAATAAATTGAATTAAAATATGGATACTAGTTAATGTATTTTTTTAAAATAAAAAAATTAAATAGTTAATTTTATTAAAATATAAAAATTAAATAATAATTCATAAATACTCTAATTTATTTCATTTTATTTATATATTTAGGTTCCATTTATTTTGTAGAAAATATTTTTTATATTTTTAAATTTTTGGAGTATTAAAGAAATAGGTCAAAGAAAAATATTTTCTTGGACAAAGAGAAATTTAGCAACTTTTAAGAGAAATGACTTGTCTTTTCAAAAAAAAAAATCATTTTATAAACTTTAACTATTAAAATATGAAAATACTTATATATCCATGACATAAAATATTATCTTTTATTAAGATCGCCATCAAATAATAAAAGAAAAATATTTTCTAATAAAATAGTTTTTATGAAAATATTTTTTTTATATAAATTATTTTTCATCAAATAAACAAAGGAAAATTAAGAAGTGAACGAAAATGATTTATTAAAGAAATTGGATATTCCTTTGGAAAATGTGTGCTAAACAATATGAAAAAAAAAACAGTGTTATTAAACTTGGCATGGAAATTGACTGAGCGAAGGAATTAAGTGAATGAGCAAGTGGTTCAATTAGTGAGTTATTAAAAATTAATTAAATATATATAAATTAATTAAAAAAATTAAATATAAAATCTATTAATATAAATAAATATAATTAATTACATTTTAATTATTTAATAAAAATTTAATATTTTTAAATTATATTTAATGAATTTTAATAGTATTTTTAAATCTATATTATATATAAATATATAAAGGAGGAGAGGAACATTTGCATTTCTCAAGATGCCCTTAATGATTTATTATTACTATAATAAAAGATAAAATTTAATTAGCTATTAAAAATTAATTTATTTTAAATTTTTATTATTTAAATTAATTTTTGAATTTATATAAATTTAAAATTTTATTTTTACTTAAAATCCTATTTAGTTTATACTCAATGAAGTTTTTACTGCAATTTAAAATAAAAAATATCTTTAATTTTTTATACTATTAAAATAATTAAAGATTTATAATATAAAAAAAAATAACAATCTTGCTTTGCAGAATTTTTTTTACTAGAATAATATAATCACAATTAATTCAAAACTATAAGATTGTATTACTATAGTGAAAAGGACTTTTTTTTTGTTTTTTTGTTACCGTATAAATTTTTTATTTTTTAATTTAATTATATTTTACATATATTAATATAATTACAAAATATTAATTTAAATAGAAAATAACAATTTATTTAACTTGTATTGGATTAATATTGTTAATTGAGTGCTTATTATAAAAGGATAGTTCAACGTTCTTTCAATTATAAATTATTGGCAATCTAATATTATAGTGTCTAATAAGTGAATGAATATTATATCATATAGAGAGATTGTTATTTATATAATGAGGTAAGAAGTATTATATATATACACACGCACCGAAGTTAGAAAGCTAATGCAGCAACAACAACTAAGAGTAGTTTATAAAAGAGTATTAAGTAAATGTTTGAAATTCATAATTCTGCTACTGTAAAATTACCTGTGATACGAGTTTGACAGAATGATCCCTTGCAAAGAACAACCTACATGAAGACAAATCAAGAATATTAGTTAATTGATAAGAGTGATGTCTAAAATTTTAGCATTGTGTTGTTGGAGCTTTTGACTTCTATGAAAAATTTAGATTTTAATAGAGGAAAATATAATGTAAACTTACAGTTTATGCATAGAGGATGATGCAGGGGGAGAGGTTAATGGATGTAATTAACCTCCAGTTGAAAAAAAAAAAAAGCAACTACTATGTAGCTTGAGACTATGAAGATATTGAAATTTTTGTCTTCGGGCTATTTATAAAAAAGAGACAAAATAGGCCATGAAAGAAGTTGCTGAAGAAATTGAGTACTTTATGAGTATTGCAACAGCAAAACAATGTATAAAGTTAGGTTAGCTATTCATGGAGCAAGCATATAAATACTGGTTGGGTCCAATTATAAGAACGTAATATTTATAATGATGAAATTGCATAGGTTATAGGGGTTGATTTCATTGATATATGTAACACCCCTGATTTTTTATATATTATTATTGGGCTTCGTGTAGGTATCCTCAATTCGAGGAAATTCGACAGTTGTCCGGATCTGTGAATTTCCGGCGAACGGACTCTACGGAAAAGTCTCGAATTGGATCGAGGTTTTGGCTACCCCACCATTGTCAGGCATCCCGAGCGCGTTCCTCAAGTCGGAATCGGCAAAGGTAAACCCGAACCTTGCTTTTTCGTAATTTTCTAGTGCTTAAATAGGATTAAAAATCCATAAAATATTCGTGGTAGCTTAGAAAATTACGATTCTTTTTGCAATAGCTTAGTAATATTTCTAAGGACCGCGGGGCAGAGTTTTATAATTTTTAGAGCTTATTTGAGCAGTTTTTGCAAAAATGATCAATTATAAGGACTAAATTGAAATTTTACATATTGTGATGAATGATTGATTTGATGGGCCCAGGAGGGGCTGTGTGATGTGATTGAGTTGTGGATATATGGATTGTGAATATAGAAGTGTGTTTTGAGCCCTTTTGCAGGTTGTGTAGGTCCAGGTATAGGGAGACTACGGATTTTCTACGACTTAGGGCGTATTGGTCTTTTCTTTGTTTGTATTGAGTCAAATTTATTAAATGATTGTAATAAAGTTGTCGTGAGCCGACGACCTTCTTCCTGCCCTTGGCCGCCCAGTGATTGTCGTCAAGTCTGTGAGTAAAATATTAATTTTAATTGTAATTTCACTATTATTATATGTTCAAGCATGCCCATGCATCACTTATATGCATATATTTATGTAGTTAAACTCTAGGCACGATTTATGTTGCATTGATAACTGTTAAAGTGCCATGGATGTTGTTGTGGTAATTTGGAGCAGTGTGTGTGCGTTGGCGTGCGTGTGAGGTGGTGTGGACTATGGACAGGACGGGTAGTCACGGCTTGAGTTCTTCGCTGGGACCCGATCCTTCGAGGGGTAGTCACGGCTTGAGTTCTTCGCTGGGACCCTCGATTTGGTTATTAAGTGGAAGTCCGAGCTGAGTTCTTCGCTGGCACCAGGTTGGATTTAAGAGAGCTGTATAGGGGATCAGCTCCCATATATTATGATTGATGATACAGGGTGCGTGAGTGCTCCAAATTACCTTTTTGATGTTATGATGTGAAAATGTTGTTGATGTTGCATTTCACTCTACAGGGTGCATTAGTTTTAGATAGTTATAGAGATTATGGTTAAAATTGATATTTTACTCTCTGAGTCGAACGCTCACTCCTGTTCAAAAATTTTTACAGGCCACAGGAGGATATTTTTTGAGGTTAACCTGCTTTCTCCCTCGCAGGTCGATTACTAATGTTTGTATAAACTGGTTAAATCTTAGAATTTCCGCATGTGTTAGAAATGTTTATTTGATTTGGGTCTGTAACCTAAATTATTATTTTGGACCTGTAAACTTAATATTCTATGCATGTTTGATGGATTGGATGAGGGAGCTGAGCTCCCATTTATTTTATGCTTATGAGTATGTGGAGGGTGAGCTGAGCTCCCCAATTGAGTATTTATTGTGTTTACAGGTCGGGTGAGTCGAAAACTCCCCGTTGGAAAGTCCATTTTATGGCCGGACTCTGTCCATTTGGTTTCTTGAATTTGGGCCCAAATGGGCCTTAGAGTTGGGTTAATGAACAGTTAGGCTTACTACGGGCCTCGGGGGCTTTAGGCTGGCCCAGGTCCTAGTGCCGGTCCGGCCCATAGGTTGGGTCGTGACAAATGTGGTATCAGAGCTTAGGCTCCAGATTCATAGGGAAAAATTATCTAAGTGTTGGGAAGAGTCTACTAGGAGTCACATGCGGAGTATAGGATTCTGTTTCGTCTTTTCCTGTAATTCTTTGTTTCTAGATTCTACGTTATACCTCGGAAATATAAGATTACCTCGAGTTAGTGTCTTGATTTTCGTGGAGTACATGAAATGTGAAATAGAGTTAGTAGACATGTGAGGTCTATCATGAGGATACACACTCCAAGAAATGTTATATTTTTGTCAGTATGGGTTTAAATGGTGTGCCCATTTCGTGTAAGGCACGAGTACATAAAAGTGAGTCTTAAAGGTACAGTTGCCCTAGATAAGGATGAGGATACCACTACTGGCAGTCATCAGTAGATGACCCTGTCAGAATAAGTTTGTGATAATAGAAGATTCAGGAGAGATAAGAAATTAGGAGACCTAGTCTGTCAGGACGTATCGTAGTAACTATACAATGTTCTCGATGTCTGCTGTAGTCGCAGACATGCATGAGATTATTGTGTAGAGCTGCGTACTTCCCTGTAGTGCTTATGATGAGGATGTTGCAGGCAGTCTCTGTTTTGGTACAGTAATGCCAGAACAGAGTTCTATATCTGCAAAGGAGTTGGGAACTCCTGGTTAGGGATCTAGAGCTAGAATATCGAAGGTCACAGTTGGGTGGTAACTAGAGTCAGTGACCCAGTTACCCTAGCATGAGCTAGAGTTACAGTAAGAGTTGCAAAGTAAAGGTGACACCTATAGAGTGAGACCATCTAGTCTTCGGTATGGAATTTTGGATGGTTTTTGCAAAGATGACAAACATTTTGCTTAGAGCTTAGTGAGAATAGTATACCTTGTGTGTATCAGTATGGAATAAAGTACAACCCTACTACCTAGAGAAGGTCGAAACTATGAATATATGATTTACAGAGCTATGATATGATAAGAGAGACATTAGTTTGACATGGTTTTGGGCAAGGTGGTAAATGTAGTACCTTTGTTGCAACAAGTTAGGGTATAGTCCTATCTTTTCAGAAGGGATCGAAAGTTATTACTAATAATGGTGACCCACAAAATAGTGCCCCAGATGGGACTGTAGAGTGTGGTAGAGAGTAGTTGGCTCGGGTATCCTGGAGAGGATACAAGTTCCATTATAGGAATCATATATAATCAGATCACGATGGATGTAAATCCTTTGAATTGGATGACGGGTTTGGGTGCCCGAAATCTTAAGTTTTGGAATTGAGTAAACATGGAAAATAATAATAATAATAAAAATAATAATAAATAAAATTACTGCAGAATCAGTTCTCGAGGTAGTAAGGGTATTATGTAAGCTAAAGGATAAGAATAGAAATCATACGATAAAGGTATGACTGCAATTTCCTGAGTTCCTTTCTGACTTCATATTGTTCAAACAGTAGTATAATCTAATTATAATAGTGTTAAGAGTAATAAATTAGCGAAGATAAATCACAGAAGGCCAGTAGATAGAGAAAGTGTAGAATGAAAATTGGGATAATTGATTACAGATGCAATATAATCTAAGTGCCAGTGGGAGTACTAGCTAGAGTGGTCAAAGGACCAAATCTGAGTAGCACAGACATATGATAACGCGATAGAGACTCTGAAAGATATAGTTAGCAAGTACAGCTGTTATGTTAGGAAGAAGAATGGAACCAGGGATAGAATAGTCAAGTTCTATTTTGGGTAAGACAAAGGAAATAAATGAAAGGACAACCTAAAGAGCGCATAATAAAAGGAACAAAGTTAAGATATAGGATAGGCTAAGTGTTATTCTTGGCAAGGAGAATGACAAGGATGGAAAATCCAAAATGGGACCACATTAGTGAGAAAAGTAATGGAGGTATGGAATACAATAATAATGAGTAAATGTTAGTAGGTGTGCGATGGTATTGCGGACTACCTAAATAGGTAGAGAAAGAGAAGTTAGTAAACAGTAAGTTGAATAAAAGTCAGTCTAAGGGATCAAATAGGTATGATGAGAGGAAAAGAATGATAGATAATGACACGTAGGTTTTAGGTTAGACTTTTGAGATAGTGAGAAGGTAGTTAGAGGTTCGTTATAAATGTCAGGCAAACATTTTTAGTGTGATCAACAGAATCACTTTGCAGTGAAGCAATAACGACAGAGCAACAGTAGGGGTAGAATAAAAAGTGACAAGTATGGATGGTAATAAATCACTAGAAAGTTTAAGGATCAAATTAATGACCATAGATAAGGGTGGAATTAGTGTTGGAAGAATCTATTAGCGAGAGAAATCTTTCAGGATTCAACAAGGGTTAAGGGCACAATATAAAAGATGATAGATATGAATTATAGGTCGAGTATAAGTAAAGTTAATAAATTATAAAATATTATGTCAGGAAGGACGATGGTACAGTAAAGGGTTCATGCAGATGATACCTTATAGGTAGAGCACAATTGTGCTAGGAGATGATGAAATTTGAAGAGAAAGACTAAGAAACATAGGTTAAACGTTATTATATGGACAATCGGGCGTAGTTGAATATAAAGGATATTTTTCTTTCTTTTAAAGTTTAGCTCGTGTTTTTGATTCCAGAGCGTTATATAAGTAGCAGAGACTGAGGCAAGGAGACCTAGTTATTTGAGATTTTGATAGGCACCAATTCATATACAATTTCCTGATATGAGAATGACAGTAAGTGCATACCTAGTGTTAAGTATGAAAGGACGATCAGAGTAATGACAGGAGTTAAATTGAGTTAGCTACTAAGGCTTGCGACTGTTTTAAACTATGAGCTAGATGAAGTACTATTTATCGATGAGTTTCAATAGATGAAATTGTTGCTGATGGGTAATTTGAGGTTGAAGTTTAGAAAGCTATGGGCAGTATATATGATTATATTAAGGAGAATGAACACGTGAAGTATCTTGTTTGGAATTAAGGCATGACACATATTTCCTACAGCCGTGTTAGTTCAGATAGAACTTATAGTTTATGGGGCTCATATTCATCCAGGATAAGCAATTTCCTACTAAGGCTGGTAGGGAATGATAATGTTCTGATAGTTAAGTTGGAAAAAAAAAGGGGATACAAGAAAAATTTTCTATGGGTAATTATAAGTGTTACATAAGGTGAAGAATGTGCTGGTAGGAGTAAATCATAGGGTTAGAATTCTCTCAGTAATGAAACTAGTAATCAAGATAAGAATAAGAAATAAAAAGAAAGTTAAAGTTGATGATGGGATAGACATCTTTAAAGGAAAAGGTGTAAGGATGAGAGAGGACTAAAATTAAGGAATATGTACATATTGTTTAAAAGATACCAACAATACCATATATAGGAAAAGTTATGTGGATAAGATGCAAAGGACAGGAAGAGAGCTAGATAGAGTCAGTTATAATGATGAGGATAAGGAGTGTCTAACCACTGCCCCTGTGTTAACACTACCTATGAGCGGTGAAGGATACACCGTGTACTGTGACGCATTCAGAGTTGGCCTAGGGTGTGTTTTGATGCAGAATGGAAAAGTAGTGGCTTATGCTTCAAGGCAGCTGAAGAGGCATGAGCAGAACTATCCCACCCATGATTTGGAAATGGTGACTGTAGTCTTTGCACTAAAAATCTGGAGACACTACTTGTATGGTGAAGTGTGCGAGATATACACCGACCATAAGAGTTTGAAGTACATCTTCCAACAGAGGGATTTAAACTTGAGACAGAGGAGATGGATGGAGCTTCTGGAAAACTATGATTGCACCATCCAGTACCACCCTGGGAAGGCCAATGTAGTAGCAGATGCTTTGAGCAGAAAATCTTCTGGCAGTTTGGCGCACATTTCAGCAGAGAAGAGACCGTTGATTCAGGAAATACATGAGTTGATGGATCAAGGTTTAATCCTAGATCTTTCAGATGAGGGGGTATTGTTGGCTCATTTTTCAGTGAGGCCAGATTTGCGGGACAGAGTTAGAGTTTCCCAGCACAGAGACCAACAATTGATGAAGATCATAGAAAGAGTACAGCAAGGTGAAGGTGGTGAGTTTGGATTTGCCAATGATGGCGCCCTAGTGCAAGGTTCTAGGATATGTGTGCCCGATGTGGACAACCTCAGGAATGAAATCATGCGAGAGGCACACTACACACTGTACAGTGTCCACCCAGGTTCCACCAAGATGTACCATGATGTGAAAGATAGCTATTGGTGGAATGGCATGAAGAGAGACATAACAGACTTTGTGTCCAAGTGCTTGACTTGTCAGAAGGTGAAGTTTGAACACCAGAGACCGTCAGGGAAGCTGCAAGAGCTCCCTATCCCAGAATGGAAGTGGGAAATGATCACTATGGATTTTGTGACTGGGTTGCCTCGTACCATGCGAGGATATGATTCGATATGGGTAATTGTAGACCGCTTGACCAAATCAGCTCACTTCTTGCCTGTGAAGACTACATATTCTGTGGCACAGTACGCCCGACTCTACATTCAAGAAATAGTCAGATTGCATGGAGTTCCAGCTTCCATAATATCTGACAGAGGGCCTGATTCACTTCGGTTTTGGAGAAAGTTGCAGGAGGCACTTGGCGAGCTTGAACTTTAGTACGGCTTTCCACCCTCAGACAGACGGACAGTCTGAAAGGACAATCCAAACACTGGAAGACATGCTTCGCATGAGTGTCTTGGATTTTGGAGGTCAATGGGATGAGCAGCTAGCTTTGGTGGAGTTTGCCTACAACAACAGTTACCACTCCAGCATAGGGATGGCACCCTATGAGGCATTATATGGAAGAAAGTGTAGGTCTCCTCTGTGTTGGACGGAAATGGGGGAAGCGAAGGTGCATGATGTAGACCTAGTGCAGTACACTTCAGAGATAGTTCCTTTAATCAGGGAACGACTGAAAACAGCTTTCAGTAGGCAGAAGAGTTATGCAGACCCCAGACGGAGGGATGTGGAGTTTGCAGTGGGTGACTATGTATTCCTAAAGATTTCTCCAATGAAGGGAGTCATGAGATTTGGAAAGAAAGGCAAGTTGGCACCTCGGTATATTGGACCTTTTGAGGTTACTGATAGAGTTGGAGCAGTTGCCTACCGGTTGGAGCTACCACCCAACCTTTCTCACGTTCATCCCGTGTTTCACATCTCTATGCTCAGGAAATATATTCCCGATCCTTCTCATGTACTACAGTCGGATGTAATAGAACTAAAGGAGAACTTGACATTTGAGGAGCAACCTGTAGTCATAGTGGACTACCAAGTGAGACAGCTAAGATCAAAACAGATCCCTATGGTTAAGGTTTTGTAGAGGAGCCAGTCAGTGGAAGAGTGCACCTGGGAGTCAGAACGGGACATGCGTAGCAAGTACCCTTATCTGTTCAATGTGTAATCATGTACTTTATTCTGCCTTGTATAAAATTCGAGGACTAGTTTTCTGTAAGGGGGGAAGAATGTAACACCCCTGATTTTTTATATATTATTATTGGGCTTCGTGTAGGTATCCTCAATTCGAGGAAATTCGACAGTTGTCCGGATCTGTGAATTTCCGGCCAGACAGACCAGCTACCGGAAAAGTCTCCGAATTGGATCAAAGTTTTGGCTACCCCACCATTGTCAGGCATCCCGAGCGCGTTCCCAAAGTCGGAATCGGCAAAGGTAAACCCGAACCTTGCTTTTTCGTAATTTTCTAGTGCTTAAATAGGATTAAAAATCCATAAAATATTCGTGGTAGCTTAGAAAATTACGATTCTTTTTGCAATAGCTTAGTAATATTTCTAAGGACCGCGGGGCAGAGTTTTATAATTTTTAGAGCTTATTTGAGCAGTTTTTGCAAAAATGATCAATTATAAGGACTAAATTGAAATTTTACATATTGTGATGAATGATTGATTTGATGGGCCCAGGAGGGGCTGTGTGATGTGATTGAGTTGTGGATATATGGATTGTGAATATAGAAGTGTGTTTTGAGCCCTTTTGCAGGTTGGGTAGGTCCTAGGTATAGGGGAGACTCTGCCGGATTTTCGGCACGACTTAGGACGTATTGGTCTTTTTCTTTGTTTGTATTGAGTCAAATTTATTAAATGATTGTAATAAAATTGTCAGGTGAGCCGGGACAGCCTTCTTCCTCCGCCCAGCCGCCACAGTGATTGTCGTCAAGTCTGTGAGTAAAATATTAATTTTAATTGTAATTTCACTATTATTATATGTTCAAGTATGCCCATGCATCACTTATATGCATATATTTATGTAGTTAAACTCTAGGCACGATTTATGTTGCATTGATAACTGTTAAAGTGCCATGGATGTTGTTGTGGTAATTTGGAGCAGTGTGCGTGCGTTGGCGTGCGTGTGAGGTGGTGTGGACTATGGACAGGACGGGTAGTCACGGCTTGAGTTCTTCGCTGGGACCCGATCCTTCGAGGGGTAGTCACGGCTTGAGTTCTTCGCTGGGACCCTCGATTTGGTTATTAAGTGGAAGTCCGAGCTGAGTTCTTCGCTGGCACCAGGTTGGATTTAAGAGAGTCAGATAGGGATCAGCTCCCATATATTATGATTGATGTTACAGGGTGCGTGAGTGCTCCAAATTACCTTTTTGATGTTATGATGTGAAAATGTTGTTGATGTTGCATTTCACTCTACAGGGTGCATTAGTTTTAGATAGTTATAGAGATTATGGTTAAAATTGATATTTTACTCTCTGAGTCGAACGCTCACTCCTGTTCAAAAATTTTTACAGGCCACAGGAGGATATTTTTTTAGGTTAACCTGCTTTCTCCCTCGCAGGTCGATTACTAATGTTTGTATAAACTGGTTAAATCTTATAATTTCCGCATGTGTTAGAAATGTTTATTTGATTTGGGTCTGTAACCTAAATTATTATTTTGGACCTGTAAACTTAATATTCTATGCATGTTTGATGGATTGGATGAGTGAGCCGAGCTCCCATTTATTTTATCTTTGATGAGTATGTGGAGGGTGAGCTGAGCTCCCCAATTGAGTATTTATTGTGTTTACAGGTCGGGTGAGTCGAAAACTCCCCGTTGGAAAGTCCATTTTATGGCCGGACTCTGTCCGTTTGGTTTCTTGAATTTGGGCCCAAATGGGCCTTAGAGTTGGGTTAATGAACAGTTAGGCTTACTACGGGCCTCGGGGGCTTTAGGCTGGCCCAGGTCCTAGTGCCGGTCCGGCCCATAGGTTGGGTCGTGACAATATATATGCATGGGGATATAACTTGTGATTTTAATAAATATTTTGTACTCACTTCCAATTTTAATAAGGTTCAACCTTTTGTATTATAATGCAAGTATTTAATAATCATATTACATTTGATTTATTGGAATAAAATTAGATAAAATTGTAAAAATAGGTTGGTCTTAAACTTTTATTTAAAAATATTAAATTACCTCATGAGTTATCTCTAACTTATGGTTATTGAAATAATTCTCTTATATATTTTAATTATAATTAATTAAATTTTATTAGATAAAATTATGATTAAGTTTTAAAATAATAAAATTATAAAATTTAAATAGTAAATTTACAAAATATTTTAACATTTATTTATTAATTAGTATAGAAATTTTTATAAAATTATATAGAAAAATAAATTATAAGTATTTATAACGAATATAATGTACAACACACATTATAAAAAAAATCAAATATTATATAAAAGTATTTAAATAATATGATGCATATCTTTTTTTAATATTTATAAAATATTAAGTTTATATTAAAAAATAAATATATTGAAATAAAAAAACATATAACTAGCTAATTTAGTTGATTTTGATTTTAAATGGTTTTGAGTTCAATTCTCTATACCAACAATTAAAAAAAAATTTTATTGAATAATTGCATTGGATGAGTCAATCGGGTTACACAGTTCATCGGTTCAACTATCGGATTGATAGAGTCATGCCGATCAATTCCTTATACAAACAATAAAATAAATATTCTATTGAATAATTGAACTTGCTAGATCAATCGGGTTACACAGTTCATGGGTTCAACCATCGGATCGATAGAGTCATGCAAGGTCGCTTTCTTATCTGATTCAATTATAAACTCGAATCGATTTAAGAGTCAATTTATTGATTTACTGGTTTAACCGTATAGTTCGGTCAAGATTTGATAAATATGGAGGAAGGCCATCACAAATTTTAATTTTGTGAAATTTTAATTTAAATATTTTAGAATACTTTTGATGCATTATTTATTTATTTTTATTATAGCGTTTTGAATTTTTAAATAATTATTTTATGTGGGAATTGATTGGTTTGGTAGATTCAGGAGGGGCATTGTGTAATTGTTGTGTTGTGAGCCCGAGACCTTTTGGATTGAGAAGTGTTAGTTAAGTTATTTTGCAGGTTGGATAGGTCCTAGGTACAAGGGAAATTTTATTGAATTTTCGACATAAACTTATGGTGTCTTAGGCTCTTTAGTTCTTTATTTTGAATTAATATTGATAAATTTCTTGAATATGATTGTTTAAATGATCCGAGTCATTCTTTTTCATTTTCTCAGCCGCCCCAGTGACATTTGGATAATCTGTAAGAAAATATTGATTTTATTTATAATTTCATTATTATTATTATTATTATATATTCAAGATATGCTCATGCATTCACTTATATATATATATATATATATATATATATATATGTAGTTAAATACAACGCACATCCTCATATTGTATATTTTATTTGTGAAATTTTTGTGAATGTTGCCTTAAAGTAATTTGGAGCTCTGTGTGTATTGGCGTGCGTGTGGTGTGGATATGAATATGGGTAGGACAGGTAGTTGTGGCTGAAGCTTGACTCGCTGGGACCCTATCCTTATATATTGATAAGTCGGGGTGAGTATTGAATTGATCTCGCTGACCCCCGCACTTAGATTATTAAGAGAAAGTCCGGCTTAATTTGATTTCGCTGGCAGGTATTGAAATTAAGAGATCTGTATAAGGGATCAGCTCCCATATGTATATATGTTGATGTGACACACGGGTGTATGAGTGCTCTAAATTATTTTTTGTATAAATATTATTTGAATTGTTTGAAATTATGTGTGCATATTGCATTTCATACATAGGAATGTATTATATCTAGATAGTTATAGAAATTATATTTAAAATCAATATTTTATTCTATGAGTTGAACACTTTCAACTATTTTTCCTCAGGTGACAGGTGGACTTGTTGAAAATAACATACTTTCTTTTATCGCAGATTAAACCAGAAAAATTCAGTTTACTTTTATTATCTTTTGTTAAATTCTAGAACTCTGCATGTATTAGTAGTGTATTATTCTTATCTGGGGTTGTATTAACTAAATTTTTGAAGTTGTAACATTATTTATGTGGAAATGTTTTGATGCATGAGATATTCATTATCTTGGATGAGGGAGCAGAGCTCCCATTTGATTATTTATTTACTTTGAGGATTGTGAAAGTGAGCTGAGCTCCCTATATTATTATTTTATTGGTTTACAGGTCGGACTCTATTCATTTGATTTCTTGAAATTAGACTATATTTATGGATTCTATGGTTTGGTTAGAAATAGTTAAATTTACTACGAGTTTTGGGGATCTTATACTGACTCAAGTCCTATTGCCGATCCAGCCTAAAAAATGAGTTGTGATATTTATAAAATGTGAATCCCCTATAAAATAAGAATTTAATATCGATGTTAATTAAATGTTGGGCCATGAGGTGGGTTTGTCTTGTAATTAACTTCTTCATAGCATTATAAATATGGAAAGAGAATTTAAATCTTATATTCATTCATATATACAACGAATTTAGAACATATAAGGATTTTTTTTTTTTTCAAAAGCATGCTGAAGGATCTTTGTTAGTTGCTATAAGTAATAGTATGAAATGATTACCTCATTATGCTTATCAATAGTTGGCATATGTGCCTCCAATATAATTTATTTTAAAAACAAGTTTCTCTTGAAGAGATTTCACCATTGAATTACGAGAGAAAATACTTATTTAAATTTAATTCATTATAAATTTAAGACAAACAAATAGTGAGACTTACAACTAAAATAAGTAAAACTCACACATATTGATACTAAGTCTATAATGAACCAGTCCTACATAAACTTTCCTCTCTATATATAAATACATAATTGCCTTCTGAGAGACGAAGCTTCTTGCTGATTCTTGGTACAGAATTGGAAGGTAAAAAAAATCTTGCAGATTGAGCCTGGAAGTGTTACAATCATCAGCATCATTGATCGATCCTGTGTCCTCAAAGCAATCTAGTCAAGAAATTAACATTAGTTCAAACAGGAATACAATCAAGTTAATAAATTAAAATTTCATGGCCTAACAAAAAAAAAAAAATCAGAGCCCCAGTTTTTAAGTTTTAAAATTTAACAAGTTAATGAACCAGTTTTTAAATTAAACTGAAAAAGAACCATTCACAAATCATTATAAATGAGGGATTAAAAAGAGAGAGAAAGATGATGATGAGGATATATAAAGATTGTTAGAAAGACAACAGAGCTCCCTTCACTCCAATATAAAGATGGCCAAGGTAACCACGTCTCCCAGGTCATGCAAACCCTTAGCCTGCGCACGCACCGAGCATTTGGATTCTGCTTATCCTGCGCACCCAGGGGTATTCATGAACTAGCAGCCATGGCCTACCATTGCCGCCTTTACAAAAGGAGCGAAGAGAGCTCCATTAAACCATACTAAAAACCCAATAATGGATGCTATTTTAAAATACAAAGTCTGAAAGAAAAACGCTCGCAATTTACTGCAAGACTAGGTGAAGAAGAGAGATCCTTATATAGGCTAAAGCGTGGTCTCAAGATTTGATCTGAACCGTTCAAATTGACATCAGATTTTTGAAAAAAAAAATCTCTGTAATGGGATTTTCTTATACAAAATTCTTAATCACAGCGAAATTAGTGCCATTAATCAGTATCTTTTTATTATAACTTTACACTAACAATCGTCGAGATCATTGGATGCCCTAGTATGTGATTTTTTTTTATTTAATTCATTTAATTCTATTTAAAATTTAAAACCAAAACTTAATAGTGCTAAAAAATTCTCATAACAGCTAATAGGATGGAATATGATGATTACAGACAGAATATTGAGTTGAGTTCTCAGCTTCATTGGCAACTAGGAGAATTAGTCTGATATCAGCAATTGAATTTTATTATTATTATTATTTTGGTAAATCTTATTTAAAAAAGCTTTTCAAACGATTTGATTACTTAATTTAGCATAATGTAAGAGATTGTACCTAAGTTAGGTAATTAAAAAAGCTGCAAATTAAAACTAAGAAATGATTTCATAGTTCAATCAAAATAAAATTATGAATCAATATCAACTATTAAATTCATCTTTATGATTTAATCAAAATGATAACATTTGATAGTGATCCACCACATCCATGAATTTTTATTTTATTATACTTTCATAGAATATTATTCTATGCAGCATATATAACATCAGAAATCACTATATCTATTAAAATGAAAGAGTGTCAATTAAAATAATTTGATATGAGTAATGTAGAGAATAAAATATTTTAATATATATATACACACACACAGACACCGAAATTAGAAAGCTAATACAGCTGCAAACCCAACTAAGAGTAGTCTATAAAAGAGTATCATGTAAATGTTTGAAATTTGACAGAATGACCTCATGCAAAGAACAACCTACAGGAAAGCAAATTAAGAATATTAGTTAATCGATAAGAGTGATGTCTGAAATTTTGGTATTGTGTTGTGGAGCTTTTAACTTCTATGAAAACATTAGATTTTAATAAAGGAAAATATAATGTAAACTTGCAGTTTATGCATAAAGAATGATGTAGGGGAGAGGTAAATGGATGTGGTGAACCCCTTGCTTAAAAAAAAAAGCGATTACCATAGAGCTTGAGACCATGAAGGTATTGAAATTTTTAGCTTTGGGTTGTCTGGAGAAAAAGAGACAAAATAAGCCATGAAAAAAGTTGCTAAATAAATTGAGTACATTATAAGTATTGCATCAATAAAAAAAAGATGTACAAAGCTAGGTTAGCTGTTCATGGAGCAAGCATATAAACACTGGTTGAGGTCCAATTATAAGAACGTAATATTTATAATGATGAAATTGCATAGGTTATAGGGGTTGATTTCATTGATATATATGCATGGGAATAAAACTTGTGATTTTAATGAATATTTTGTACCCACTTCCAATATTAACGGGATTCGACCTCTTATATTATAATGCAAGTGTTCAATAATCATATTACATTTGATTTATTGGGATAAAGTTGGATAAAATTATAAAAATAGTTTGATATCAGCAATTGATTTTTATTATTATTATTATTTTGGTATGAAATGATTACCTCATTATGCTTATCAATAATTGGCATATGTGCCTCAATATAATTTATTTTAAAGAAAAGTTTCACTTAAAGAGATTTGACCATTGATTTATGAGAGAAAATATTTATTTAAATTTAATTTATTATAAATTTAAGACAAAAACATATGATGAAACTTATAACTAAAATAAATAAAACTCATATACATTGATATTGAATCTATAATAAACCAGTTCTACATAAATTTTCCTATATATATATTTCCTTGTGGGAAACGAAGCTTCTTGCTGATTCTTGGAACAGAATTTGGAAGGTAACAGAAATCTTGCAGATTGAGCCCGGAAGTGTTACAATCATTAGCATCATTGATCGATCCTGTGTCCTCAAAACAATCAAGTCAAGAAATTAACATTAGTTCAAACAGGAATACAATCAAGTTAATAAATTAAAATTTCATGGCTTTAAAAAAAATAATCTGAGCTCCACTTTTTCAGTTTCAAAATTTAACTAGTTAATGAACCAGTTTTTAAATTAAGCTGGAAGAGAACTATCCACAAATCATTGTAAATCAGGGATTTAAAAGAGAGAGAGAGAGAGAGAGATGATGATGAGGATATATAAAGATTGTTAGAAAGACAACAGAGCTCCCTTCACTCCAATATAAAGATGGCCAAGGTAACCACGTCTCCCAGGTCATGCAAACCCATAGCCTGCGCACGCATTCTGCTTATCCTGCGCACCCAGGGGTATTCATGAACTAGCAGCCATGGCCTACCATTGCCACCTTTACAAAAGGAGTGAAGAGAGCTCCATTAAACCTTACTAAAAACCCAATAATAGATGCTATTTTAAAATACAAAGTCTGAAAGAAAAGCGCTCGCAACTTACGGCAAGACTAGGTGAAGAAGAGAGATCCTTATATAGCCTAAGGCGTGGTCTCAAGATTTGATCTGAACCGTTCAATTTGACATCAGATTTAAAAAAAAAAAAAAAAACTCTGTAATGGGATTTTCTTATACAAAATTCTTAATCACAGCGAAATTAGTGCCATTAATCAGTATCTTTTTATTATAACTTTACACTAACAATCGTCGAGATCATTGGATGCCCTAGTATGTGATTTTTTTTATTTAATTCTATTTAAAATTTAAAACCAAAACTTAATAGTCCTAAACAATTCTCATAACAGCTAATAGGATGGAATATGATGATTGCAGACAGAATATTGAGTTGAGTTCTCAGCTTCATTGGCAACTAGGAGAATTAGTCTGATATCAGCAATTGAATTTTATTATTATTATTATTTTGGTAAATCTTATTTAAAAAAGCTTTTCAAACGATTTGATTACTTAATTTAGCATAATGTAAGAGATTGTACCTAAGTTAGGTAATTAAAAAAGCTGCAAATTAAAACTAAGAAATGATTTCATAGTTCAATCAAAATAAAATTATGAATCAATATCAACTATTAAATTCATCTTTATGATTTAATCAAAATGATAACATTTGATAGTGATCCACCACATCCATGAATTTTTATGTTATTATACTTTCATAGAATATTATTCTATGCAGCATATATAATATCAGAAATCACTATATCTATTAAAATGAAAGAGTTTCAATTAAAATTATTTAATATGAGTCATGTAAATAATAAATATTTTAATGCAAAAATATGATAAGATAATATAAAAAGAAATGAGAAGGAAAAGGGAAAGATCTAAAATGACTTGGTTAGAAATAATATCGAAAAGAATTTACGAGTTTAGTTTTGAATGCCTTTATGGCACATTGCAGCCAAGGTAAATCCTGGTATTAATTCTTGTAGACTATATATGACCCATTATTGTTAATTAACCCTGAAAATTGACATTAATTAGAGAGAAGAAACCTGAAATCATCAGTCCTTAATCCTGAGTTTAGATGAGAAGATTCCACAGTGGGTTACAGTTAAATATTACATAAATAGATGGATAGTGGCGTCTCTGTCACTTAATCAACAATATCTTTACTGTTTACACACTCTAATCTAAGCTTATTTGTTAATGGTGGATGGTGGGTCATTTTATGGATGGAAAGATCCCTTTTTTTTTTTCGCTAAGCAAAGTGGTTGTGCTTCAACAACCTTTTTTTTTTCTTTTAGCTTTGCTTTTCATTTATAAAAGTATTGAACAAATTAAAGTAAAGTATAACATCATTTAGAATCTTTTTTTTTTTTTGGTTTGCCGCCAAACGTAATTAGTGATTAATGATATGAGATCAATCCCTAATCGACACGTTTTAAGACTATGTCAGCTTTAAATATGCTTATCTTTTCATAGGAATTTAAGAAATTATATATTACATTTAAAAAATTCTTTTAAAAAATATATTAAGATTTGAATTTCTGATTTTCATAAACATGCACTCGATTTTTCAGATATTTATTTAATTACATATAACCATTTGTTTCTGATTTTTTTTTTTAAATAAAAAGAGATTTTTTTTAAACAAAAGATAAATTAATTTATATATTAGTCTTAATAATTTGATTAATTAGTTTCTGGGTCTTAAAGAGGTTCTCTTCCTACATTTTTCTTTGCAGTAAATTCATATTTTTTAAATGGCAGATTTGTTTCTATTTTTTTACTTAAAATAACTAGAAGGTCTAAAAATAAATAGAATAAAAATATAAAAATTAATTAATATATTTTTTGAAATAAAAAGATTAAATAAATAATTTTCACTTAAAAAAAAAAGCTTTTGTCAGCTTCAATTAGCAAAAGGAAAAAGACATCTCAGAAATGATCTGCATTAAGAAATATATATATATATATATATATATTATCAACATAATTTCATATAAATAATCTTACATTGAAATAATAATCTAATCAGAAAAGATGTGTATAAATAAATATAATTATTAAATTTAAGAATAATTGTCTTAAAAATAAAAAAAAAAGTGAGTGATTAAAATTTTGTAGAATACAATTTTATCCATATTTTATTTTCTAATTAAATTATTATTTCATGTAGGATTGTTGACATCAAAATCAAAGTGATAGGATACAATTTACCTTATATGTCCATTCCTGTCGCCGCTGACCTATAATGCATGTGTCCATTTCTCTTTAGCAAAAAAAAGAATGTGAATTAGACCAACATATACTAGCTAATTCAAATGACTTCTAAGGTTTAAGTGGAATAGAAAACATTCTAGCTCCCAGCTCATATCCATGTCACCATGCAAGCTCCAACACATTTTCCATCTACAAAGGTGATTTCAAGATTTACAAGTGCAAAACTAACATACCATCTACTTGGAAACATTACAAAACCAAATATGTAGAGATTGAAGATCTTGCCCACCACAGGTATACAAAAGGTTCTTCCTAAAAAACCATGTTATTTAATTTCAGGCATATCTACCTCTCCCATGCATCTCCTAACTAAGAGAAAACTTTAGACACTTTTGACCGAGATTTCTGGCTTTCCAATCTAGCTTCAAGTAGTTTTGCCTTCAAAGTATTCTCCTTTACGCCCATAGGTAATTTCAAAGAAGAATCAGATTTATCAAATTCTGGACATGCCAATTTTGACATCCAATGCTGCACTGGACTTGTATGTCCTGCAATCACTGGCTGAATAGAAGAATCTTCTTTAAAATCACCTTCAGGATGAATTTTATCACCTTCAGATGACAATGAACGATTTCGAATCAAGTTATCCAGCACATCATTTGAGTTCAATTGCGCATACACAATACGGCCCTTACTATTATCCCTTGATCCAGCCATTCTCTTCATAGAATCCAAATTCATTATTTCCTCAAGAAGGCTTTCTGCAGAATTATTACCTCGGCATTTGGAGCTGCCTGTGTTTTGTTTTTTACCTGTACTCTTGTCTAGTTCAAAACAAGGTGAATCACTATCAATAGAATCTTCTTCATCAGCAGCATGTCGAGGTGCACTTACAGCCTCATTTAGTGGAAAGGACTCCCGCCGTGAGCAATTGTTTATTGCCTCATTAACAAATCTACCATCTTTCTTCGATTCATTGGAGTGTCTAGCTTGGAGAAAGGTTTCTATATCTAGACTTAACTTGTCAACAATTGTATTCTTTTCAGTAAGATCATTTTCAGCTTCTGCTAGTTTCATTTCCATCCTCTCATCAAGCCATGCTTCTGAAATATGAAGAACCAAGCAGTCAGTACCAACAAGATCCATCTCAGATTTGTGCCTTAAGGACTGCACCTCTTGTTCATAATCTCTTATTCCCTTGGCAAACTCATCACATAAGTTTTCCAATAAAATCCGTGCTTTCCTCTCCCTCTCAAGTTCTTTCAAAGCATTAGAGAAAGCAGATTTCACTTCAGAAAACTCACGAGCAAGCTTCCGGTGCAAGCTCTCTGAGTGCTTCCTTAACTTCCTCTCATCTTCTAGCTCTTCTTGTGCTGACTTAATGACAGCTTTGATTCTATAATGCTCTTTATTTTTCCTGACAACTTTATCCTCTGTAACTTGCTCCATTAAGTCATCTATTTCCTGCCTGTTAGTTTGTTTCTCTTTGAGCAACTCCTTTATTTGTGAACGAGAATGATCCAGCTCCATTTTTAAAGATTTTAACAATGACAAATTGCACGCTTGCTGTTCTTCAAGACTCCAAATCCGGTTGATTACCGTGAGTAATTTTGTTGATGTCTTAAGGCCATAACTTGACTCATCCATCCTGCACTTAAAATCCAAGAAACTGGAAGACTGCATACCCAAAGGTTTATAAGGCGCTACCTGCAAAGTAGAAGGGCATTTAAATTACAGGAGAAAACAGCTCCATATTTGAACAACTACTTGAGGATACAAAAAGAAAACAAAAATGCAATTCTGAGGAATAGTGAGATCAACTCGTGATATATTTAAATTTCATGAGTCCAAATTCATCAAAGAAGAAGAAGAAGAAGAACAAGAAGAACTTGTAGAGGAATATAAGCAGGGAGAAAACTTTATTACCTCCATTGAGCTAGCACAACTTGCAGAAGATAGGGACCGTATAGCACGACTGTTTCTATCAGCTGATACATGGTGTTGCAACAATGATTGTGCAACATGTCTCCTTGAGGGACTTGCAATTGCTGGCTGGAAATATCAGAGTAAGGGATCAACAACTTTATGAAAACAATATTTAAAACTAAAGGCACATGAAAATCAATTTTGATTCTGGCATCATAGGCAAAATCTAATTCATCTAAGTCCAACAATGAATAAACCAAGCAATGAAATCATTCTTATCACGTTGAACAAGCTCTTTTTCTTAAAAAGTATCTTTCCCCTTGGAAGGATTGCAATTCCTGCATTAGGAAGTAACCCCAAGGTATAATAGCTTAGGCTGCATAAAAAGGAAATTAAGACTGATCTGTAATGTTGATGATGTGAATGTGATAACCATAAAAGCCCCAAAATCAGAAAGCAAAGAAGCAATATAACCAGCAATCTATACAAATAAATTCTTTTTATAGCAACATTACCCATAATTGTTAAAATTGCTTAAAACTCCTAACATAGAACCAATAGTGATGAATTCAGTAAATGTATTTAGGAAAAATGCAGACCACCTGAACCCAAAGAAGAAACTTTCAACTGAAAATGAAACTGCCAAATCAAAAAATAGGTATAACAAATCTGCTCATGGACCACAAGCACCAGAGCTGGTAATTGTATAGAAAACAATTAAATGTGGTTTTTGAACTGCAAGTATGAGAGTTAGAAAGCCAACAAGAATGTCTAATAGTAAGCACTCAGAACATAAGACTGTTTCGGCTTTGACAGTTAATCAACTAAAAAACTTAATAATAAACCAAAAAAAAGGAAGAGTAGACGAAGATCAACGCAGACCAACAAGAGCAAAAAGCAAGGAAGCAAAACCACAACAATCAAGCAAGTAGAATCCCATACAAACACTCACACAGAAGAGCAATTAAAATTGGAACAGACAAAAAATTAATTACAAAAAATCTCGAAAAAAATTCAAGAAATCCTAAACCCTTTCAACCCTCAAAATTCCTACTCACCAAACCCCTTCGACGAAGTAAATTTGCTACAAGGAAAGGTAAGATTGGTAAACCTGATCAAGTAAGTTATTAGGAGGGTCGACCAAATGAGTGCGGAGCTCAAAAGCCTTGTTTGTCTTGTGGTGGCCACGGCGACCTCGTCTAGAGCCAATATTTTTGCTCATTTTGGAAAGTGAAAGTTGGAGCTCCGGCTGAATCTCCCAAAGGTTGGCACATAGCTTTCTAGCAGAGACGGTAGTGGTGGTACTGAGGTATTCTTGAACAGGGTTGCTGCCGTTATTACCATCCAGAGAAGAGAACTCAAGCCTCCAAGTGGGCGATGGAGTAGATGGGCCTCCTCTTTTCCCTACCAGTATAATCCCGCGTTTGAACTTTTTTCTAGTTCTACCCTCCAATTCTTGTTGCTTTTTGCCTTTCCCTTCTCTCTCCACTCCTTTTTCCGTTCTTTCCATCTTTCTTAGTCTCTGTCTCTTCAAATTTCAAACAGTGGGTTCTTCTCTGTTTCGCTCATTTCGCTCTTTTTGTTTCCAAAGTGCCCTATCCCTTCAAAATGTGCTGCTTCTTCTTCTTCTTCTTCAGTTGACTGGTTGGGATCTGTGGCTCTTCTTCAGTTGTTTTATGTGATGTAACTTTTACCTTTACACCCCTAACTCTGAGTGAGGTTGTGGTGGTAAAGAGTAGCAACTCGCCCTGTCCAGTAGGCTATGCAAAGCAAAAGCACATGCTACTTTGTTGACACTAAATTCTAATCCTCTTTCGAACAATTTTGAAATATTAACATGTACTTCATAATCACAAGTGAAGGAATTTAATCAGACTGAAGAAAAAAATTAAATATATAATACAGATTGTCACTATGAAATAACTCAAAATTTCAGATTTCAATACTTCCTTCTTTTAAGAATTTTTAAGAGGAATAAAAAATGATTAAATTACATATGCTTGAACTCTGCCCTTTTGCGGTTTCATGAAAGTGATTAAATTTCAAATGCAATCATTGCTAAATATTTGCAAGAACAGAGTCGAAGGATGCTAATAAGCTTCAATCTATGTGCACATGAACAGAAGAACTACCAAGGTAATGATGGCTAGGTATCTCCGTGGGGCAAAGATTACAAGACAATTAAGTTTTGAACCATGCGGCTTATGGGATAACGTGACAAGCAATTTGGGTCCAAAGACGAACAGGAGTAGAAGATGACCTGGATGGTTGGCTACTGCCACATCTGACCCACACAGACCCTATTTCGGGCTATGCCAACACAATTGAAGGCAAAACCTTCCTTCAAAATTATTCACTAAAAGCAAAGCCTGTCAAAGCTTTGTGCTCCAGAGGCCCCCCCTGCTGCTGCTTCGTAATAAACTTTGTTTTATTGTGTCTTTTAAGGATGTTATTTAGCACAATTATGCTAGTTTGATGTCCATTCAAAAGCAAAGAACAAGTCTTTTGGTCAAAAATAGAATCCAATGATCATTAGTGCCTAGAGTCTTAGAGACTACTTGCTGCACTGCATCTATCTTTGCTGACATTTTATTAAAATTTGGCTAGAAAAAGGACCACATTGGACCACTTCTTGTGTAATGGAATAGAGTGGTCCAAATGGCATGCCATGGCACCGATAAATACTCACAGCATCCCAAATATTTCGTCCAACAAAAGCAATCATGATACAAGCTAACATTGCAGCCACGGCTAATAACGAGGGCATTTTAGCAGCAGGATTGGCCTTTTAACCATCTGTTTGACTGTTTGTCCTTTAACCCACCGTAATGCCCTACCATTTCCCTTCACGGATTTGTCCATATCAGGCTCAGACTCTCTAACAAATTGGGCTCACCATTAGACTTTCATTAATGATAGATGAATTCAACAAACTTGTTAAATTAAAATGCTTAGAACACTAATAATTAATTAAAATATTAGTAGTTTAGCGGTGGGCAGTTTTACTTCTTAATTTTTTGTTTCCAAATTAGGAAAGAGTAGTTAAAAAAATGTATGCAAATGAAGTATTACTTGATAGGCAGGTGCAGTATACACCTCCAATCAGTAACAATGAATTTTTCAATAATAAAAAGTGTACATTTATTTTTGTAATTGTAATGTTCCCTTGTTAATTCCTAAAATGATTCCAAATAGTCACAGAAAATCAACGACATGATTTGCGCCATTTTTTGTCCACTCTATGAATAGACGGTCACAAACTTTTGTGGGATGTATCCATATATGTCCCTGTCAAACAAAAGCAACAGAGGAGGAAAAGGAAATGAGAAACTATACAATTATATGAATAAATGCACAAAGACTATGTAAAATGGGAAAAACAAAAAAAACTTACGAGTTGTAAGGTGTTGAATCTGAGTTTTCTGCCAGAAATATTTGTTCAAGATAATTTTGGGAGTGGAGAAGTATAATCTTCAGAATTTACAGCAGATATTTGTTTTGCATCGTAGTGTAATGACCTGTAAAGATATTCAAAGCGCTTCATCATAGCGTATCCATGATAGATATCAACTATTGCAAAATACAACACAACATCAGAACTTTCTGGTCCTTTGGCATTTTCATTTTCTGGTATTTTTTTTCCGGACAGCACGTGCTGGCATTCCTAACCCAAATTTATATTCACCACTGCAACAGAAACACACTGTAAAAAATACTGCATAACTTTGATTCGTGGTAATGACTCATTTTGTGCAATCATAAATAACATAGCAGCCCATTACTCCCTTGTGCAAGTTGTGTATTTGTTAATGGGGAAGGCAGTGTTCTACCTATTAGGAATTTGGCAAATGCCAGGAAAAATCAACTGTGTATCCCCAAATTCTTGTAAAGGGCAACTAGAGATAGCGTCACTATTTGAACATTTACTATCAACTGTCCGGAATCCTTATGTATGGTATACTCCTCAAGTACATGTTTTTGGGTTGTTCTTCCTTTCGATAAGCCTTTGAGATGATAAACATCATGTACGTTCATATCTAGTGGAATAGGGTTTGCATGAGCAGCAAGTAAACCTGTTTATGAAGAATCATTATTACACCAAGTTAGTATTGAAAAATGGCAACATCCAAGCAATGGAGAAACTACAATATAGCAAAACACTTTTATCTGAATGTTTGGCTCTTTTAGCAATAATTTCAACACTGTTTATATCCTATTTTAAACAGTTTGATCAGTTAGTTTTTGAGCTGAAAAAATTCTCTCTATTATACCCTATTTTAAATGATCAAAGCAATGCATATTCCTCACATTTGGTATTGCACTCGTTTGAATTGATGATTGTGCTCAGTCATTACATTTAATCACTTAATATCACGTGCAAAGAATAACTAAGTTGAGATTTTTTTATAGGGCTTTAAACAAGAGCAAATTATAAAAGGTGTCAAATTCACTCTCTTCTGGGATACCTAAATAAGGACAACAAACACCTCCAGGCAGATATTGCTTCTCTTGTTTACTTTTGGACCTCAAAGTTGATGCATTTGTGTTCAAGGTAATGTAGTTTTGATTTAAAGAAATTGAAACATTGTTTATGTTAAGACATCCAACTTGTCTCACAGAGTGAAGTCCGAACACTGTGATGATTACAGAACCTGGATTTTTTTTTTCTGATGGAAATAGTAGTTTGGAAGCGCATCCAGGATTACCTGCAGGGAAGTTAGTCAGAAGTCTGATTGCTTACATTTATAAACTTAAAAAAAAAAAAATACAATCCAAGGAATACTTGGCATTCTTACTGACTAGATATGGCAACTTCAATAGTCATAAAGCAATATTTTTTAAGCTTAAAATTACCCAACAGGTTTTGCTAGCAAAATGAGAGAGAGAGAGAATAAACTAATTCCTCCTAGGTCCTGATTAAAGAAGAAAATGCATGCAAGTTAAATTATACAGGCCGAAAACATGTTTGTGTACAGTAGTAAATTTCATACGGTACTAGCAGCAGCAGGACATCACAAAAGAATAAAATTCTCAACTTCACTTCAGATTTCCTCAGGGTTTTTATCATCATTTGTTCATTAGTTGACAAAACAAGCACACGACCAGCTTTTCCTGGTGAACAGACCTCTCTTAGGATGTTATTTTCACAAAGCAACATCATGTAATCAGCATGGTTAATATTATGCGCCTCTTGTATGTTTCTGGGAAAAAGAAATTAGCAAAGATTTCAGCACTATTTTCTCTTCAATATAACACTTCTTTGACAGTTTCAACATGTGTCAAGATATAGAAACTAGGAATAAATAACCTGAAAACATCAGTACAGTACTTCCTTCCATTCTAACTCAGTAAGTTTGCCTGGGAGAATATGACTGTATTCATCTGGATGCAGGGGCGGAGCTATACTTGGGCCAAAATTTTTTAAGGGTATAATAATAATTTTTTAAAATATTAAATTTTTTTTAATTATTATTATATAAATTTTATGGGATATTAAGCCTCATAAAATTTTAATAAATATTTTAAAATTTTTTAGGGGTATAATATAGTAGTAGTTTCTCAAAAATCAATTATTGTTTAAATATTTTAAAAATTTTTAGGAGTATTATTAATTTTATAAAAAATAAAACTCTAAATTTTAACTGAATGATATTAATAGTAAAATATAAATTTTTTTATAAAAAAATGTAAGACATCATTATTTCTTGACTTATTCTTTACTATTAATTTTATTTTACCGCAATCATTAATTTCTTTTCTTTGAAATTTAAATTATTGGATAAATTATCAAATGAAATTCTAATACATTTGTTTTGTCATTTTTTTTAATCAATTTAAAATTTTAGAGCTTTCTTCTCATAATCTTATTGCTATTATTAAAATTTCTCACTTACTATAATTTCCCTAGACTCAAATTAAAAAAAAATTATAAATTAAAGCTATATCATTTATTTTATTTAATTTATAATTTTAGTTAAATTTATTTTTCATGATTACTATGAAAAAAAAATTCGAGATAAATTAGATAAATTTTTTAATTTTAAGCTATTAATAAATTGTAAGTACAATAATTCTTAATGTTAAGCCTTTACTATTTTTTTTAATTAATAATAACTTTCATTTAATTTTTAACAAGTAGATTTTATTTTTAAAAAATTTTCTTATGAATTTATATTCTCCTAAATGGATTTTCTGGCTCCATTATTGTCTGGATGGTATTGTATCAATTTAGTTCGAGAATCTCTGAATGCATCGGAGGTTAACTTCTCCCTTAATTTTGCCCTGTTCTGCCAGCAAGGTGCCCATGTGGGATAATTTAGAAGGTAGAAGGTGTTGGCATTATAAGGCATCACAGGTCGTAATAAAAGGTCAATAGATACAAAATGCAATCGCTAAGAATCACACCAAACTAATAAAGCATTTTATCAAATACCCATTGCAGGTCTCTTATTCTGCCTCTTGACCCATTTACCAATGCGTAAGAATTTCCCAAATTGTAAGAACCTTCAATAGCTAATTGTAAATGGTAATAAAAATAGGCATTGAGAATTAAAAAGAATCAAATCCAGCAAAAAGAAGGAAATTAATTTGGAAAACGATATTACCTTTGGGTGCTTGTAGAAGTTGATATCAACATTTAGAAGAAAAATGAAGAAAGCCTGTCTGTGTTGTGTGACTGATCTTCTTAGAATTCAGAGATCGATTGTTGCGTTGCCAGTTTCAATTTTGGTATATCTGTTTAGTACCGAAAAATTCATTTGTTATGGGCTGATTGCAATCAGCTAGTAACAGCGTTGTTGAACAGTGGCCGTTGGGTCAGGAACGCAAAACAAAAAGAGCTGTTCGCTCCAGATTTATTTAGGGTTTTTCTGGAAAGTGATATTCCAAGAGAGCAGTTCTAGCCTCTGTATTAATTAGATGCCAACTGTGAAAAAACAACAGTTATTATCTTGATTTGTTCATATTAACGAGGAACTTTGTGAAGATCACTATTATTATTATTTTTTTTTTTTACAGTGCATAGCTCTACATTTTGATTATTGATATGCAGATGGCAGAAGAATACCATATTGCCCTCACCAGAGACATGCTGAAGTTGGACCCTGGGCAGTGAAACAAGCATTATATTTTGCACGTAAATCATCAAATGCATTGAATTAGTCCCTCGGTTCAAGTTTTATTTTAATTTCGGTCTTGATTAAAATTTGGTTTAATTAAATTTATTAGTTAAATTTTTAAGAAAATAAAAAGAAAAATTTAGTTTTTAGTCCAAAATGGGACTCAATTGAACCAGCTAATTCTAGACCAATTTAAGATTGAGTTTGATTAATTCAATTTTGATAATTTCAATTTAATATCGATTTTAAATTAGATCAATTAAATTTCAATTTTGAAATGACATGAACCGTGGCAGGGCCTAGGTGAAAATATTGAATTCTATTTAATGGAATCACATGTTTAAAAATTTTAAAATGCATATTTTTTTTAATTGTCAGCTTTAAAAAAAATAATTATACTAAAAGGCATAATTTTACAACAATTTAATTCATTTAATTAAATTTACTATAAAAAAAACTCAAAAACACTCGTAGTTCTATATATATATAAACAATTGAGGTATGTAATATATATATATATATATATATATATATATATTACATACCTCAATTGTTTCCAACGTAATTGAATTATAGCACAAAAATCGTTTCAAACGATGATGAAGTTAAGATATCCACAGTAGTGGATGTTCAAAAGATGGAGATAATGAGTCGAGAAAGAAGATGGTGCAACTGCAATTCCAAAAAGATGCAGTGCCTATTTGAAGGTTTGTACATGGCTAGAGCCTAGAGCGCGATTTAGTTTCTCTATGTGAGATATCAAGAAAATGTAACCTCCACACACTTGCACATTTCTATATTATATTAATTTACCAAGTCTTGCTCGGGCTCTCCAATACACTAAGCGTAGCAAATATGTGGAAATGTCGCTTCTCCACCAAACAACCCAGCACAAATTTGTCCTTAAATATCTGCAAATGTCATTAAAAATTCAACCTCATCCGAACAGTGAGGTGACCTATGCAAATGTTGCTACATCCCTTCATCGTGGATGTGCCAAATTGTCGTCAGCACTCGCAAAAAAGACAACAATCATCCATTTTAGAAGGAAAATTGGGAGATCCAGCTGCAGAACTGTTGGCATTACGAGTTAAAAACAAAAGATAACATGGGTTGACAGTGGAATCCACAGAATTACCAAATCCAGAAAAGCTACTGGTGAAGTAGCATCACCAAAATTTCCAAGCAGAATGGAAAGGAATAGCACCTCAGAGTTCAGCTCATTGAGTTCCAAGTACCCTTACGAGGGACATGGTAGAAACAGCCACTTAGCGTAGGACCACCAAAAGATCAATATCCAAAGATTCTTCATATAAAGCATAAAATGCATTTTACCCATAAATCATCAAACACAAACCGTGCAAGAATCAATACTTCACAGAATGAATACTAAGTTTGTTAATATGTCAAGGCGTATCTACATTAATCTGACTGTCAATCAGAAAACAGTGGCAAAGTTGTATTATACATAAGGTATTTCCCAATGCAAAGAATAATATTCCCATTTTCAAGAATGTGCAGCTCTATCTGCTGTTACATTTTGTGTAAAATTTTCCAGAATATATTTCATAATGATTGAAAGTAAGAGCCAAACAAACAAAAAGGAAAATGTGGGACTTGCAAATTTGTCATCACCACCCCCATTAAATTCAACAAGAAACAAATTATGGCTCAATCTCAAGCCTTGGTTCAAAGCAAAAACCAGTAAAAAGCTGAAGCGGGAACCTCTTTGTCACTGGGCACTTCTGTGACCATTTCCACTGTTTCTGGTTCATGTCAAAAACAAGAAGAGCTGGAGCCCCATAGCTCTGGATGTATAAAAGATCATCTGTGCCACTGCTGGCAAAAACATCATCAAACTCCCCAAATCCTTGAAAAAACTTGTGAGGCATACGAGCAATCTCTTGCCATTCCTTACCATTTAGGACCCAAATCCCAATCCCCTTAATTATGTCAGGCCGGTCTTGTTTACCAATTCCTCCAACCATTACCAGCTTCTCCTTCAAATTCATCAGACGTCCACAAGTAAGTGGACAAGGTACCGGAATGAAACTCCTTATCAATAAACCATGGGAAGATCTACTCGAGAGATTATGTGTAATTAGACCATGGCGATTCTCTGGTGTGCCACCCCCAGTTGAGTAAATCAAAATGTATAAAACCCCATCACAGATCACACTTTCATCGCCACTTCTCCATCCTGTTAACACCTCAGACCAAGAAGCCACCCACATCCTTGTTTCAGAATTATAAGTATAAATAGAAAGATCCCATTGGAAAAAATTTCCTGGGACTTGCTTAGACTTCACGATTGAGATAGTATATCCATGCAGCATCCTGTTCACTGAAATTGCAAGTGCACTGTAATCAGCAATTTTTAAACCTGGAGGCTCCTCAAGCTTCTTGCAGCATTTGGTAATAGGGTTGCAGACATATAATTCACTTCTGCTATCATTGTCCATGAAGCAAACTAAACCACGAGATGAAGCAATGAACCAACTGGATGTCTCGATGCATGGGAGATCAATGCCATACCACTTTCTGAGGATTGGATCGTAGGCGTAGCCAATAGGTTCATTGGAGCTTGTAAACATAAAATACCAGGGTTTTTGTGACAGGACATGTGAGAAATTCCATAAAAACCTCCTTGAACTAACAATCTCACTCCATCTTTTACACACAGAACCTGCTCTAAAGATGCTAGCAATAGGAAGAAATGCTAGAATCCGTTCCAACAGATCATCAGGCAGGATTAAATCCAAAGAAACTGCATTAATTTCTTTACTGCCTTCATCACTAAGCTCTGAGAATGAATCAAACTCACCAATGCCTCTTGCTACATCATCAAAGCAATCATTGATCCATGATGTTTCTCCCTCCATGATGAAGGAGAGTGAAGAACAGGCCTGGTAGAAAGAGGAAGACGAAGGAACAAAACTTAAAATACAAATGAATTTCTACCAGAAAGATAAGACTAAAAACCATCGCCTCTAAAGAAGCTATAACACCAAATAAAGATATAATAAAAAATAAGGAAATCAAATCACATGGAAAACAATTTTAAATGTGCAAATTGCAACTAGAATTGGTGCGTGTGTATTGTTGTACTATTACCACCCATTTAGACTGCAGTCAGATCACATCCTTATCCATATAATCACGGAAAAAGCACAACCCAGCAACCATGACATTGCATTTATAAACTAGCCCGCTGCCCACCTTCCATGTGTATCAGATTGTGATCTCCTAATGCCATGGATATATCACTGAAATATCCAACTCATAGATCCCCACAGTAAATGAGGATATTAGAACCAAACACAACCTATTAACTAGGAGCAATACCCTAAAAGCCAAAAGCCAGACGTGCCAGGTAAACACATTAAACAAAACACTCAAGTTTATGATATGGAAAAGAATTCAAAACGAAGAAACACTAATTTAACAAATTTCTGAAAAAGTAAACATACCCAGGGAGAAATTGAAGCAACTATGAAACAAAAATGGGGAACCCAGAAAGAGATGAAAAAACTATGGCAACTTAACTGCCGAATATCAAATTAAAATTATATGCATAACCAGAAGCCCATAAAACCAGAAATCGATTCCCAGGAGAGCATACATATCAAATACTAGAAGAGATCGAACAAGAAGACATAGCAGTACGACATCTAAATTTGAAATCTTATTCAAGAATATTTCCCACATTAATAACTAAATTGTTACTACAAGAAAGATAACATCATTTAAGACGGATAATAGAAAAACGATTAAAAAAAATTAAAAAGAATTCTTACAAGAAGATGAGTTTATCGATGCGAAACAAATGATTTTGTTTCGACCAAAAGAACGACCATTCGCTTTTTCTAACACATGGAACCCTAAAAACGATTTTGTGAGTCAAAATAATAGAAAAATATTGTGTGGAGGGAAAGAGATTAGGCCACGCCTAGTCATCAATCAAACATCAAAGCCCCATTAACTAAAAACCATTACCATCAATAACTAAACCAACATCATAGACTTAAAAACACAAGTAGACCACTGAAATGCACAATAAAAACAAAATCAAGAACAGAAAGAACAAGATTTTCATAAAATTGAAACCCCATACCTCGTTTTAAGCCACCTCCAGGGACAGTACCCAAGTGGGTGAGGCTAGATTTATAGAGGAAGAGAAATGGCGAAAAGAGAAACAGAATATAATGATTAAAAAAAAAAACTCCAAACTCGCTATTAGAGGAAAGTATTAAAGAACATAGAGACCAAAACGAAATGGGCTATGGTGAAGATATTTTCTTCAAATGGTAGATAACTTTGACATGGTCAGTCCAGAATTGGCTGGTAAACAAAGCCTAAGCAACCCATTTGAGAGAAAGAGAGAATTTTTTTTTTTTTTTTTTTTTGTTTCTTTTCGGTTTCCCTTTTGATACAAAAGAAAAATGATAGGCAAGAAATGAAGCGCGGGGCGGTTTTTCTATAGAGGAGATGTGTTGGGGTGTGGAAGATAGAGAGGGAGAGCGCGCGTGTAGGCGCGTGGCATTTGGTATTTGCACAAGAAGACAGAGAACATGGAAAGTGTGTGAATGGTAGAGGAGTTATTCAAGCAGTAATGGATTTTTAATGAGCTGAAAAAAAATAAAACATTGGGATTTCGGCCATAATGAAAAAGAAAATAATAATAATGCCGTCTGTCTTCCTCCTCACCCACATTTTTCTTTTTTCTATTAACATGTGTAATTCTTGTGGGCAGCTCAGCTCTGTTTTTTTTCTTCACTGCATCTTGTTTTCTATTTCTTGGGTTTTGGTTTTGGTATATACTTTCCCAGCCATGGGCTTGGCTGAGTCCATAGATACCATTCTCCATGGAACAACCTCTTTTTGTTGCCCCATTTTCACCTTTTCAACTGGTGAAAGAAGGCCCTGGGCCTGAATCTCTACCTAACTAACCTAATCACCTCCCATTTCTAATCTCATTTCCAGCTTTCATTCTTTGAAAAATTTTATTAATTTCATTTCTTTATTTCAATTTTAATTTCAGGTTTTTGATGTAAATGGTGAATCATGCAACTATAATTTATGGGGTTAGCAGCAGCATCTAATTAGTAATTTAGTTATGCAAATCATAAAAAGGTCATGACAAGATGGAGCAGCCCCAGTTATTTAAAAAGTGAAAGAGACAATTTTAATGTGTCTTGCAGTCGATATTGACACAATAGTTTTTATCTTCCTTTCAATTTGTTAATCAACAAACCACCAGAAGATAAAACAACAGAGGGAATGGAACATATTCGGCATGATATACGAATAAGATTGCATGGCCCAGTTTATAACCACAAGCAGTGCGAGCTAGAGGTGTGCAACTGTGCATTTGGCAGGGGCATTGAATAGAGAAACCAGAGGATTTGGGAAGAGCATGTGGCGTGGGCATTGACCTTAACACTTGGAGCACTTTTCGTGTACTAAAGATAAAAAGGGTTTTAGTGGCAACACCACAATGGCTGCTCTTTCCAGCCAAGCCACCACTGTGCGCATTAAATCACATGTCACTTCCAATAGTTTATTTCCTGTGCTTTCTTTTTTATTATGGGTTTTTTGTTTTTTAAATAAAATCCCTCAATTCTGTCTTGTTATGCCGTAAATTTTATAAGGAAAGCCCACCAATTGCTGTTTCAAATATGAACTCATGGGCACAACCCAGAAGGAGGCGGTAACCCAACATTGAGAGGGATGGTTTACAGCTTCTACTCCCACCATTTTCATCTTTTCTTAATACTCATATTCACATTCGCCTCTAAATGAAGGCACCAGTAATGTGTTATAATGTGAAATTTGTTTTTTTAAGACAAAGTTTGCAATTTACGACGGTGAAAAAACGGGGTTAATAATTGTCTCTTTCTGTGTACATATGGACATAGTGGATTGCTTTCATGAGCACATAGAAAAAAGTGAATGAATATTGGGTGGAAATTCTTCCGACGATATGTAGTAATGAAATTTAATTATTGGGGTGAAGTTAATGTGTTGACTCTAATAGGCCAACTTTTGATTCAGAATGGGCTCTGGAGTATGGCCTCGGCACCTAGAACAAGATATGAAAAAGGCACAATCATATGCAAATTGGTGGAGCCAGCAGTGTTCACAGAAAGAGACGAGACATAGATGAATATCTATGAGAGAATCGTTGCAAATGCAAACTCTTTGGGCCATACAAATAGGTAAATCACAAATCAAAATAAGTGAACTTTTTGGCAGAAATATGTTAATGCTTGTAATTCTTGACCAAAACCTGTGGTGGGCGGGTGAAATCCAAGTGAACATTAAAAACTGTCAATACCAACTCTTGTATTTTATTTTTGTCATGGATGCCATACGCATACTAAAACGTCACTAGCAATTGGTGGTTGGAATTTGTAGGGTCGCTCATTCATAAATTTTATTCTATTTCAAACTTTTCAGGGCATGCTATTGTCATCAATTGTAGATTGGCAAGCTTTTTGCCTTATTTTGTCTCTCAGTATATAAAAATGGAATACAGGTCAGGTGACCTTAAAAGACAAAAGCATTTATAGATATTTTCACAAAATTGCAATTTATTGTAAAACAAAATAATTAAATTGAAATGATGGATGATCTTTAATAGGATATGTGATATTACTTGTTCAGCATTTACTTTACTAAACTAATATGAAAATGATGCTTGTAAGCTTAAATGGTATGGAGATGACTAATTGCCATGGATTGGTTGCAGTTGTATGCTTTAATTTTTGTGGGTCGTGTTGTAATGCAACCCCACAAAAAAAATAGATTGGACGGAGGAGGTATAACCTTGCATAGCATACTACAAATAATTGTCGTGTAGAAGGATGGATGGTGATTGAAATTGAATAGGATTTTAATTAGGAGATGAATTTTCATGTATAGGTGTAAGAGATAAAAGACATGATTGGTGGCACCGCTGCATTGACAAACTGAATCTACCTAAGGGAATAAAATAGGCATATTATTGCTACTTCGACAGATAATACTTCACGGGAGAGAAACAGACAAGACCATTATTCATCCATCACAACTTGCCGCAACCATTCTCTCTTATTTTGCTTCCTCATAATAATAATAATAATAATAATAGTAATAATAAATACCAACATGATGGTTGGCTTGATTGCTAAGACAAGTGTAATTAATTCTCATAATCTCATCATGTTACAAGGAGATCATAAAAAATCAGGTGGAAAAGTAGAGAAGAAATGCCTTAGCATAATTGCAAACATAAGTACAGCGCCGGTGGAGCTTTACAGAGAATCGGCTCAAAATCCGGAGGAATCCGTAGAGAAGGAAGAGTGCAGAGAGCAAAGCCGTAGAGTGGGACATGGTATCCCATGAAAAATGATATTATATAATCTCATTCGCCAAAAATTGTCGTACGTTCCCATCTATGTTTCGGTTACTTAAAAATCGATTTGTTTATTAATTATTTCATTTGATTTTATCCATCAATCAATCCCGTCGTCCTCCGTGCTACAGGCTACAGCTATCCCCCTATGCCCCAGCTTGCGGGCTTCTTCGCTCACCCCCTACCCTCATTTTCTTCTGCTTTGTCATCCGTGCCATTTCTTCCAAGTTGTACAATTTTACTCATCTTCTTCCTCTACAGTACCCACGCCTGCTCTAATTTCTTGTTCGTGCATTTATAAAAAAAAAAAAAACTTGAAAATATATTGTACTTTCATGTTTTTATTTCTTAGCACATGGCTTTTTTTTTCTCGACATTTTTTTCTACAGCCTTCGAGCGGAGACGATTTTTTTTTTTTTTTTTAATATTGAGCTAGAAGGATTTCTATGCTTGTCGGCCCATTTTAACAGACATTGGCAAACTTGGGAATAAGGATATTTGGACTTCCAAATTTTAAATGGACCAAAGTGGGATGTCGGTAATCAATCAGCCCGCCCAATTAATCCACCGCCGCCAGCCCAGGAGCCCTCTGTTTCGCCCCCAACTTTTCTATGAATACAGAGCGGCTTAAAATTTCGAATCGACCACAACGGTTTACACATCAAGAATGAGGGGACACAGTGATGATCTCCACCGTTGATCAGTCTTACTAACTCCATGGTCAAATCACAAACACTGATCTGACGATCTATATGTCCCACCCGAAGTATGCATAAGAGAATGATCTCATCAATCCAATAAGTACACTGTCAATTACCACCATTGTCAAAATGTTAAACCACCTGATCACCCCTAGATAACGATATAAGCCGGGCACAGAGGAAGCCTCATCTGCAACAGCAACCCACAGAATAGCCCTCCATCGGCCAATGGTGACATCAAATGATTCGTCTCTAACCCCGTTTCAGTCCTTCAGGGCTGTTGATGAGGCTGAAGATGAAGTAGTCGTAAAATCAGCAACCATCAAATAAATCTCCCGGGTCTCCACAAGAATTTTCGCCGCGCGCATCCTCTTCCGTCGAAATCGACTTCTTTAATTCACGAAGCCACCGGCGATGAATACTCTCTCCCATAAGATCACGATAATCAATAGCCGATACTCCATTACGGTCGCGAAATGTTGATAATAACACCGTTGTTAAACACCCCCTGGAATCTTCCAGACGGTCGTTGAATCTGCAGAGCAATGGATGGGGGTTTTTATTTCTTTGGCTGGGGAAAAGAGTGGTATGTTGCTGGTAAGGAAATGGATGGTGCCAAGGAGTGGGTCACGGAGACAATCGACGGCGTAGATTTCCAATGAAACACCGGTGGTTTCGCTGGAAAGGAATTCAGGCTTGTTGAAGTGGGCACTACATCGTCAATGCTTTTTGACCAATTTGGCCCATTTTGTAAGGTTTGCTTTTCTCTATGCTCTAACTATGTGGGAAAAACAACCTCACATTACAAATGGACTGGGACACAATTAGTTCAGCCCAATTTATGTTCAACTCCTCCAGGCCCACAACTTTCTTACACTCTGGCGTAATGATTTACGCTTTTGGAAAGAAATATAAGGATTACCTTTGGTGGCCTCAAACATGTGGTTCTCACTGCCAAGATTGCCATCCTTTTCCACATGTGTATTGTTATCGTCAAACTTGTGGTTCTGACGGCTAAGAATGTCATCCTTTTCCAAATGTGTATTGTTATCCTCACTCCCCAAGGGATATGATCGATTGACCATGAATTTGAATGTAATAGAAGTGCAAAGCTTGAAATATTATGCTACTGCTTACAAGTATTGGCAAGAGTACAATTTACAATTGTTTACTTAATTCTTGTGCTGTGATTGTGAAATATGATAACTTGGCTTAATTTAGTAGCCGAATAAGCCAAATTAAAATGCATCAAATTTTTTGATCAAAATTTAGTTGCCGACTAGGCCAAATAAGTGCATGCATGCAGTCGCGATCAATCATAATAAGTGAAAGCTAATCCGTAACCGTGCATGCATGTGTACGACTGGAATTTATCTTCGAAACTCTATAAGTTGACCTGCAAGGTTACCTTTTGTCTATCAAGCTGTTGCGAAGAAAGCCAAATACAAGCAAGCAACGGCCACTAAAATCTACTCACTAGCCGTAACTTTTTCACTTGTTATGCTGCTTGCTCTGGTTTTCAGATCTGATGCTGGACGCATTGTGGTCTATTGGGGCCAGGATGAGAGGGAGGGCACACTTACTGCAACGTGTGCCACAGGACAATACCAAATCGTCAACATAGCATTCCTTTCAAAATTTGGCAATGCCCAAAAGCCTCGAATCGATTTAGCTGGTCATTGCGATGCAGCCTCTAATGGTTGCCAGAAGATCTCGAAGGACATCAAATATTGCCAAAACCGAGGCATTAAGGTAATGCTTTCAATTGGAGGTAGCGATGGCAGCTACAATTTAACTTCTGCTGATGATGCTAGGACTGTCGCCAACTATTTGTAGAACAAATTCCTCGGAGGACATTCGAACTCACGGCCTTTAGGCGACGCCGTGTTGGATGGTATAGATTTTGACATCGAGAAAGGTAGTGGAACTCACTACGCTGCACTTGCAGGAAGATTGTCCCAGCTCAGCCGAAACAGGAGGAAGAAAGTCTACTTAACTGCGGCACCACAATGTCCGTTCCCTGATCAATACATCAACGGTGCACTTTCCACTGGGCTATTCGACTATGTTTGGATCCAATTTTACAACAATCCTTCCTGTGAGTATAGTTCTAGCAATCCTGGGAAATTTAAGAGGTCCTGGATTAAATGGAAGTCATCTATTCCAGCTCGTAAGTTCTTTGTTGATCTTCCGGCTTCTCATGCTGCTGCTGGCAATGGTTTTGCGCCCACAAATGAGCTTGTATCTAAAGTACTGCCTTTTGTTAAGGGCTCTTCTAAATATGGGGGTGTCATGCTTTGGGATCGCTACAATGATCTGAAGAATGAATATAGTTCCAAAATTAAGGGCAGCGTTTAGATGCTCCAACAAAACGTTTGCTTTTTATGGATTCTCTTGGAAGAGTTCTTTTGGTACGATAAAATAAATAATATCTTGCTTGCTTATTAATTTATTTTTTTTAACAGAAGATATGATATACTTTAATAAGTATTCTTTCAACTTTCTTAGGGTATTAAAAATGATATTAGACATATTAACGACGCGGTGAAATTTTGAGTTTAAATATCAAGAGTATAAAATTAATTATTAAAAAAAATTAATAGCTAGCATGATTTGGTTTAAGTAATCGAAAGTATATTACTAATATTTATATTTAGGTAAAGTGTATGGAGATTTTTTAAAATTAAGATAAGAAATTAAAATATTTTTAATTCACCTATTTTGATAATTAAAAAGTGAAAATTTTAATTTTAAAACCTCAAACAACTTCACATTATTTGAAAGTCCTTCCTTCTAAATAAACTCAATATTTTATTTATAAAAATTTCCTCCCAAACCACATTGTTAGTGGGGGAGTTTTATCCTCTCGCTAGCAAGTCAATTACACCAATGTTTTCCCACCAAAATTTGTGCTTTACCACTGTAACCTGAAAGAAAAACTCATAGTCCATCTAATTTTTTTTTTCTGTGGAAAAGTTAGAATACACTCACATACGGTCAGTAATTTTCACCTCTATAAATAGTTGGCTTGTGAAGAAAGTCAAACGGCTCAACACTTGATAATGGGTACCAAATTTTCTGCAAAGTTTACTGGGGTCAAGATGGGAGGGAAGGAACACTTACTAGCGCATGCAACTCGCAAAAATACGGCATAGTAAACATAGCATTCCTCTCAGTTTTTGGGAATGGCCAGAGGCCTCAACTCAACCTAGCCGGACATTGTAACGCTGCCTCAAATGGCTGCCGAGGAGTTTCCAGAGACATCTATAATTGTCAAAACAAAGGCGTTAAGGTGATGCTATCAATCGGTGGTGGTTCTAGTAGCTACTCCTTGTCCTCGGATAATGAGGCGATGAGCATCGCAGACTATTTATGGAACAATTTCCTTAGTGGGAGCTCAAATTCAAGGCCACTAGGCGATGCCATATTGGATGGGATAGATTTGACATCGAGGGTGGTGAACGCCACTACGTTGCGTTGGCCACCAGACTATCCGAGCTCAGTAGGGGAGGCAGGAAGGTATACTTAACTGCAGCACCACAGTGCCCTTTCCCTGACTACTATCTGGGTAATTCGCTTTCCACTGGACTTTTTGACTGTGTCTGAATCCAATTTGACAACAATCCCCAGTGCGAGTATAAATCAAATAGTCCTAAGAGCTTCAAGGATTCATGGAACAAATGGGCGTCTTCTATCACTGCAAGTAAGTTCTTTGTTGGACTTCCTGCGTCTCAGGCAATTGCTGGCAGCGGTTATCTGCGGCCTAATGTGTTGATATCTCAAGTCCTACCTTTTGTTAAGGGATCCTCGAAGTATGGCGGTATAATGCTTTGGAATAAATACTACGATGACAAGAATGGATATAGTTCAAAAATCAGCAGCAGTGTTTGAAAGAACTCCCAATGAAGATACGCCTTTGTTATGGTTGTGATAATGAAATAAAGTGTTGCTCTCTATCAATGACGAGTAACAGATTCTAGTTTTAAATGAGTATTGATAACCTTGGTTGAAGTTCAAGAAGAAATTAAAAGAACAAGAAAGCTAGTATAAAATTGAGACATTCTTCAGTATTTATAAGCATGCAGTTAGTTACATACAAACCCCTCGCATACAAAATAAGAACTGATGAGGGAAAAATTAACAATGAAAGAATTATCAAATTAACCCTACCAATTCCAAGGCTGCCCAACTCCCAAAAAACGAATTTAATTCTACAAAAACAAAGACTTTAACATTGTTGAGTTTGAATTTTCTATCTCCTCTGGTGGGGGCTTTACATACTTCCCTATTACCTTTTGGTGGCGTTTTCTCCTCATCCGGTGGAGTTTGTCCTTGCTTTGTTGCTTCCTCTTCTCTTTCCGTCGATTGCGAAGATTCCTTTCTTTTTCAAACACACCTTGCCAGACTACCTCTCCTGTTGATGGCCATAACCACCTTTTCTTAGGGTGGTCAGAATCTGCCTCCTCAGCCAAGTCTTCATCCATGCTCTTTAGGGTGGCGTACGAGAACCATTTAACCCACATTTTGCCTCTCCTGCTCTTCATTTTGTGCTGCTCTTGCATCAAGCCAGTCTCAGGGTTTACATACACCATCTGCCTTGCACTGTGGTATGCCCAGACATTTATCAGCAGCTCAAGGGCTCGTGAGTAGCAATGCTTATCCTGCAAATCCAAAATCCAACACAGCTAAACCTATAACCAGCAATGTTCATTTTAAGGATCATTTGGAAAGTAAAAGAAAATAAATTCTTAACCATAATTTACTCCTGCAATGGTAGCCCACAAAATCTATTTGGTGGAAGGTATTAATTCATTTTTGTTTAATATGTAATTTGATGTTTTCATTGGCATTTTCATGTGAATGATAATCGTCATGAATCCACTTGATTACAAGCCAAGTCTATTTATCAAAAAATTTTCTAAAGTCAACTTGAGCATAATTTGAAACTAAGATCTGCTTTTTTGGTTGTGCGAAACTAAGGTCTATTATATTAGGCTGGAAAGTACCATTGGATCAACTCTCTTGATCTCCACTCATGAGTTCACAAACAAATTCCAAAAAGGACAGAAGACTATTTCCGGTAAGACGCAAACCTGATCATCTAGAGAAAAATAAAGTTACCTTCGATAAACTCAGATAACAATGACCACTCTGATGGTGCTCCTCATACATTTGTGCATCCAATGCATCTACAAACATTCTGCATCCACCACAGTTCAAGCTTAATACTTCGAAAAAATTTCTGATAAAACCCTCACAAGAATGGACAAAGTTTGAATTCTAAGTTAGCAAGCCAACAATAATTTATTACACCTTGAAAACATCACAAACTCTAGGAAGGACCTCGTTGGCAAAGCCCAACTCAGCATGACAGACCATGTATCCCCATCATCAGGCATAGGTGGTAAATAATCCAAATCTTGCCCAACACCATACATACTCCTAAATGCCTCAGAAAATGCTGACCTTCAATCAGCCATTAGAAGGAGAAATCAGCTGAAATTCTAAATGAAAAAGGAGAAATATGGCAATTTGAGCACAACAGGTCAGATTTTCATAACAAAATTTGCAACTGGCTGCAAAGTTCTTACTTGCAATTTCCAGCATTAATAGCATCGCAAAATGACCAAAAATCTTGCTGCAACGGATTTCTTGGATCCATGTCCATGCGAACCCAAAAGTAGAGTGTATCCCCATGCCTTCGTGTTTGAATAGCATCTAATAATGCCTTTTCAGCAGTCCGAGATAAAGATGCCTGCTTATACCCAACAATTAAAAAAGGAAGTGTGAAAGGCAAGAAATCAGGTATAAAATGGAGGTCTGATGCATTTCCTTGCATTCCAGACCCAATAATACTGGAAAATATATAAAGGTGCAGATTCAAGATTTTCTTTTACTAATTTAGCTATTTTCAATTTCATTTCATCTATATAAAATCTGTAACACCCATAAACAATGTATTTGTTCACATCAGAACTGCTCGCTCATAATAAAGGTGATGTTAAAAGGAAATTAATAACTGAGATCCAATGCAAATTGTATCATAAAATTGTTGCATTGCATGTAACCCTAATGCTTCATGGTCTCAGTGCTTGGCGAAATTGTCCAGAAGCTGCCAGACGTTTTTGAATTTAGGCCTGATATGACCAGTTCTGATAATTCAATCTGAATGACGCAAAATGTAGAACAGACAACTAGTTTCAAAAAGAGAGAGACAAAAAATACAGAGAGTAACACTCTACCTTCCTTGCTGTTGCCCTCCAAGATTGAAACCCTACCCAAGCATTCTTGTGAATACGGTCAATTCGATTTGCAATTGCAAAAAAAGCTCCATATTCACCAAGGGTATCCCTATAATATGGATTATTAAGAAGTGGTAGACGAGAGGGTCCATCAACATCATCAGTCCTAGGTCTTCTACCTTTTGTGGACTGCAACCATATTCAGTATATCAAAATCATATAGCTAAAGATACATGTTAGAATAGAAGACACATTACAAGAGACTGAGTTAGAATTGCATAAGAAATTAATAATATATGAGTTCCTTAAATACAAGAAGAAGAAGGAGAATAAGAAGAAGAAGATAAGATGAGGAGCAAATATTGACAAACCAAAATCATCTCCCACAGGTTAATCAATATAAGGAACATTGAAGTCAAGAAATTAACTAAATGGCAAATGAATTGTCCAGCATACATCTCCCACAAAATAAAAGTAATGTAGACAGCTGGTTAGAAATAAAGATAAAAGGAAGCAAACTCACCAACCCTATTCCACGATACAGTGAACTAAGGTGAAGAAAAGACCAGGTTCCTTCCCCAAAGTATGGTTCATAAATGCACAATGGCTGACCTGTCCTCTCAAGTTCCCCTTCATCCCTTTCATGTAAATCATTTCTAGTTCTATCAGCCCTTTTGGCACCTCGATATACTTCCTCCCATGTACCATGAGGTTGATCACTTCGATCTTTTAGCTGCATAATATTCCAAAGGATATCAAATTTCTCAAAGGATGTAGTCAAATACAAGAGAACAAGAGCATTTGTTCAATCCAGTACTAACACAAGGCATATCATTGCCACAACAAATTCTTACCTCTTCTTCCTCTCTTCTCTTTCTTGCATTAAAGATCTGATTGTCTTTCTCTTCTTTCCAAATTTCATATGAGAATGATTCGTCATTAGAAGTTATAGAACCAGAGCTCTCTCTTTGTGTATGGTTCCACTGCTCCTCGACCTTGACTAAGAATCCGGAACTTCTCAAAGTTCTGTCTTCATATGTCAAATTTAGAAATGCTCCAAATCGATGCCAGCACCATTCTTCTTTCAATTTGGCAGGAATTTGCACAAAAGCTTTAGGAAGAGCAACTTCTGATGGAAGCCTGATAACTTTCTCAAGTAGAGAAGCATAACCTTCAACAGTTTCTGCAACCATCAGGTTTTTAGCAGTACCCTTTCCTACTGAAGCAATATTGCGAGCTAAAGGTGATAATTTTCCATTTGAAATCACTTGCAATACAATCTGTGTTAGAACCCTGATATTCTCCTTAGGGAAAAGAAAGCCATTCACCCTGTCATCAACCTAATTGTTATTGTTAATGCAGTCAGTAGATTGCTCAAAAGACGGAAAAAAAAAAAGGAATATATACTGAGATACATGCTTTTTTATGGTTAAGAACTAATTATTATGGTTTCTAGATCATCACAAAAATTAACACTGACATCTTAACCAAGCCCTCTCCAAAATTTCCTTTTACCAAAAATTATAGACATGTTACCAAGAAGGTACACGGAGGGTAGTTAAATATTTAATAAACATAATTGAACACTTCTGATCTTAAGAGGGCTGAGTTTCAACATGAGGTTGTGACACAAGCTCCTAAAGAATCTCATGCCTGACATGATGAGAAAGAAATGACGAAATCCTTCGTGAGGAAACTAGTTGGATCAGTAGCAGGACTAAGAAGGAAAAGAGAAGGGCAAAGTGCATAAGAAGCTGTTGCACAAATAATGATGAATCTAGATCATGAGCTAGAAGAAGATCAACAAAAACCTAGGATGAAGTAATGAACAAAAGCACAGTGGCTTTTCTTGCAATAGAAGATTGGATATTGAGACCTCTGAATACAAAAGCTGAAACACAAATATTTGCCACTCTTCCATGTACTAGGGCAAGGGCTTGTTGAGTGAGCTAGCTTTGCATTTCATGTTACAAATTATCAGTTAAATTTAAGTATTTTATAAATACTGCAGATGCATAAAGACAAAAGAGAAATCAACAATCAGAAACATACATATTTCCTAATCATGTGGAGATCTGGGGCTATGATGGGTTTTCCAATGCACATGGCTTTTATCAAAATTTCTGGAAAAGATTGTTCCTCATGGAAGGACCCATATACCACAATATCAGCTGCATTTAGCATACTGCCTGCATCCCCATCAATAGCTATGTGCTTTACAGCACCTCTTGGATAATGCAAGTTAACAGCAATTGCCTGAGGAGAAAAGGAGATTATAGAAATTAAGTATCTGTTATCAGAAACTGTGAACCAAGACCAACAGGCATTATATAAATCATACCTCAACAGCCACACTGTAATTACTGCTTGAATTGCCACTTAAGACAATGATTTTGAGATGAAAATTTGAATTATCACCGAATGGGATGTCAGAAAAAAGTGGTAACAAAGCCTGCAAAATGAGTGCATGCTCCAGCCACAAACCCCTGTATAGAAATTGACTTCCTACAATTGTAATGACAACATCATCAGGTCCATAACCCATTTTCAGACGCACATTATCTTTGTACAATGCCACCACATCATCTGCTTCCCATGCTTGAGCAGGAGAACCCGGAATAACATAATAGTTTCCAGCATCAAATGCAGAGTACATTATCTGTATTTTAGAAATTAAACCACTGGAGATAAATATGGACTTCAGCACCAATGCCAAATGCATAATCACTAAATATAGTCGTATAAACAAAATGCTGGGCTGAAATTTGCTAAATATAGAAGGTATTGTATAAAAATGAGCCTTATAAGGAGTTGCATTCAATCAGCATGCTGTGACTTGGGCACTCTTTGCTTGTTGAAAAGAAAAAATCATAGAAATTAAGACCACGGAAATTTAACTAGTGTCCACAAGGTGAGAAATTTTACAGTAAATAATTACCGGCAGGACAAGGTTTGGGAAGACCACTACAGTAGCACGGTTGAAAACTCTTTTCCAATCATTCACAAGCTCAATTTGCCCATTTACAGTGTATTGTCTTGAACGAACAGCAAGAGTTCTTTCATGGATGGTCCATATAAGAGGTATGGACTTGAAAGGCTCCTGCATAAAACTATAAAAAGTGAAATCATTCAAGTTAATAAACTTGGACAAGTAAGATCACCCACAAATCAACTCAGTTATGATAGTTTCAATTCTCATACATGTTCCAAACAAAATAAAGTGAACAAATTATCCCCCACCCATAATGTGTAACATCAGATAACAGCCTTTGTATTTTGATCCTCATAAGTTGTTAAAGTTTCAGATGCAAGGCATGGGCAGATTTTTTGAGTCATACAATTAAGGCAAGATAATCATATAAGATTATCAAACAAATAATTAAATAACTACAAAACCTCAACAGTAAATTTTTATAACAGAAGCAGCAGAAAAAGGGATTAAAGAAAAGTATTTGGATCAGAAAAAATTTGGACAAAATATATAACACAATGATATTATATCTTACCAAGAAAAAACAACCTTGGTTTCCAATGAGTTCACAAGTATGCCATCATAACTGCAAAACAAAGCATCAAATTCAGATGTAAGCAAAAAAATCTTTAAATTAAATGAGTCATACCAGTCTCAATAATTTGATAAACAAATGAGAAGCCACCCCAAATGGGCACAAAATCAGCTTGATTGTCACACATCAAATTTTCTAAAGCATTTAAATTAATCAACATAAAACCTGTCCTTAAATAATTCAGCTATCTGCAGTATTCAGAAGCATTAAAATTGAGCTGTTCTAATGATCCAGTCATAAAAAAAAATATATAAGCAAAGGTTTTTCTCCTGGCAAAGAAACAATTATCAAAAAGCTTCAAATTTAGAGCAATAATAAGAATCAAAGAATTCAATGAAATTGGCAGGATTGCCCTAACCCCTTGAGAAAAACTGACAGAATGTTAGGCAAGGCAAAGGCAATAAATGGTCATCAGTAATGACCAGTCCACGACATCACATGTAGCAGTTTCAAAATTAACCAACAATTGCATCTGCTGCTAACTTGTAAGAAATTCTCACACAGTTTCTTTTTGAAGATTTTTATGAAAAGTGACGAGTTAGAAATTCTCAAACAGTTACTTTTGAGAGATTTATATTAAACATTAATACAAATACTGTTGAAAAGTTCAATATATTTTAAAGATTTAGTTGCAACACTTCATACATTAGCCAATCAACAGCAATTTCCATCCTGTGGTTGCTCTGAAAAATGGTGACTGGGACTCCTATGCTCTTCCATATATCATGTGCAGGACCATCTTCAAGTGAAAAAACCTGCCAAAGAAATTACAAGTTTGAGGTTAAGATAAATTACAGATATATTATCAGAAAAGTCCTCCACTTAATTTCTGTGAGAATCAAAAGTAAATGTTCTTTGCTAGCAAAAATACTCATATAGTCAATATGCCCGTAGTATCAGCCAAAGTAAGATATCCTGTGCCCATCAACCATGGGTATGTGAAAAGTTTAAAAATAAGTAAGACATTGATTGTTCAAATAAACAAGAAATTGCACTTAAATATTTGTGCAATTCAACAAGACATTTTCCTCAAACACTCGATTCATCCATAATTTTCTTCTCTGAACCTATGTCACCCATAAAATCCTGCAATAACAGTTTCATACTCCCCAAACTAATAAGATTTAATTACATTCCTATTTATCACCACAAAATTTCCCAACAAAAAGCATTGACCATACCCATCTTCCAACTCCCCCCCACCTCTCTCTCTCTCTCTCTCTCTCTCTCTCTCTCTCCCCCCACTTGTGAGATTTTAAGATTTTTTTTTTTAAAAAGAAAGGGCATAAACTACCTATTATCCCAAAGACCTCTAATTACTTTGTCATACCAATCTCAACCTCCAATAGAACAGAATTACGGAGTTGATTTTAGTAACTCCCATCTTGCCAGAAATGACTAAGGTAGCAAAATACTACAGATCAATTTGACAACCTGGGTTGTATAACCAATCTCCTGCAATGCGGTTGCAACAGTCACCATCAGCAGCTGCTGTGGATCCACTAACAGATCCGCAAACACCTACACAAAAAAAAATATATATATATATATATATATATATATATATATATATATATATATATATATATATATATATATAAAAGGCTCAAGGGAAAGAAACCAATCCTGATGAAAACAATATTAAAGGAAAATCATAGATAAACCATAAAAGGCAGACCCTTTAATATACAAAGCCACTCAACATGCAAATAAGAATAAAATTCACAATGGTAACAACAACAGATTACTAAGGACTGACCAATGCGAGCTGGGGTTTCCTATACCCGAAACGATGTTGTGTTCTATTGAAACTAGATGACAGATTGACTTCTCTAGCTTCCTTTTGAAATTTCTCCATAAGCTTTGAAGGCTCGAGTTTGATGTCTTCTCCAAAATCTAAAGTTCCCATATCCTTCAAATACAACAAATCCCCATAAACCATGTCCAGCTGTTTCCTCGAATCCTGTGATTTCTCAATCACAGAACCAGGCAAAAACATCTGGAAAAGAACAACAAAGAAGAGAAATACAGCCACTGTACAAATCCATTGCAGGTAATCTAGCTTCTTGGAAAGCAAGAAACGGGAAAATCTCGATCTGGGTCTGAGCAAAAAGGGATATCTCTCGCTTCTACCAGCTGAAGAAGAGCGAAGAAGACTCTCCCTCTTCAACGGAAGAGCAGACTCCAGAGAACCCATTGTCCCATCAAATAGCACCAAATCGAGTACAATTACATGCAGATAACATGAAAAAGAAAAGCGAAAACTATGTCACACCCACGAACACAGTAGTCTCGCTCACTCTCAGTGATGTCTCAATTGAAGTGAAAAGGAATAGCAGAGAGTAAATTCAAGATGCTTGTGAGTTGAGGAATAGGTATATATATATATATATAGAGAGAGAGAGAGAGAGAGAGTGAAAGGCGAAGAAGCTAACGTTGTAAGGATCGTCCACAGTCAAAACATAAGCGCCCGTCGATTGATGGACATGGATAGATTTTTAACGAATTTTCAGTGTTTAGAAATATAGGAGACGAGACTGTTCCAGCCTAAAATTCGGGTCTTGTGTATACATAATTTAGCAAGCGACAACTTTTTTTTCATTTAATTAATATAAAAATTTATATAAGATCATGATATATATTCATTTTTTTTTTCTATTGAATTTGGAAAAGGAAAATGTTTTGATTTCTATACGTTACTTAAAATAATAATTAAATCAGTTATATATCCCAATACTTTTAATATTATAAATTACGTTTTTTAATAATTGGAAATTATTTGAGAATAATCAATTTTTTGTTATAATGATAACGAAATGTCTCTAAATATATAAAGCAGAAACTGATGATTGAAAATGGAGGTCTAAATTTAACCTATAAGAGAGAAAAAAAAAAAATAAAAACCTTGATTGGTTGATTCGTAAGTGATGCACTAATTGGGCCTTGCCGACAATTCCTCTTTCTCATCTATAGGCTGATTAACCTTCCAAGTGTCAAGTGACATACACCAGCACACAGGCCCAACAGCTATTATTTTTAACTTGTTAAATTTCATTTTTTTTTAAAAAAAAAAAACCATCTTAATATAAATATAATATTGTACGTTTAAAACTTATAAATTTACTTAAATAATAATAATAACTATACCCTAAAAGAAGTTGGTGATTAATATAAACCAGTTTCCCTCTTGAACACGTAATGCGTTTAGCTCAAATTCATTGGCATTTCCTTAATCCGGTTTTCAAATTTACAAAAGATTATACTCTCTGCTTATATTCTCCAGTTAACGCATACAAACTTGTTGCAGAGGATAAGATTTTAATATTCACTAAATTTGAGCTTGATTTGTGCATCCAATCCATCTATGGACAATGGCTTCATTTTGTACGGAAAATTGCCTTTCTATAAGGTCAATATTAGAACTCTAGGATGAAGGAGGGAGACGCCACGTTGTCCAAATAGGGAATTGCATTTCAACAAAATGACAAGCATCCTTTTGCAGTTCCATTATGTAATGAATTCCATGGGGGAGAAGGAATATCAAACCATGTCATTTCCATAAAACAGATAAACCTTTGCTAATCAACCCAGCCATGACCTTGCACCCAGAAAAATCCTCTGCCATAAACCTAAAAAAGCAAGAAATAAACACCATATTGCTTAATGCTCCATACTCTTCAGCTCTATTCCATTACTGGCAGTTGATTAAGGGCAAGAATCCAATTTGTAAGTAGCATTTCTGCAGGGTTGCAGCAACTCCAGAAATAGCTCGTAGGTAAAACAACTCATCATAATTTGCCAAGTGGGGACTCTTGAGAGTGATCATCCACCAACCACAGGCCAAAATCATGAAACCGCTTTATCTTCTTCTCAAAGCCTGTGATGTAATTGTTGTGAATGATTACATGCTTTCCATTTGTTTCCTGCACCCATGTCTGGTTCTTGAAGTACAAACCTCCCGTTGCGAATGCTGCCTGTGGCAGCAGGTACAGGTCCACCTACATGAAATATTACGAGTACATATCACCAGCACATGACCAGGATTCACAATCAATTATTTGCTATGCTCAGAACAAATTTAAGTAAAAAGCAAGAAATGCTACTCCTTTTCCTTCCAATGTGATACAAGCCTCGCCCTAAGGATTAATAAAGCCACATCCTAAGGCAACTAGCTGCTTCAAATACACTAAACTAGGATTAGAAGGCTATTCTAGAATAGAAATTTGTACAACTAATTCACAGTATTCCAGTTTCTAGATCAAGTAAAAAAGACAGCAAACAGAACAGAACAAACCTGTCCAGCAGTTTTGTTTAATGCCCAGTTGAAAGCAGGTTGATCATTTGATTTCTTTGCTCTAGACCATGGCTGAGCTTGAAGTTCCTCAATCCACTTCTTCATAACTAGTTTTGCTCCATCGGTAGGGCGCAGGAAAATCATGCAACTGCATATATAAGTGCGCCCCTTTTTACCTGGAGGTGGTAAATCATGGGAGTGGTTCAGAGGCTTCACCTGGACATCCAAAGAATAAAGGCATTGCAAATCTATGACAAATATAGCATACTCTACTTTGAACAAACAAGCATGCATATCCCAGGAAATCTAAAGTTCTCACCAATTTGATCAATGGCAAAGGTTTTAGAAAGGCAAGATAACTTAATTCTAAAAAGGCATAATTATAATCAATATCATTAAAATTTTGTCAATTTAAACATAATCCAACAACATTGCAGTGCAGCCCCTTCCTTAGGCACAAAATAATATCTCATTATAAAGGTTTATTTTCAATACAAAATACCAACAAGATGCAACTCATTCAAGATATCTAGCGCATTCATAGGATCTTAGAAGCTGGAGCTTGAGAGAATAAGAGTACGAGGTAGAACTCCAAGTAATGCAAAAATTGGTTTAATTTCACAACATAATTTTCTAAGCATCGTAAGTCCAGCCCCTGTAACAATGTATCACGCTGATTTTAATTGGGTATGCAAACTGATAGAAATTTGAAATGTGAATTGTAGAACATTCAAATTGCCAATTAGTACACAAGGTAACTATGCTGTTTTAGTCATCAGTTGAGGAGGCACATATCTAGTATCAATTGCTCCATGTTCCAAAAATAGGATAAATTAAAATGCACCAAAACTGGTTAAGAGTTAGCATACGTACCGCAGCCATGTCGTCGGTGAAGTACACATCATGCTTTCCCAGCAAATAGGGAAAGGGATCTCCTAACCAGACCATATCAACATCATTGTACATTACATTATACCCAAGCTCCAAAATATGCAGCAGGTGACGAGGCCTTCGGGATGTGAAATTAAAGAATCCCTGTGCAAGAACTCCAAACAAGACCGTGTCAGAATAGTAATGAAGTCAATCACGCATAGAGATACAGTTCCTAACAAATCAATAAGCAAATAATGGCAGGAAAAGTAACAGAAAGAAGTAATCTTTCGTTTAGCAGAGAATAGGGACAACGGAAAAAGGTCTGAAAACCAGCATTACCATGATCATTGAGAAACTGAAATTCCAAATTTCATCGCATCCAATTCTAACAAAAAATAGGGCAAAATACAATGCGGCTATATGTCACTGAATAGTAAGTGAAGTAGCCAGCTTTAATGTAAAATGAATGAAGCCCAATAATAAAAAATGGGAATAATACCTGAGAACCAAATTTATGGGCAGTTTGGGAATCAGGAGCTGGCGGAACAAGTACAGCATGGCCAGGCCACTTCTCATTGACCTTATAAAGCGTTGCATAATCTTCAGCAATGACAAGGACCTTGTCTTGATGCTTTTGCCTTACAATACTAATCAACCAGTTGTTAAGGAAGGGCAAGTAAGGCTGGCTAACTGCACAAACAATCACAGTCCCATTCTTGGCCACAAAAGACACAGCTTGGGCCAGAGTGTACTGACGCCATTTGCTAAGAGAGGGTTTAGTCACCGAGAAGATACCCTGGGGCATCCCCGTCCACGGCATGAATACTCCCAGAATTAGCATAAGAGAGAACAAAACTATGAGGCCAGTGCGGCTAAAAATTGAAATTTGCCTTTGGGAATTGGAGGAATAGGGTGGTGATAATGGGTGGTATGGATCGGAAAGCGTAGTTTGGAGAGTCCTTTGGTGCAAAAAAGATGGCATTGTGTAGCTATATTGTACCTATTTACAGGCGAGAAAGGATTTGCAGTGGAGTTCAGATTCCAAAAGGGTGTGCGGATGGAGTATTACAATGGTTTCAGGAGCAAGATGTATTGAGATCGGATCTGTAATTCTGTTCATGGATTGCGGAGTGAAAAACAGTGAGCGGGCAGATTAGGAGTTGAACGAGGGTCGGTTCTTAATTGAGATCCTTTTACGGGTATCCGCGTAGAGCAGTAAAGTCCCCGAACATGAATCACGCACATGCTGAGCGCATGCCATTGGAATTAATTAAAATAGTAAATTTCTCCCTTTATATATAGACCCACAGTAAATATCACTTAATCCGCTGCTGATAACTCCTTTTTAAAATTTTTACATCGGCTGGGAATGTGTTTAGACATTAAGGCTCTCTTTGGATAGATGAGAGAACGGTAATTAATGGAAAGATAAGAGAGTATAAGGAAGAAAAAGGATGAAGAAGGTTATAATAAAAAGAATCTCATGTTTGAAAAGAGGTGAATTAATGAAAAGGTAAGAAAATGTAATGTATATTTTTCATGTTTAAAAAGAGGTGAAAGAAAGATAAATAATTATTAGAAGTATAAAAATATTTTTTTTATTAGATAATTTATTAAATAGTAAATTCATTAGGATAAATTTTAAATTTGTAAATAATAATGATCCACTATAAATAAATCATAAAATTAATAGATCAAAATAATAATGCGTAAATCTAATAAATATTGAATAAAAAATAAATTATTTAAAAAAATAATAATTGAAGCATAATAATTAAAGTAAACTATTGAAAGAATAAATAAAAAAATAATAATTAAAATATAATAATTACAGCAAACTATTTAAAAACAAATGATTGAAAGCAGGGAAACTATGTATAACCACTTGAGAAAGAAGACATTTATTTATAGTGGTACAATAAGTTTATTTTTAATGGATATAATTAGATTTTTAATAAAAAATTAAGGATACAATAGAAAAATAAAAAATAAATTAATTTTCAGCTCTCACCCCTCCTATAAGAAAAATTGAAATTTAAGGAGTAAGAAAAAGTAAGCATTGTCCTTACTTACTCTTATCTTTTACTAACTCAAATCTTTTCAAATAAAGGTATAATAATTATTTATTCCTTCTTACTTTTATTTAACCTTACCCTTATTCACCCAGACAGAGCGTAAAAAAAAAAAAAGCAGAATCCCTCCGATGAGTTTAGCTTTTGCGTCATTGTAAGCCTCAATGGACTGGACGTACCAATCAAATTGGCCCAGCTACGTTAGGCAATGTTATCCAAAATTTTAATAGCAAGAAGAAATTGAAGAGAAGAAGAACATCCATGTATGTATATAAAAAAAATAAAATAAAATAAAATCATTAATTTATCTTTTTTATTTATTTAACTCCATTGAAATTTAAACTTAAATTCTTACAATTCTACAAAAAAATGATAAAAGAAACATGACTTTTACAGAAGGTAAAACTAAAATCTAGAAAGTAATTTTTTTTTTTGTTTTGATTTCTTTGTTTTTAATTTTTCTTATATTTTATATTTTAAATTTTAAATTCCATGATAATTATTGAAACATAAATTTTACTTTGATAAAAACACCTTTTTTTTAATGAAACTAAAAACCACAAACCAACCTAACAAGCGCACCCCCAAATTGCAGATATGTATTTCACTTGCTCGGTACACGAACTTCTCAACAAACTTGCCCCAGTCGGCATTAGGCAGTCACATTCATTGATGTCCAATCTAAGCATCTTTACATGCATCATTTGGCACATTCCTCCCCCTTCATGCTTCAAATATCGGGTGGAGAAAAGCAAAATACAGATAAAAGCGAAAGAAAGTCAAAGTCTAAGGCACCTAATTGTAAGAGAAAATTTTGATCTGCTAGATTAAAATTGATGAATCAATATAGCTTGCTAAGTGAAATAGCAAAAATAATCAAACTGCATACTATGGACAAAAGATTATAATGAAATTGCTAAGAGATTACAATGGTTTCAAAAAGCTTAGATAACTCTGAGTGGAACATATCAGGACAAACGCTAAATCTGATCTCAAATAGTGATACATAATTTTGCGTTATTGGTCTCAACTACCTGAAATAATGTACCTTGAACCATCAATATTATCATTATTCAGCATTATCAACAATAACCCACAATTATTAGCATTATCAACAAAACCAAGGGGTAAAGACAATCATTATTATCGTCATTACCAGATTCTGATGCATAATATGCTCATTATTAGAACCAAGTGTAAGAATTAGGATGGAATGAGCAATTAATTTTCACTGACCACAAAAGAGGTCATTATCAACAAGCAAGGGAGAGCATTGCCAGTGCAGTGGATGTAAATGCGGCAAGCGCAAGGGTGGCATAAACAATTTGCTCTGTTGAGGCTTGATCGTTCATGAGACTGGGCCAGCCTTCTGTTTTGGTGTTTTCTGTTTAACAAAAAAAGCTGATAGCACACTTTTACTGCGAGCAGGAGCACGTACCATCTCACGCCTTGGGTTGTCAAATGACAAGAATGCTGTCAAAGGCTTAGAACCCTCCAATGGTTCCTGCAAAAAGAAACTGTCATGAGCTCTATTCTCTACAAATACTGGCTTCAGGTATGAGATGATATGCAAGGAACATAAAGTCAGATAATCTAACCAAGCGAAAAATTCAAAAAGCATTCATTCCAAAAGCATATACAGCAGGGGGAAATCCCTCTGGAATTATTTCCTTAAATAAGATAATTCAATGGGAAGAAACGATAAGCCTTTCTCAATCAGTGGATTTAGGGGGCATATCTTTAACATACAGTAATTAATCTCCAGAAACAAGTAAACAATAATCAGCTAAGGAGAACTCCATGAAATGAAGCATATCCCACATCAAGTACATGATCATTCAAGCAATATTTCTAGATAGTTGAGTTACCATAAACATGACTTGCATCTAAACACCCAGAAGCCAAGACATGGTCTGAATTTCTTGTCTGCTACATGGACACATATCAACAGCCAATTACAAAAATTCAATCCTCAAGTATCCTATGAATGTATTAAACAACTAGCAGACAAGATAAATCCAATAATTAGCTTAGAATGCTTCAAGTTGCTTGATCTAGAATCTGGATGAATTCCAAATTTCAAACATAAGTACTCCATGATCCCAAGTAATCAATAAATCATCAATTAAAATTCAATCAGTTTGTAGCATTTCATGTTCCCACTTCTGTTAAAGGTAAAAGGTCTCCACTCTCCATAGAGCTTACACATATTAACATACCATGCTCGACGAAGGAAAAATATAAATAAGTAATTTGCTGCACACCACTGTTCAAGGCATGTGGCATTAATCAAGATATCTAGACTTAAAGAGACCCCAGCTCTTAAATATTCCTAATCCATAAAACATAATAGTTGCATACACACTACTTTCAGTTATAAGATAGCTGGTTCTTACTTCAGACGGAAATTAGAGCAATAATCAATCCATTACAGGTACATGAAGTTCCTCATCATGCACCATGTTTAATTGAAGACAACCAAAACCATGATTATTTCCAGATTAACAATAAGAAGTTTGCATACAAGTCCAGAGTAGAATATGGCCTTTTCCTATCCTTACATATGAAATTGACATACTAGAAAAAGGACAAAGACTGAGCATAATTATTCCCACACAAATCACTTAAAAGCAGGAGCCTTTTGCAGGTTGCATCACTAATAAAAGAATGGAACAGCTTCCCACAATTTGCAATTGTTGGTGAATCAATGTCTCACATTATGTGGCACAATTTATCAAGCAACTCTGATCATCTGGATTAAAACTCATAACAGCTATCATGCTTATATTTAGGATAAAGACTTTATACGGTCAGAACTCATTTAGCTCTGCTCAGACCCATAGGACAAAAAGAAAGGTGAAAAGAATGAAAACAGTTAAATCCATTTGACAGGTGAGCATGAACTACCAAGGCATTAACCTTTTTAAGGTGGTTCGTAGAAGGTATCATCTAATATATGAAATGACCCAAAAAAGGCACTCACTCAATGGATTAAAGGAAATCAAGAAAAAAAATTTTAAAAAAAAATCTCAAGCAAAAAAACAAGCCAAGGAAAAGTTCATAAAATAATTTTACTTCCTTTTGTTTATTTATTATTCAATATTTCTTTTAATATTCAACCATATACTTAGATGAATGTCAGGCATGTCTGTGTTCTTGCTGATTTTGACATTACCCTGCGTGTGACACCAAATGTTTGCTTGACTACACCAGATGCAAGACTTCCAGTCGATAGCTGAGCAGGAACTACTGATGGTCTTGTCCATGTACTCTCTTCTTTATCTGATAGCATAAGGTACCCTTAGAGGATGTTATGATTTCCATATCCAAGGTATCCCACTTAAGTGCATAACTAAATAAAATCACAGAATATTATTTATCTTATACATACCCAATAGTTGGAAAACTGCAAAAGATTTTCCAGAATTTTTTGTGTCTTCAGCACTGCATGATAAGGATATGTCCAATGCTTTTGCATCTCAAAAGCCCATTATTGGCAATAGATACATAAACAGAAAAGCAGAGCTTTATCCCTTATTAAAAAAATCATGCAAGTGTTTTTATAGACTAACCTCATCAAAGTTTGTGAAGTCCCTTTCAATGCAGACTTGGTCTCAGAGGCTAATTGCCAGGAAAGAGTTTTTGATGCTGGGGAACCTGATTTAACACACATTGATCAGCTATTTGAAACTCTCTTACCAACAAATGTGATAATAATAATAATAATAATAATAATAATAATAATAATAATAATAATAATAATAACAATGCAAATTATGTGCCCAGCTCCTATACCTGAAGGCTGGAGACAAGATCTAGCCTGAAATGGATTTTGCCTCACATCAGTCTGAATGTGAGGGCTAAAGTGTACCTTCTTGTTAACAGAATCTAGGACAAAAAGAGGAGCAAAACCAAAAAACGAGTGAGAACTTATATATGTCTCCCCAGATCGATTAGTACCTATGCAAGAAGCTAGAGGTAACGAGTCTTACTTGGTAACATGTAATGTTTGTGATGTCTCGGGATGAATGCCAACAACTGCTGCTGTCTAATGCCTTCCTTATGTGTATATGTTTGGCATGTAAGAAGTTGCTGATATTAACAAACTAAATGAGTTGGGTCCATCCATTTGAGGTTTTTATAAGATATTCAGGCAGACATATGGAAAATTACCTGATTTAGACAAGAAATCTTTAGCTCTATGGTTGAGACATCTAAAGTATGTTGCTCAAGAAGGTCAGTTAACTTGTAAGCCACAGTGCCAAGATGATCAACAGCATTAACAAGGGCTCGTACAGCATAATCTTTCAGGTTGTCCAACACCCTATTCCATGACAACAAGAAAAGTTTGAGCATGAGCAGAAAACAGACGTCTGCAGTCCAAATGAAGAAGACATTAGGTTATACTAGCTCATTGCAGTCACATAGACACGATGAAAGCAAGTACTTTTTAATTCATCCATAAGTGCATGCCAAGTTTTCTTTCCTATTATCAACTCTAGAAAGGTCATTCTGAATAAATACGTGTTGACCTTTGTATGTTTAGACTCTATGGGTGTTTGGATGAGCAATTGGAAACCAACATTTCCAAGCACTAATTTGAGGTATCTGGCAAAGTTAGCATTTGAAAAAGTTAGCTGATGGGACAACTTCTCAAAATCCAACAGTTGGCAGCTCAAAATTATAACCAAAATGCTAACTACTGGGATTTCTAATTGTTGGCAATTGGGATTTTGGCTTCCAACAGCTAGCTGCCGATTACCAACATCTAACCATTGATGGCCACCCACCTATAGTTAACTAACCGCTCAAAGTTGGCTACTGTTGTCTCACATTGGTTTGGGATAAGGTGTTCATGTTATATATAAGATTTAGGCATACCTCTTCCCCTTGAGTTGGCTTTTGTAGTAGAATTAGACTCGAGTCTATTTTTTTCACATGAAAAGTTTCAAGTGCTCCAATACAATCTATGCATTAAATTATATAATTCATAAAACTACGTCAATATAACTATGCAATTAAATTATCAGTTGGTATCATAGACTTATGTAATCTTTATAGTCATAAGGTCACCCTTACCCAGAAACTCTCTGCTATGGCAATCCTAGTACTGGGAACAAACTATGATTTTGCAGTGACTTGCAAATGGAGCTAAATCATGCAATAAGTGTATCAATTAAAAGCATAAGTGGAAGAAAGGTCTTACATCTGTTTTTGCTCACTGTGAAGATAGGACTTCTCACAATATTCTGCAGCAGAATAAAGTTGAGGCCGCAAGTTTTTGAGCTCCTGTAAAAACAATAGCATAGCTATCATATTACTCCTTACAAGGCACTTACAAAGCATTACATCCTGAACAAACAGCTTATAGTTAACAAACAAAATATACAACAAACAAATAAAATACATTTAAAAACAACTAGTTGACTAAGCTGAGCTGAATTTCCGCTACCTTCACAGCTAAAAAGTCTAAAATATTAAAATTAAAGTCAATCGACAGCGAAAATGAAACAGCGACGGGCACAAGCAGATCTGGTCCAAATTTCTACATACCTGCAAAGCTTTGACGAAGCTTTTGCTGCGCTCCATGGAAACGTCATCGAAGGTCATGGGTGGATTGTCCGACGCGGTTTGCTCCAATTCCATTTTTCTCAGTCGTTAAAAGCGTGAGTTAAGAATTTCTGACAAAAATGAATTGACATATACAAACCCTAAACGCATAATATTAAAGAAAAGCTGAGGGACTAATATTATATGAATGTGCAAGTAATATAAAAAAATGGTTAGATTTGGGGTTAGGTAGCAGAGAGCTAAACCAAATGTAGAAAGAGAGAGAAAACTGAAAAAGTGGAAAGTAGAGAGAGTGAGTGAAGTAGAAGCGATTCCAAGCAGGTGAGTGGACATTGTAATTTGTTGGAGTTAATAGCAAGTTAAAAGGACTTTGGCGCTTGAGGCAGGCAGGCATTTATTTTGCCAGTATTTATTGGAGTTTTGGTTGTTGACAGTCTTCAGTGAGAGAGCAAGACGAATGGATAAAAATTAAAAAATAACGTTAATTGATTTTTACTTTTTGAAGACGGATATGAAAGGACGATTTTACCTCGAGTTAAAAGCACCGAATCCCCGTGGGCGGTGGGCCGTAGTCTGCTCTGGTAAAATAATAAACTCAGTAGTCAACTTATGATTTCGCCAACCAGAATAGGCTTCCCCTTGGAAGTGCCATTGATGGCTCGTATTAGCACGAGGATCAGGATAAACGCAAAAGTAAGTGATATAAATGAAGCTTTCAATGTGCAGTATATGATAATTGGTTCATCGGTGCCACAAGACAAGAGTTGAAGGAGGAAGAAGAAGAGACATGAAGAGAGCAATCAAAGAAGATGAACAGTCGGAGTTAAAAGAATAGAGTGTGATGGCAATTGGGAGAGCATTGCATGCATGTCTCTGAATTTGAGGGATTTGTGGGAAAGAAATATGCCTAGCTTTCTTCTCTATTCTCAACTCTTTTTATCAAATTGTCATCGGAAATTAAGTTAAGTTGGAGGATGAAGTTATTTTCAGAAACAAATCAAGGATCAATCTGTACTTAATTATAATTTATCCTTATATTATGAGCTTCCATCTCAAGGCACTTCCCCAGATCTCCAAAATAATAATCAACGAGATAGTACTTCAAACTTCAATATCTTGGAAAAACAAATTCAAGAGAAGATCTTATGAATGTTACATGTACCATCACTCATATGGATTGGTTTTTATCACATGAATGGAACTCAGCCATACTAGTATAATGCATATTGATGCAGTAATTTTAAAGGTTTTTATTTTTATTTTTAAGAAAAATTGTGTTTGATTATTACTTACTCATCTCCTACTAAAATTAGGATATGCAAAGAACAATGGAAAAATTAAATAGCTTGTTTGTCCATCTCGAGAACGGATCTAGCTTCTTCAAATTTTACTAGTCTATTGATATATACAAGTTTTATACAAATAAGATCCGGAAATCCAAGGCAAAATTAACAAGCCCACAGATCCATTTCATATTTAACTAAAAACTGCTACCCGTAATGCCAACTTGGGTAATCAAAAACCGAGTTTTTATAAAGTGAAGATGGTTACCAAACGCCAGCTCAATATTTCTGTCTCCGAAGACAAAGATGAAACCTCAAAATAGGTTGGTTTTGTAGTTGAGAGGCAACCAATAGACTGGAGTAATTCTTCCACAGCCAACACTCTAAACTTCGGAGGTGAATTAAGGGCAACATTGTCAACCCGGTGCTGAAAGATCTTTCCATTCCTGTCAAGTTTGTACTCAGATAAGCCATCAAATCGGGTATGACTCTCCCATGGAACTCGAGGGATGCCATGCACAGTCCATCGAACCATTATGACATTCTCCACAGGTTGCGACACACTGAGGATGTCAACCCACAAAGCCCTGAAAAATATCCTCCCATGGAATCGCAGTGCCCAGAAGATTGATTTATAGTTCTCAATGCCAACAAAAGTATTGAGTGGATCTTTAAATACAACATCATCCCTACAAATTGTAAAGAGCAATCAAAATATAATTCCCATGTCAACAGCATGTGTAATAGAGAAATGGCATGATTGTCAACTAGGCTGTTTGACAACAATCAGATTTTTCATTCCAGCATGACTACAAGTTAAAGGCATGCCGTTCTTGCCTCGGTCATACCAAGTACAAAATCAAAACTAGTAGCATCTACAAATAAAGAATATCCTAACAAACAATAGTGAAGCCCAGCTTTCCGTTTGTGCAAACTGCAAAGTGCACTTCAAATTTATTGAGATATTCAATATAAATGAGAACATTAGACATCTGCAAAGAGATGATTGATAACAAAAGTTTTAACCACCTCTAACAATGCAAGTTAAAATAAATTGTCTTATCTCGCCGCCTTCTTTATGCAAGTCCACAGGCTACGGGTGAATCATTTAGTGCGAAATGTATGTGCAGCTAATCTGTTAATGTTCAGGTTGTAGTGAAATTATCAAAATCAATGAAGCGCAGATGGGGCCTCATCCCCTCCACCACCAATAGTGAGTATGCCCTCTCCCCACTGTTGGGTGGTGGTTCTAGATAGGGGCTTTTTGGTGTTTTTGACAGTCCGATGCTTGAATCGGTGAGGGATATCTCTGCATACCTGAGTAGCCTTGTTCATGGCTGCATGCATAGTGGGCTTGGCTTGGGTTGGTAGTGACATGTACTGTTGAGCACCACGGATCACTGAGGTTGAACTATGTGAGGAATAGGCCATTTAGATAGAATTCATTCTTAAAACCAACTTACAAGGAAATGGTGTCTAAAGATTTATTATCTTCAAATTAAGATTGTTCTTTAGCGATGTGGAATCGTAACAATACCCACGCTTGATGAACCAACATCCTCATTGATCACGGTCATGTTGGTCACAACTAACACCCTACTACACCTGCCCTTACATAATGAGTCTAAGCGCATCACTCCAAGCGTTAGGTCTCGCAAGATGAGGCTAGCTCTTATTTCAATTGATATAAACTGTTGAGCACCATGGGTCACTTCACTGCGGATGAACAATGCGGCTCTCCATTGTCAATGCTTGTAAGTCCTTTTAGTTGTCTTAACTTTTCAGGAATGCTTGAGAGGAATCATCTATCTGTAGGCTTGACACAGCCGTTTTTTATTCCTGGGTGCTTTTCTTAGTTCGATCGTCTTCCCCGTTGATACTTAAAGAGCTCCTTCTTAGATGGCAGCATTGGTTCTGATTTCCAGCTGAAACTCTTGCCCCAGGCACTGTTCGTTTTGGGCCTCTAGGCCTTTTCCTAGGTTTGGTTTAGGATAGCTTTTAGGGCGCCTTTATCTATCTTGTTATCGGCTATAATTGTAATGTTTATTGGTTTTTCTAGCCTGGGTGACCTGTAGTAGAATTGGATTTATCTGAATCCTTTTATGCATTGGGCCTTAGGCTTTTATGCAATAAAATTATCTTTTGGGGAAAAAAAAAAAAAACTAAGAATAGCCTGCACTCTATTATACTCTAGGGATGAAATGGGAAAATAAATTCTGGTGGGCCCTTCTTTCATGCCTGTTAATGGACCCCACTTTCTTTCGTTTTGTCTTTTAATCTGAAACATGAATTTTCTTCATTATTGTGGGTGATTTAAGCTTTAATTAATTTTTTTTTAAATTAGCTTAATATATAAATATAATAACTTTAAATTCCATTTAAATAAATGTAAATGTCAAATAATAGGATATCTAGAATTCAATATTATATCAAAATTTTAAAAATTTTCATTTAAAACATGAATTTATAATAATTTCAAATGTATACCAATATATGGAGCCTTAAAATTTTTAATTATTTTATAATTTTTCTCTCTCCGTAGACAAGTTATTTTCTGAACTACTGCCATTCTGAAAAATTTAGTTGATAGACTCTTCATACTTCACTCAGTATATAGTATCAATTTACTATTTTATGATAAATAAAAGTAATAAATATTAAATTTTTCATAATGTTTAAAAATTTATCTCGATAATAAATATGTAGCTCATTTCATTATAAAAAATAATAAATTTCATATTTAAAAAAAATTTTCATGTCAGATAGACTTTAACTTTTTTAAACATGTATATGTAATATATTTTTAAATTTAAGAGATTATATCGCCAATATTATTACCTAAACACGCTAAAATGTATATGTAATATATTTTAAAAATCCATCATTGTTAGATATGTTGGTTGAGTTATATTTTTTATTTTTTATATATACAAAATAACAGGTCAACAAGGATACACTGTCACGACTCAACCTATAGGCCAGACCGGCACTAGGACCTGGGCCAGCCTAAAGCCCCCGAGGCCTGTAGTAAGCCTAACTATTCACTTAACCCAACTCTAAGGCCCATTTGGGCCCAATTTCAAGAAATCAACCGGACAGAGTCCGACCATAAAATGAATCTTTCAACGGGGAGTTTTGACTCACCCGACCCGTAAACACAATAAATACTCAATTGGGGAGCTCAGCTCACCCTCCACAGACTCATCAGCAAAAAAATAAATGAAAGCTCAGCTCCCTCATCCAATCCATCGAACATGCATAGAGTATTAAGATTACAGGTCCAAAATAATAATTTAGTTTACAGACCTATATCAAATAAACATTTCTAACACATGCGGAAATTCTAAGATTTAACAAGTTTATAAAAACGTTAATAATCGACCTGCGAGGAAGAAAGCAGGTTAATCTCAAAAATATCCTCCTTTGGCCTGAAAAAATATTGAACAGGAGTGAGCGTTCGACTCAGAGAATAAATTATCAATTTTAACCATAATCTCTATAACTATCTAAAACTAATGCATCCTGTAGAGTGAAATGCAACATCAACAACATTTTCACATAATATCAAAAAGGTAATTTGGAGCACTCACACACCCAGTAACATCAATCATAATATATATGGGAGTTGATCCCCTATACAGCTCTCTTAATTCCAACTATGCCAGCGAAGAACTCAGCTCGGACTTCCACTTAATAACCAAATCGGGGTCCCAGCGAAGAACTTAAGCCGTGTCTACCCCGAAGGACCGGGTCCCAGCGAAGATCTCAAGCCGTGTCTACCCGTCCTATCCATAGTACACACCACATCACACGCACGCCAACGCATACACACTGCTCCAAATTACCACAGCAACATACATGGCACTTTCACAGTTATGAATACAACATAAATCGTGCCTAAAGTTTATCTACATAGATATATGCATATAAGTGATGCATGGGAATGCTTGAACATATAATAATAGTAAAATTACAATTAAAATTAATATTTTACTCACAGACTTGACAACGGTTACTGTGGCAGCTGGGCGGAGGAAGAAGGCTGTCCCGGCTCACCTGACAATTACATTACAATTATTTAATACAAATGACTCAATACAATCAAGAAAAGACCAAATACGTCCTAAGTCGTGCCGAAAATCCGGCAGATTCTCCCCTTTACCTAGGACCTACCCAACCTGCAAAATGGCTCAAAACACACTTCTATATTCACAATCCATATTTTTACAACTCAAGCACATCACAAAGCCCCTCCTGGGCCCATCAAATCAGTCACCCATTACAATATGTAAAATTTCAATTTAGTCTTTATAATTGATCATTTTTGCAAAAACTACCCAAACAAGCTCTAAAAATTCTAAAACTTTGCACCGCAGTCCTTAGCAATATTAATAGGCTATTGCAAAAAGAATCATAATTTTCTGAGCTACCACAAATATTTTATGAATTTTTAATCATATTTAAGCACTAGAAAATTACGAAAAAGCAAGGTTCGGGTTTACCTTTGCCGATTCTGACTTCGGGAACGCGCTCGGGACGTCTGACAATGGGGGGTAGCTAAAACCTCGGTCCAATTCGGAGACTTTTCCGATAACGGGTCTGTCTGGCCGAAAATTCACAGACCCGGTCAACTGTCGAATTTCCGTGAATTGAGGATACCTACATGAAGCCCACAACACGGGGGTTAGTACATAAATTTTTCAGAATTTTCTAAACTTATTTAATGCTCGAAAAGACACTGCAAAGTTCCGTGGGACCCACCGAAAAACGATGTCGAAAAAATTCGAAATTTATGTCGCCGCGAAGCTCTCGACGAGTGGAGCGCTCTGGTACTCTCGGTTTTCTCATGGGATTCACGGTTTGCGAGAAATCTAGCCCGAAAGTCAAAATGGGCTAAAACTTTCCGGGCAAAAATTGGACAAACCGCTCGATGGATTTCGGTGTTCTTGGTGTCTATGGAAAGCTCTCAACGAGTAGATGATTTTAGACACAAGACCCGGTCCAATTGTTGGCCGGATAGGCCAGATTTTGGCCGGGAAGCAGAGGAGTCGCGCTCGCGCTACGCGTTGTTTCTGGGGCCGTTTTCCGGCGTTCCAGGTAGCGGCCGTCCGTGGGGGAGGGCTAAGGAGGCGCGCCCGCGAGGTGGGAAGGCAGGGGAGGTGGCGGCGCAGCAAGGGGAGGAGGGAGGAGAGAGAAAAGAGAGAGAGAAGGGGAGGAGGTCGGGACGCGCTGAAGAAAAGAGAAGAAGAAAAAGGAGTCGGTCCGATTCGATTGGTCCGATCCGGTCCGGTTCGATTCGGTCGGTTCGATTCGGAATACAAAATTTTGAATTTTTACTCTGCGTCGGGACCGAAAAGGAGGTCCAAAAATTCCAAAAAATTTCCAGAAAACTCAGAAAAATACGTAGACTCTAAATATATTTTTAGTTTTGCCACGTAGTCTTTAAATTAATTTTTAAAAATCATAAAAGTTTATATTTTCGAAAAATCGAACCTGATTTTTAAAATCCGAAAAATCTCAAAAAAATTTCTAAAATTTAAATAAAATTAAAATACCAAAAATGCTCATAAAATAATAAAATTTAAAATTTTGGGGTGTTACGTACACCCTGTGAAAAAACAAAGGACAAACATAGACATAATCAAACATATATTATATCCCCAATGTATCAGATATAATTTCATAATTTTTTTTAATCATTTAATACGTTTGATAATGAGCATTAGATATAATTTTTTAAAATTTGAATATTTTATCATGTTTGATTCATAACTGTTAAGGCAATGGGTGTAGAATAGACTTTGAGGCGTGATGAATCACTATTTTTAAGATATTAATGGCCTCCCACTGGATTGCTGCAAGATTATGGCAATATACCTCCAGGATACAACAAAGGCTGAAATCTACAAACAGCAACTCCTAAAGATTTCCCTTAAGAACTCTTTACACGAACCGAATTTAGAGAGACTAGAAGAAAAGAAGAAGAAGTAGAAGTAATATTTTTCTGGATTGAAAAACCCATCCATATTTATAAAGAATGAAAAATCATAACACCTTTACTAGATATACACATCTGTCTATCTCTAATAGATACAACTGTTTGTGCAATAGACATGTTTGTTTATTAACAGACACCTATACAAATAGTTGTGACTTTTTGTATAAAATAGATATGTCTATTTATTAACAGACACCTATACAAACAGTTGTGACTGTTTGTATAGAATTGACATGACTGTTTATATAGAATTGATATGTCTATTTATTAATAGACACATCTACTTGTTAATAAATACATCTATTTGCAATTTATTTACGAAAATTACAATAAAATAATTATTTTATTTCACACATATACGTGTCAAGTACCATAATAGAATAATATATATTAAATTAATATATATATATATATATATATATATATATATATATATATATATATATATATATATATATATATATATATATATAATTCTATACATATTTCACTCTTACCATTCCTTCACTTTCTTATATTTTAACAATATAGAAAGTATTTCTCTCTATACTGTCTAACATATAAGCTATTTATAACAATCCCCCACTTAGCTTGTATTGTTAGATCTTATTATTTCATGCATAATGAAAAATATCTTTCGATTTAAACTTTTCCTTAATGTAAGTACTTCAAAGTTCTAAAGAAATCATGGTGGTTTTAGCTTAAACCTATATTCCTATTAAATAGAACCGGAAATACTACACACATGAATCAATTAGTTCGACTTAAAAAGTTCACCAAAATTTTAGCACGAATATGATCTTGTGCTACCTTCTGTTTTCATGAACATTTACAAACGTTATTCTCACTTTTGTTAAAGCGGCACCACTTCCTATGTTCATATAGGTGAATTTTCTTTTGTATTAATATTAACTTCATTAAGAGTATAAATACTCATCCTCATTCCATTAACTTAGTACACTAAATACTTAATTACAACATTTACTAATGACTTGTTGTTATCCTTTAAACTTTATTTAATACTAATACTATAAAGTAAGGTTCCCATCAGTAGTAAATTTAATGGAATATTCTAAACCCTAATCAGTACATGTACTTATGATCATAACTTTTGAGAACCCTTTTATTAAAAGATTTGCTAAAATATTGTAGGATTTAATATAAACATGGTAATAACACCATTAGAGACTGATTGTCTTACATTTTCATGTCTTAAGCTTATATGTATATACTTTCAATTGTATATTTTACTATAAACTTTAGCCATCATGATATGATTATCACATTATAAAGAAATAGATGACACAGGTTGTGGCCACAACTTAATATCCGATAACAAGTTTCTCAGTCATTCCGCTTCTTTACCAACATTCGTCAAAGTTATAAATTCGGTTCCACCGTAGAATGAGTTATACAAGTTTGTTTATTTGATGCCCAAAAAACCTCCACCTAAAGTGGATACCCAACCAAAGATTGACTTATTATCCTTAGTACTTATCCAATTGGCATTTGTATAACCCTAGGATCTCCACCATATTTGTTTTACTAGTCAACCATAAAATCATATGTTTATAACATGAACTATATAAATAATTCACAGTCTAGATATGTATCTTATTTGCAGAAATAAATTGCCCCATAACTTATTTAAAATGAGAGCATCAAAAAATAAAGAACCAAGCTAAACTTGCACGCACAAAAAAATGCATATTCATTTGTTCTTTTGTCACTTCTTACAAATGACTTGTAAGGCTCTTATTTTTACTACTCATAAAGTACAAACCTTTTAGCCAATAAATTTATCTCTTCATGCATGTAACTATTAAGAAGAATAACATTTTTTAATTTGGTTATATCTTTTAGCCAAGAGACACAACTCTTTATATGGATACAATTTTTTATATGGTTTTAACAAAATTGAAAATTTATTGCATAATAATTTATAGTTTATAATTCATTTTTTAAAAATATTCAAAAACCCTTGAAATTTCTTTCCAATATTCCACACTAGGATTATTAGTATATCTTAACAATTTACATATTGCAAAAACAATATCAGGAGTAGTGCAACGCATAGCATACATTAAGCTACTAATAACACTAGTACACTCAATTTGAGTAATTATTTTACCAAAATTTTCAGTCAATTTGTAATAAATATCATATAGAGTATTTGTTTCCCTCAATATAATGAAATTGACAAAGAGTAAAACCCCCACTATGTTACAGCTAAGTAATTTTAGGCAGATCCCTCAAGGATAATAACCAAAATATAAATATAGACAGTAATTTTAAAATTCTCCCAAGAATAAATTAAAGAATAATAATGCTGATTATAGATAAAAATGAAGAGAAAAGACAAAAAAGAAAAGTTAATAGATTTTTGTTCCAAACTACTATTTATAAAGTATTTGCATTTCTTCGAACATATAAAACAATTCACTTTGTATCTATTAGAATAATTACATCTGTTCACTTACACCTTTTAGAATAAATACAATCGTTCACTTTGTATCTCTTAGAACAATTATATCTGTTCACTTATACCTTTTACAACAGATACAACTGTTCACTTTGTATCTCTTAGAACAATTACATCTGTTCACTTATGCCTCTTAGAACATGTAAAACCGTTCACTTATTCCTCTTAGAGCAGATACAACAATTCACTTATACCTTTTAGAATAATACAACCATTCACTTTGTATCTCTTAGAACAATTATATTTGTTCACTTATACCTTTTACAACAGATACAACAATTCACTTTGTATCTCTTAGAAAAATTATATATGTTCACTTATTCCTCTTAGAACATATACAACCGTTCACTTATACCTCTTAGAACAGATACAACTATTCACTTTATATCTCTTAAAACAATTATATTTGTTCATTTACACCTTTTAAAACAGATATAACGATCGATAATAAATAGTTTATTTTGATATCTTTTAATGAACAGACATAACTCTTTCAAAATGAGACAAATTTTATTATCACTAATATTTTTAACAATATCTTCACCTAGTTAGTGATAGACACAATTAATATGAATTAGGATTTATGCATAAAAGTATTTTTCCACTTATGCACATAAATTTTATTACCTTATTTATCACATTCACCATGAGCTTTAGCATCATAATATAACCTTATATTTCTTCTAATTATAAGCATGCCATCAACATAAAATAAATTATCACATAAAAAACTTTTTAATGTGTAAGTATTTCTGAATCTATTTAAGAGAAAAGTCGTATGTGGCATACAGTAAGTTATTCTTATAATCATTCAAACTAAAAGTATGATGTGCTATTATTCCTCCTAATTGCAATGATTTAGGAATTACTACTTTCAAATCCTTAAACTTTGAAACAAAGATATGCAACTCATGGACTTATCCATAACAGGCGTATTATCAAGTATTTAGAATTCAAAATATTTCATAATGATAAATTTATACATACATTTTTTTTTCTGTATTATATTCGAATTCTAATGAATTTCAGATTTTCTTTGGAGACTTAACAGAGGTAAACAAATCTTATAGCCTATCTGATGAGTTATTGAGAATACGACTTCTGCATGACAATTCATCTTCTTTTCCTGATCTGCTTTTACCTCCTCAGTGAACATAATTTGTTCCTTAAAATGATCAAATTTCACGAACTTTTGATTCATCACGAAAATAACCTTAGACTCTATTGCAATTAACACCTTAAAATTATTGAGGTAATGGGTGTAGAATATGTTTTGAGGCGTGATAAATCACTATCTTTAAGGTATTAATTGCCCCCATTAAATTGCTGTAAGGTTATGGCAATATAACTCCAGGATACAACAAAGCCTGAAATCTACAGACAGCAACTCCTGAAAATTTCCCTTAAAAACTCTTTATACGAACCGAATTTAAAGAGATTAAAAGAAAAGAAGAAGAAGTAGAAGTAGTATTTTTCTAGATTGAAAAACTCATCCATATTTATAAAGAATGAAAAATCATGGCATCTTTACTAGATAGACACATCTGTCTATTTCCAATAGATACAACTGTTTGTACAATAAATATATTTGTTTATTAACAGACACTTATACAAATAGTTGTGATTTTTTATATAAAATAAACATGCCTGTTTATTAACAGGCCTATACAAACAGTTATGACTTTTTGTATAGAATAGACATGTCTATTTATTAACAGACACCTATACAAATAGTTGTGACTGTTTATATATAATTGACATGACTATTTATATAGAATTGACATGTCTATTTATTAACAGACACATCTACTTATTAATAAATACATCTATTTATAATTTATTTACAAAAATTATAATAAGATAATTATTTTATTTTATACATATACTTACCCAGTACTATAATAAAATAATATATATTAAATTATATATATATAATTCTATACATATTCTTTCGCTTTTTTATATTTTAACAATATATAAATTATTTCTCTATATTATTTAATATTTAAGCTATTTATAATAACAACGATTAACACATATAAATTAAAAGATCTCACAGCAAAAACATAGAGATTAATGCAAATACTAAAAGATTTTTTAAAAAGAAAAGATCAAACCTGTAGATAACAAAACTGAGCTGCCTATAAAAAAGTTCGGGAAACTCCTCTCTCAAAGTCCTAATCGCATAGCCCATATTAACATAGTAATTTTGCTTCTCCTCTTCCTTTTTGCTCTGCTTCGTTCCTTGTTTCACCGGAGCCAAAAATTGACCGTACAACACCATGTTTTGATTCAAACGCGAAACCCTAGGCTCACAACCCTAGCCCTACACCTAATCCTTTCATCATTCTTCAACACCAAGAGGCTCTTGATAACGTGAGGGTTGGGATTGGGGTTCAAGAGGATCCTCACGGCGGTGATCTCTGGCTGATGGACGAAAAGCGCCATCGGGAAGTGGGGTTTTCTTTGAATATAGGGTACAGGGAAAATGAATTAAACGAAAGGTAGACCAGAGAAAGCCATTTCGCAGCAAAATGTGGTGGGAGAGTGTGAACTGTTCGAAGCTAACTTCCCATAGAATTAAAATGGGGTGAAGGGAAAATCTCCTTGGATAATGAGTTTATGTTTTTAGATAATTGGAATTATCGGTTCTACTTTAAATAAATAAATATATATAGGCCCAACCAACAAAGACAACAAAGCACAAAGAGATATATAAAGCCCAAAAAGTGTGGCCTTTGATCCGAATCACTTATTTTTAATGCTAATGGTGGATCTAAAAAAAATTTTTTTTTTGGGTCACCTTATAAAAATTAAATTATAAAATATTATTATAATAGTCAAAAGTTAATATTTTATAATTGAACTAACAATAAAAGTATTAAAAATTATAATATTATTAATGCTATTAAATATATCTCTTTGTTTGAGCTCATTTAATTTTAAATTTTATCAAGAGGATAATTTGATAATTAAATTTTTAAGGATTCAATACAAATATATATACACATATGAGAATGTTTTTAGTAAAAAGAAAGGTAAATGAACCCCTCAATTTTAAATATACAACATGATGTAGGTAGGCAAGCAACTAATGGATATCAATTTTTCAACATACATAAACAAACAATTTACATTTGGATCGTCTGAGGTCACAACATCATAGCTTGATCACTGAGAATGCAATGTCACAATCAAAATTGTTGAGAAGGTAGCACCATGGGAAGCTGAAGAACTAAACAGTCTCACAATGAGGAGAGGTATAGAGTGATGAAAATCATCAATGCCTTCGAGTATTTAACTACGAGTGTGAGGGGGAGGAGATGTTGGACCTGGCTACAGAGTTGGGGTTGTGAGGGGCTGGGTATGTGAAAAACAAAAAGGCAAAAGAGAAGGAAACGAGTGAACATTTTTTTTTTCAATTAAATGACTTGAAGTCAATTATTTAGCTTGGTGATACAATCTAGTGTTTTTTTTTTTAAAGTAATTATAAATTCAATCAAATTTAAATGCATTCAAATTGAAATCGAAATGAAACCCAAATTATCCAAATAAAAATATTTATTGAATCAGTCTCATGTACGTTGAATGAGTACTTTTCAAACACAATTTGAAATTAGATCGTAATTAGGTCATGTTATGCAAGTTTGACTAAAATGCTCAAGCAAAAGAAGAATAAAAAAAAAAAAAAAAATCAGGAATTGGAGAATGACCGTTAACATTTCATTGGATCATTTTGCCTTATAGTCCTGAAAATGATAGGTTAAGATATTTATCATTGAATATGTGACCCAATTTTCAATTTATTTATTACAATTCAAATTTCAAAATAATGCGACGTCAATGAATAGTAAACTGGCACGCTTGTAAACCAAGAAAACAGCTCATCCATGTGCATTTCAGTTTCGAAAAGCTTAATATTAAAAATCAATTAGAAATTAATATATTATACTTTAAAAATATTATTTTTTTAAATTATTTTAACAGTAAGTAAAAAAATATTTTTTTAACTCTAAAATTCAATGAAAAATTTAAGAAGATAAATAGACTAAAAAATAAAACTCAAAATGTGTAAAAAAATATTTTTGTTTAGTTTGTATTATTAAATTAATTTTTTAAAATAAAGAACTCTATATTTTTTTTATATAAAAAAGTAATTTATTTAAGTAAATTTTAACAAATTACACTTTTATAATTAATTATAATGAATTTATTAATTTATTCTTTAATTTATTATATTTTATAATAATAATTATTTTTTATAATTTAAAAATAAATTACTTTCAAATAAATTAATTTATATATTAAATATATTACATTATACTTTTCAAAAAGCAATTTATAAATATATTTTAAAAAATATATATATATTTTGAATCAAATAAAGTTTTACTGTGCTCCATTTATGCGGTCCAGCTGCCAAAAGTTGACGGGCACCATTGGCTGTGGAAAACATAACTGACGGTACAGCTTCAAGATTATCACGTGCACGACTCTTTAATATTCAAAGCATTAATGGGGAGCTGTCATTAAACTTTACTTTCAGTTTAAACTTTAATTTTTTTCCAATAGAAAGGAACCTTTTCTTTATTTATTAATCATTATAACTGTAAATTTTGAAGTAAAAAAAAAAAAATTTGATTTAGCTAAGATTTTAATTAAACTATTTTTTGCAGTTATTAATTATTATACATATAATATTAGATTCTAATTACTAATAAGTTTACTATGAAAATTGAATTAATTATTTTAAAAGCGTAATGATTGTAAATTTTAATTTATATGAATATAAGTTTAATAATTATTAAATTAAATATTTATATTAAAAAATATATAAAATTAATTGAAATATATAAATTTAAATATAAATATTTAATATAATTATTATTAAATTTATTTCTATATGAAATCTAAGTTTATATTAGATGAATATTTAGATCTTATTTGATTTAATTTTATAATAAAATTCACTTTATTTATAAATTAATTTCATAATAAATTTTTTTTATAAATAAATTTTTTTATTTAATATATTTAAAATAATATATAATAAAAAAATAATTTTATTACTTAAAATATATATAATTTAAAATTTAAAATTTATTTATAAATTTTATTAATTTTAATAAAATTTAATTTAATTATAATAAATTTCATTATTAATTATTAAAAATTTTAAACAATTTTTCATCTAAATTAAATATTAAAATTTTTAATTTATAAATAAATTTTATAAAATTTAGGTGTACTAAACACTACTTACCACCGTAATATTACTGGAGTATTATACAATTTCCTGTCTGGGACGTACCCATAATCGCCAGAACCTGTGCCTCCCACATGAAATCTGCAAAACTGTGACGCAATCACGATTCCCAAAATATCTTTGCACAGCAGGGTAGCATTAAAACGTATACCACTCACCTGGAAAGGGGCCTACGAAGAATGCTCTGTCTCATCATCATCTCCACCGTTTACTGTCAATTAGACGGGCAGGACCCACACGGTACTGATAAAATTCATCCAATCGTAATTAACTTCTGTCTCTTTCTCCAGGTAATCTATACGATTTACCTCAATGTTCAAGAGAAAGTTACCGTTTACCCGCGAACTTCGCTGGCGACAGGCGGAAAAAAATAATTAAAGAAAAGAAAATCTGAACCTCACCTTGCAGTGCATGCGTTCTATGTGTAAACCACTTTAAATTTGGACACTTTCAACTCTATTAGAAGTTGGAAGCCATTAAGCTTTTAGGTTTAGACCTTGGAGAAAAAAAGTGAAACAGAAAAAAGCAGATCGAAAGAGAGAGGGAGAGACCAAATCAAATCGAAATCTTCGTTCGTAGCTAAACAAAGATTGTGGAGATTTCTCGTTTTGGCTTGTTGGGCTCTTTGATCAAATAAATACCCACACTATGTCTAGCAGTTCTGGTTCAATGGAGGAAGAGAAGAAATACATTGCTAGCCATGAGCTTAAACAGCACAACAAGCCCGGAGACTTGTGGATCTCAGCCCAGGGCAAGGTATACAATGTGTCGGATTGGGTGAAGGAGCACCCGGGTGGGGATACTCCTCTCCTGAATTTTGCTGGTCAAGATGTAACCGATGCATTTATTGCTTATCATCCTGGCACTGCGTGGAAATATCTTGATAAGCTTTTTACAGGGTATTATCTTGCAGATTTCGAGGTTTCAGAGGTGTCCAGGGATTATAGGAGGCTTTACTCAGAGTTTGCCAAACTGGGTTTGTTTGACAAGAAAGGGCATGTTGCTATGTATGCACTGGCGTGTGTTGTACTCTTGTTCTGCATTGTTGTTTATGGTGTTTTGTGGTGCCAGAGTTTATGGGCTCATATGGGTTCTGCTGCATTATTGGGATTGCTTTGGATTCAAAGTGCATATGTTGGTCATGATTCTGGGCATTACCAGGTAATGTTGAGTCCTCGTTTTAACAAACTTGCTCAGCTTATATCTGGGAATTGCCTAACTGGGATAAGCATTGCTTGGTGGAAATGGACCCACAATGCACACCATCTTGCCTGCAATAGCCTTGATTATGATCCAGATATTCAACACCTACCAGTATTTGCGGTATCTTCGCGTATTTTCAATTCTGTAAGATCATACTTTTATGGGAGAAAGATGAATTTTGATCCATTGTCCAGGTTTCTTGTGAGTTACCAACATGTGACATTTTATCCTGTAATGTGTGTTGCAAGGGTCAATTTGTTTCTACAGACATTTATGTTATTGTTTTCAACGCGTAAAGTCCCAGATAGAGCTCTTAACATCATGGGAATTCTTGTGTTTTGGACTTGGTTTCCTCTTCTTGTTTCTTGTTTACCTGATTGGCCAGAGAGAGTGATGTTCGTGCTCACTTCCTTTGCTGTTACCTCACTACAACACATTCAATTTTGTTTGAATCATTTCTCAGCAAATGTTTATCTAGGACCTCCCAGTGGGAATGACTGGTTTGAGAAACAGACGAGTGGGACTTTGGATATTTCATGCTCCTCTTGGATGGATTGGTTATACGGTGGTTTGCAGTTTCAGCTTGAGCATCATTTGTTTCCTAGGTTGCCAAGATGCCAATTGAGGAGGGTTTCGCCTTTGGTAAGGGATCTATGCAAGAAGCATAATTTGCCTTACAGGAGTTTGTCCTTCTGGGATGCTAATGTATCTACAATTAGGACTCTGAGGACTGCTGCCCTGCAGGCTAGAGACATGGCCAAGCCTGTTCCAAAGAATTTGGTGTGGGAAGCTGTTCACACTCATGGATGAAGTTTTGTGCTTTTTTTTTTTTGAAGGTTTTTCTAATTTATTTGTCACAATTCCTGAGCCCCTAAGAATTTTTTTTTGTTGGTAGTTGATTAATTTTTTGTTTGTTCCGCTTTATGGAAAGACATGCAATTTCGCCTCATTTTGAATCACTATCAATATTTTATGTTTTTATATTTTTCAATATAACACCTTAGTTCTCCAGCAGTTCTGCATATCATGTTTTATCTTATTCTGTTCTGATGTTCTCCCATCGGAAATTTTCCAATTCGCACAGAATATTCCATTATACAGGGGATATTTTTTGTTCCCTCTGAAATCTGGAATTTTCTATCTGGTATTAAGAATGATATAGAAGCCTTGGTGTCGTAATTATTTGCTTGCTTCTTGTTTAATACTTCTGTTCACGGTTCATTATTTTTAGGTCATTCTAGCAACCACAAAATTATGCGAATTGGGAACTGTTATAATTCCTATAGGCAATACAGAATTATAGATGTAGTCAAGGAGGAATTATAGATAAAAGAGTATTCAATATTGAATTATGCATGGCACTAATACAATTAGACAGATGTAAATTTCGACAAATTGGAATTTGTCCTCAGACAACTGGAACAGGGTATTTTAGACATGGTTTGTGATGGCTTTATTGTAACCAGTTTCATCATCATATTACCATGGACCACAGCATAACAGCACCATAATTGGAAGAACCATTGATTGCTTGAGGGACTTTGGAAGTTGGATCAGCTACACGGATGAAGCCGCCACCAGCCGCAGCAGGAGCAACAGGTAATCCGAGGAAAACTTTTTTAACATGGACACTCGGGGTACATTGCTTCCATGCATCTACGAGATTGCCAATACTCCCAGAAGAGTACTGGCAAGGAGGGTTATTGTAGAATTGGACCCGAATAAAGTCAAAGAAGACATGTCATAAGAGCATTTCCTACCCTGGCGTCCGGAAATGGGCATTGGGGAGCTGCAATTAAGTACATCTTCTTACCTTTCTTACAATAGACAGAAAGGAGCCTTGCAAGATCATTGTAGTGTTGGCTTTTTCCTTCTTCAATGTCAAAGTCAATTCCATCTAGAGCACCAGGGCAAAACGGACGAAATGAAGAGTGCCCTCCCAAGAAGTTATTCCAAAGATAAGTTGCAACTTGCCTTGCATCCTCAGTAGAGACAAGATATTAGCTCCCAGATCCTCTTCCAATAGAAAGCATTACCTTAATGCCTTTGGCTTGAAATGTTTTTATGTCAGAGCTTAGGCCTGTGCAACTGTCGGGACTGCAATGGCCAGCGAGGTTAATCACAGGAGTCTGATCATTTCCAAAAACTGGTAGGAAAGCTGTGTTTACAAAATTGTAGTTTCCTAAGCCACAATTCTCTGCCAAGGTGCCTTCGTTTCTATTCTGGCCCCAATAGATTGATATTCCACCAGCTTCAGAACCCACCAGTACTGTTAAGAATTACTGATAAGAAGAGTGCTAGTGAGATTGCTGAACTTGAAGCCATTGTCACATGGCTTGCTAAGGCCCCAGTCACTCGACTGTGTACTTTTCCAGGATTTGATGTTTCAGTGCTCAACTTGTTTTCAATAGCACAGCTTTTATCGGTGAAATCAAGCCAAGCCTCTTGAATAGGAAGAGTTTCATCTCACTTTTTCTCCTATGGTGGTATCTCAGCCCTCTCACGTCATGTCTACTCTCTGTGATCGAGCTATCTCCCTTGCATTTCGAAGATTCTCATTCTCTCTCTCTTTCTCTCTCTCTCTCTTCATGAATTAATTTTAGCAATTGCTTATTTCGTCAAAACTGAATTTGATTCCTGCTAATTTTCTTGCCTTTTGTTTTCTTATTTTTTAAAGCTTAGGATTCTGTTTGCATCTATTGGTTTTGTCATTCCTCTGAAATTCATTTGTGTCGTCTCTTTTGTTGCCTAGAAAGGTGGAATGTTAGTTTTTTTCCCCCAATTTCATGATTTTGTAATGTTGGTTAACTTCTGGTGTATAGGTATTCCTTAAATGGATGCTGAAATTTTGTGGGATCAGAGGCTTTTGTCACTTTGAGATGTTCCTTGACTAAAGCAATAGCATGGAAACAGCACCACGAAGTGAAGTTTGGAATAAACTGTTTTTGCATCATGGTTCAACTAACTACAAATCTGCACCTAACAGCATTTGGATAGCAGATTTTGAGCCGGTAAAGGTACTAGATGGCTGTCTAAGTTACATACCTGGAGTCTCTTAATTTCAAAGGACTAAAAATCTACAAATGGCTGATATTTTCATAGTTTAGAATGAGCTTAATTTTGCATTAGTGCATTTCAAGTACAGTTTATACTTAGTTACTTGATTGTGATAGAAAAAGTTTAGAATTGCTACTACCTGTGAAGGTCTGTTGAGCAAGGTAATTCATTCCCTAACAGGTGATGTAGCACAGGAAAACATAAGGCATCCCAAGTCAATAGCAAACATATAAATGCTTCTGTCATGCCCCTTTGTCCTTCCCACTAAAAGAAATATATAGCAGTTAAAGAAATGGTTTTTTAATGACTATATATATTTGTAAAATATGTGGAAGTATCCTCTCTAAGCTTGGTTGTCCATCCAACTGACCTAATAATATGGCTTGAGGGGACCATGCGATTTCCATTCTCAGTTGTGGCTAATTGTCCTTGTAGCGTAGATTTTGCCTTTAGATTTCTCAACACTTACACCATTCAATTTGCATGGAAAAACTTATTTTTCTTTCTCCATGGGGAAAAAAACATTTGCTTTTGGGAGTTTGGTATTTTTTGGCACAACTGCATACAAACACTCTAATGTGGCATGCATCTGGAGATTGATTTAGTGCTGCTGTTTGTTGAGAGAACAAGGAAAGCCCTTTTATTCTGTGGCAGTTCTTCATTTCTACCTTCTAGTTTGTCTCAGTAATATTTTAGCATCCTTTTCTAATTCCAGCCAGCAAGGGAACCTTGTCTCCTGGTTTTGCCCTTTCTTTTTGCAAGATATTCTAAAATAGAAAATTGAATGGAATTTATCAAAAAAAAAAAAAAAAAGAAATGGAAATAACTCTCTATCCCTCTCTGCCTTTTTTTTTCTCTCGCAATCACTCATGCACATGCATGAAATCATAACCTGTTACTGATTCTGATTCTGATTCTGATTCTAGAAGGTGTAAACAATGTATTTGCTAATTTTTTTTCCTTGTTTCCCATATTATTGGAATTTTCTTTTTTGACAATGGGAATGCTCAGTGTCAAAGGTTATAATGTCCTCTAGCTATAAGAAGTCATTGAGCGCATACTTTATGCAAAATTTCATTATGCCACCACAACATCTGGACATCTGAATTGATAAACAATTATATTGGGAAATAGGGACTGAAGTGAAAACATCGTTTCACGTGTCATTTTACTGTCTTTTTACAGCTTAAGTTCTGAATTTGCAGTGATATTTTCTGCAAAAATTTTTTTAGAGAAATTGACTTATATTTTGTTGTCTGGTTAGCAATGGTTAGTGCACTAATGGTTAATTGGCAATTTGCAGTACTTATAAGTTTGTGAAAATTTAGAAAAACTTGCCTTTTTGACAATATGAATTTGTTTTCCTTGAAAATGGCATAATTGTCCGTTTGACATTTTTCATTAACCAATTCTCTTGAGTGCTTTAACATTAAAGGCAATTTTTTTTGGAAAACATTTTCCACAAAACAAATGTTTTCTTTTTCATGAGCACACCATGAAAGAGTTCTCTGGTGATGAAAAAATCCTCTTAATATATGCTAATAAATTAAAGTTGAGTGCACTATTTCATTAGAAATATGATAACTTGGAGATTTGGAGCTATTTTGAAGCTTTTGCCACCTGTATCATTAAAATGATTTCTAGAACACCATTTGAAAAATCATATTGTTCTGAAGTCATGAGTCATATCGTGACACACAGAAAATTAAGTTGTCATAGACAAACAGCAAATTAAGCTGTTGTGCACGGCCTTTCACTGTCTTCATATGCAAGCTTCATTTGTTGATTTGTACACTTCATATCTCATTGATATTCCTCTTCTTCTTTTCTTGATTTCTTTTTGCTAAACTTTTCCATCTATTGGAAAGAGGGAAGATTTCTTAAACTATCCCTTGGGATAGCGGTAAAGAAAGGCAGGATTGGAGACCACCTGGGTTCAAACTTTTAAAATAAAAAATAAAGAAAAAATTTGTAACATTATTGAGTTTCCATGACCAAAGGTGTTTAAGGATTTTATTATCAAATTAAATAGTATTAACTCAAGAAAAATTTAAATATAAATATGCTCATAAACTAGATAAGAGAAAGACTAAAAACAAAATAGAGAGTAATGTCTATCTGCTTGCTTATTTATCTCGTTCCATTTGTCTCTCCTGCATGACCTTGATAGAATAGACAATTTATGCACTTGTGGTCACTCTTAAGTCACCAATCACATGATTCTTGTCTGTTCAAGAATATGTAGGTTTTAAGTCCTCAATGATCCTCACATTAACAATTTCTATCAACCCATGGAATCCTCACAACCTCTGGCCATTGAAAGTTTCTCACACAGTTGGTTAACAAATATAAGTTCTTCTTCAGATGGCCTTCAGGAGCTCCTTAGAGCATCTCTTGACAATTCTACCTCAGAAGAGATAGAATACAAGATTCCAAAGCCTAAGAGATCTCTGGAAGAAGTCCAGAACTTCAATTTTGATGTTCCCAATTCTCAACACCCTGATGCTGTTGTTGATGCTGATCAGATTTCTCTAAAGACCTCATCAAGCCTGTTTTCATCAGCCAATCAAAGATAGAGATCTACAATTCCCTGGATTTAGCTTCTCAGATGCATTCTTCATTTTCCTCTAGTGCTGTTGTTCCAAGTGTTGATATTCAGCGTCATATTTTAAAAAAATGGAGAAAATCACCACAGCTAATCTTGCAGAAGTGTTTTGGATTTCTGAGACCTTTGTGCCTTAGAGTATCTGGCTTAATAAAAAGTACAAGAATTGATGATATTGATAGAAGAGCAAGGCAAGTTAAGAGTTGGAGCAATTTGCCGCAAGCATCTCCAGGCATAACTTATTCAACAACTGATCGGAGTGAGATTGAGAGCTCAATTTATGAGGCAGTTCTTCATTGCAAAAAATCTATAGGTACATCCATTGCTATCTTTATTTTCTCAAATTTATTTGTGTGTGTTTTGAATCTTCAACTGTTCTGATACTTCTCTGCTATCTATTTCCAGCTAAATGATTGTTTTACAGAAACAAGCGGGAGGGTTATAGAAATGCATGGCAAGAGAATCAACAACAACTTGTTCTTTGTCCCATTTCTCTGTCCTCTATCCCTTTGGTTGTTTTTGTTCATTTATCTTTTGAGCAAGCAGAAGCAGATTGTTGCAAAGATAATAATTAAATTATTCTTGTTTGTCTTCATCTTTGTAAGGTTAAGAAATTTTCAACCTCTACATGTGAACAGTTTAGCCAGATGGGCCTCTCATAATGTATTTAAAAATTTGAGGATTGATTTAACCAATCTAAGCAACCTAACTCAGTGATTTCAAATCGGTTGCATGGAAAAACAGGAATGAACAACCTGCAGATAGAGGTTTAGAAAGACGAATCTTTACGCCAATAAGAACTATGATTTTAAAATTGGCGGCATTTGTGAGTATCATGAACTGTGAAGCACCACAGGGCCCCCTCTCCTGTTCTCTATTTTGTTCGTATCTTCCAAGCAACCCTTCAATTTTTGTGCCTTTCTGGGATGTGGTTGTGGCATCACATACTGGATTTTGTAGCTGGTTGAGAACCCAAGTTAAAAGAATATTGTCCATTTTCTTACATGAGAAATGTAAACAAGGAAAATTGGTGTTGATTTGTACTTTTATTGTGGAGTTTTGACAATGGATGCTAGCAGATTTGAGACTACTGAATATCTGTAGGAAAGTAGAGATACATTGATGCATTATTGAGGGGATATTGTGGAATGCAAGACGACAAGAGACATGAACAAAATATGCCTGGAGAAAAGTCACATGTTGGTACTATCACAGCTTCCCCTCCACAACCCATTAATTCCATTTGTGTATTCCTCTTGAACCGAATTAATTTGACGCAGAAGCAACCGCAAATGTCAAATGAATCGTTTCTTTCTTGTAGCTACAGGTTAAGGATACACAAGGCACCCAAACCAAACCACATTCTGATTGACTTCGCTAACAGACCATCACTTGCTATCATGCACCAGGACATTTAAGAAGTAATGGAACAACACAAACTGTTTGCATTTTGAGCATAGCTATGCTCTTAATTCAATTTGGAAACAGCAACACCAAACAATTTGCTCATGAGATTCTCCTCTCACCACCAAACCTGGGGGACCATTGCCTCTATTTTCGTCACTTTCTGTTTGCTTTCGTTTACCATTGTCCTTCCGCAACCTACACAGGCAATAGTTGCATCTCTGTGCTTATTTATCAGATCATGAGCTCTTGCAAATCCCATCCAGGCCTGCCTCGGTCTGGGTTTGGCCCAACACTGATTAATGGTTCATGAATTGAATTCAGATCGAAATCATTTTACCCTTTTTAAATCGGATCGGATTGAACTGAGTGATTCCAATCTGATTTCAATTACAACATATATTTGATTTTTAAAAAGATTACACGTAAATGATTCCAAAGTTAATAAAAAACAGGAACTGATATAATATAACCCGTTCAAAAGAGGTAAGGAATAACCAGTTTGGGTGTCAAAGCTCTCTAATTTTCGTATAAAACATTCTCATGGTTTTATAATATATGGTATGATAATACTTATTTATGGCATAATATTACTTATGATTTTATTTATGGTTTTATACTACTTATGGTATAACACTACTTATTTATAATTTTATAATGTATGGTATAATATTACTTATTTATGAAAATTATTTTTAAAGAATAGTGATTTTAGGTTGTAAAGTGATGGTTCTTTAATTATAATTTTACCACAGATTTTTAAACTATAAAATCGATGGTTTTAGATGATTTAAAATTTTTGCATTTCAATTTTATATTGACACAATTTATAAAATTTTAATTATATTTTATTGTTTTTATTTAAAAACCTTCTTTATCCCTCATTTTCGATCTCTCCCTTTAACAAAAAAAATCTTCAATTTCTCACATATGTCGATCCTCCATCGTCTCTCACATCATAGTTTTTTTTTTTCTTACCATCAATATATATATATATATATATATATATATATATAAAGAATTTTATCCTTTAAAGTTTTTAATAATAGATATATAGTTCATAATATTACTAGATTAATTAAAAAAAAAATTAAATGAATTTTTTATCTAAAATTTTTTTATTGATTTTGATAATGCTATTGTTTTCATTAATATGTCAAAAAAAAAAAAAGTAGTGAAGGGAGATGGGACTTGGCATGTGACAGTGAATTTTCACTGTCATTGCCAGTAAAAAAAAAACTAAAAAATAAAAAAAATTTATTTTCAAAACAAAATCGAGAGGAAACTTCCCCTTCCCCCCCCCCCCCCCAAAATTTCTCTCCTCTCCTCCCCTCTCTTCTTCTTCTTTTCTTCTCCGGTGACCGGCTGGCGACCTCCCAAGTGGCTCCCCACCCGGTCGGCGACCTCCCAAGCAGCGGCGGCAGCCCGGAATCCGGTTAACAGTGGAAAAAAAAAAAGGTCCCAAACTTTGAATACTTGTATCCGGCGATCCCGACGTCCGATTGGAGTGATTCCAGCGGCTATGGACTCCTAAGAGTGAGCCCTTTCAGATGAGACTAGCCTCGCCGGATTTGGTAGCCGTTTCCAGCGCCGGCGAGGAGAGAGAAAATCAGATTTTCTTTAAGTTTCCGATGAGATTTCCGACGATTCGACCGTTGGATTGACGATCCGAGACCACCTATGGACTGAGGGAGAGGAGAGGAACATGATGGTATGATCAGATCCGGCAAATGTCGCCTGCGATCGGCGGCCGGCCACCGTGTGCGGTGGTTCTGGTGGTGGCTCCGGTGGGCTTTGGAGATGATTCAACTTCTAGAGGCTTCCTCATAAATTTTTGGAATTTTTGAGACACAAATAAACTTCGGGTAAGACTATTTTTATTATTTCTCTGTCTGTAGAGCATAAATACAGTGTTTCTTAAATAGAAAAAATTGGAAAAAAATTCTAAGAAAAATATATGATGAAAGTAAAATTATTTGGAGATATTCTATGGTGTTTATTGAATTTTTGAGTGATTGTAGAATATTTTTGAAAAATATAGATAGATTTTAGTTAGATTTTTAGTATATGGGCATATAAAATTATTTGAAATTAAGATATTTAAATTTTATATGATTGGTTGAAGCTTGAGGATGGAGGTTTAAATATGTGAATATTGAATTGGGTTGAATTAAGAATATGTTAGCTGTTGGAAACTTATAAAATTGAGTAATATTCTTGAATAAAATATTCATGGGTGATTAGAAAATTACAATTCATTTTGCAATAGCCTTATAATATTATTAAGGACCGCAGAGCAAAATTTTAAAATTTTTAGAGTTTGTTTGAGTGGATTTTTACAAAATATCAATTATAGGGATTAAAACGTAATTTTTAAGTTTTTTAGTATAGCTTGGTTTGGAGGGCCCAGGAGGGGCCATATAATGATGATGAGATATGAGTTGAATTTAGAAGTGTTATTTGAGCCTTTTTGCAGGTTGGGTAGGCCCCAGGTGTAGGGGAAACTCTGTCAGATTTTCCGGCATGAATTAGGCTGTCTGTTGCCTCTTTAGAGTTTTATCTTAACTTAGTACTAATAAATTTATAATTTAATTATTAGGTGATCAAGATCAGCTATTTTTCTGCATCCAGCAATCACAATAGTCATCGGTATACTGTGAGTAAAATATTAATTTTAATTGTAATTTCGATATTATTATATTTTCAAGCATGCCCATGCATCACTTATAAATATGTATTTATGCAGTTAAACACTAGGCACATTTTTATGTTGCATTCATAATTGTTAAAATGCCATGGATGTTGTTGTGATAATTTGGAGCAATGTGCATGAGTTGGCGTGCGTGTGGTATGGTGTTGGCTATGGATAGGAAGGGTAGACACGACTTGAGATCTTCGCTGGGACCCAGTCCTTCGGGGTAGACACGGCTTGAGTTCTTCGCTGAGACCCCGATTTGGTTTATTAAGCGAAAGTCTGGCTTGAGTTCTTCGCTGGCACAGGTTGGATTAAGAGGGCTGTATAGGGGATCAGCTCCCATATATGTATTGTTTGACAGTGTTGGATGTGTGAGTGCTCCAAATTGCCTTTTTCATATGATTTGTATGAAATTTGTGACGATATTGCATTTCACTTCACAGGGTGCATTAACTTTAGATAGCTATAGAGATTATGGTTAAAATTGATATTTTACTCTCTGAGTTGAATGCTCACTCCTGTTCACCTATTTTTCCAGGCTATAGGAGACCTTCTTCGAAATAACCTGTTCATTTCCTCGCAGGTTATGGAGAAAAAATTACTTAACGGTATTATTATTGTCTAAATTTGTAATTTAGAACTCCGCATGTACTAGTAGTAACATTAATTTTATTAGGGATTGTATGAATTTAAGTTTTTGTATTAATAAATGAAAAAAAAAAATTCATGAGTCTTGAATAGTTTGTAAATGATGTAACAGGGTTGAGCTCTGGGCTTCCCTATTTTTAGTTTCTAATAATTATTGGGCTAAGTTGGCCCGAAAAAAAATTTTAACAGTTTAATTTAAATTATTTTATATGCATGTTGGGCCTAAATTGTGGGCCTAGTAATGGGTTGAGCAATAGTTAGGCTTACTACGGGCCTCGGGGGCTTTAGGCTGGCCCAGGTCCTAGTGTCGGTTTGATCCATAGGTTGGGTCATGACAAATAATTCTAAATAAAGTTTTCCACCTATATTAGAAGGTAAATTATGTGATAGGCAAAAGATTAAGTAATTATAAATACATTTTCAATAATGTTTTACAATAGAAATTGTACATGCTGCCGTGCAAGCAAAATTTAAAAATCTCTTTATACATTTAAAGCAGCAATTTTAGTAATTTTCATATTTCTGTACCATACCAACTTTCTAAACATATTAACAATAAAAATCATACAATATAATATAGTAAGATATAAAATATTAATAAACCATGCTGCACTCAATCCAAACGAGAGCAAGTATCAAAAAAAGCACTAATGCTTAGTATTAAAAAAAAAAAAAAAAGCACTAATGCTTACTCTATCAAACTTTCTATTAAACAATTCTCACTTTATTTCCAAAATTTCTGAATTAAACGCTAACTTGAATGTTAGAGTGATTGACTAATATGTCACCGATCTCACTTTTTGCTTCTTGTGTTGCAGGGCCTAATCATCATCAAAGGAGACGCATGGCGGGGGCAGGAACCATATGAGAATGCTGCTTTCATGTAACATATCGCATATGACGACCAATATGAAAAAAGATTTGTGTGAATGTAATAAGCGCCCTTTCCCGCTGATGGATACATGTTCAGTAGTTAGAGGAGAGAAGGAAACTGCACTGCTGCTTTATTGCAGAATCTGTTAAATGGGGTACTATAGTCCTTCATGTCATGCCAACCTTTGAAGGTAAATCTGGATAAGAGTGACTTTCACAGCAACCCTCCAAAAGTCCCTTCACATACCTAAAGGATGCTAGCAGAAGGAAAGAAACAGAATAAACAAGCTTGAAGAATGCAGTTGAAATTTGCATTGTTTTCTTGATCTCAACCTGACCAGGCTTTATAGGATGTCTATGAATTCTGATTATCTAGTTGACAGGTTAACCTTTTTTATTTTATGAGCAAATTTTCTGCTATTCTATTATTTATTTATTTGTTTGCATCTCAATCTAATATTTAAGTCTATACAATGTTATCTGGTGCTAGCAAACAGAGAGCTTTTCCATACTTTTATTGGTGGATGTGGAATTTCCTTTTTCTTTTGTAATAGATGACTGGCTTTTTGTTGACAGGCATACTGTGATCAAATTGCTAGTGACCTGCTTCCAGAGCAACCGCAACAAAGAGATGTACATCTCGTTATACAATTGGCTTGGATTCAAATTTATGCTCAAAATAGAATTCTCTTTTCACTCTTAACTTGTTAAGATGTTTGTGGTCAAAAACTTAGATTCTCCACTATCAGTACAGAACTTACAGAACATTTCATTTAGGTGGCTATTTTGAGCTTTTTAATTGAGTCATAATTTAGACCTATGAAATACACACCCAAAATTGAAGCCACATAACACTTTTGAATTGGATTTTCCAATCAGCATTCTTTAATGGTCAATGCTGTTTTTGAATTTGAATCCAAGCTGAACAAATTGTTGTAAATTTTATTTTATGTTTTTTTTCCCTGAACTCCAATGTTTCCATCGTTATCTACTCTGCAATAAGACAACAATTCATAAAAAAAGGCTTGGTCAGTTACCTTATCATAATTGTCTGTTTTGCTCACAACTCAAGGTGCTATGGCTCTGCACAGCACACTGCAAAAGACTCTGCCTTTCTTATGTTCTATTTTCTTTAATTTTCTTTTCTGGACCATTAAAGATCGTATTTACCATTTTAGCACATCACATAAATTTGCAATTAGGAATTTTGACACAGCAGGGACCAAGTGTTTTTTGAGGCCGGCTTCAGGGTTTTTTTTGGTAACTAACCCAAATCACAAACTTATTATGGTGATTGGTGAACCATATTGCATTCAGACTTTCCATAGGCAAGAACTGTGTCAGTTTCAGTGCCAGAACGTTTCAGCTCCCAACTCAGGGCATGTCCCAAGGATCTGGCTAATGATTAAATCTTCATTACAAATGCATCTGTAGTTTAATGACTCAAGGGCATGCTATGCTTGGCAGCAGTCGCACCCAACCTTACAACCCTTAGGCCTTAGCGCTATTTTACACAGCCGGGCAATATGGACTTCGAATTGCATGATATCCACCGTTTTTTGTTTCGATCTCTTCCAATTTGATAGTTGACCTGTAGCCAGGGCGCTGTGCCTACCGCTTGCACTCCTCTGGCAGAACTTGGCCCATTAATTATCAGTTTATCACCGCAGACCTCTCATCGCTAGAATGCCAGAGTCAGTGCACTCCATGAACCATAGAAGTCCAAGGTCAGAAATACAATAACAATTTTACATGCATTGACAAATCGAAATATAATAACCAAACGAATGTTTTTTTTTTTTTTTAACGCGCAAAGGGAATGCATTAATAAGTCCTAGGGGCATCAACATTACAAAGCATATCCAACGAAGCTAAGAGAATGGAAAGCCAGTTACCACAAAGCTGGTCAGAAATTCAAAGTTTAACAACATGGTCCACAACTTTGTTAGGTTGCCTAATAATCTTGGAGAAAGAAATCTCCAGGAAGAAAGAAGACAAACTTATGATATTATGAACTGGAGCTTGGGTTTCCCAACATTGGTGCTTGGCAGGGAACTGAATTACTGCTATAAGCATTTCAGAGTCAAACTCTATGATAAGAGTTGCTATCCCCATATCACGGGCTAATTTTACAGCTTCCAATACTGGTGAGGCTTCTACAACCAAAGGACAAGAGTTGTATACCTTTTTAGCCCAATTGCCGCAAGATTTTAGCCTTCCTTCCAAGCTGCATCACAATTGAATTTAAGAACACCTTTCTGAGGAGGCATCCATTTGTGATTATCTTGTCTTGTAGGAAGGTTAGAAATATCTGCATGGTTTGATTCTAATCATTGGTTCTCATTTAGCAAAGAAAGGATTTGTTTAACTATATTCCTTGAATCCGGATGCTCAGCTCAAACACTGCGTACCATGTGAGCAAGATGGAAACTAGAATCTAGTCGTCAATTGTTAAGTTCGAGAACAAACCTAGTATTGCTTCCCACCACCTTGCAAAAGATTGAAAACCCACCGTATCAAGTTTGTATGCCAAAGGACCAAGGAACCAAGTTGCCCTGGCATGATCACACCAAAATAATAAATGTTCCAAAATCTCATCATTTCTACCGCAAATGAGACAATGTTGCAGCAGTATGCAATAGTAAGATGCATTTGCCAAAATTTCAACCCTTCAATCAATGACTAGAAACAATTATTTTTCACACCATATGCTCTTGAAAATTGAAACTTTCAAGAAATTCGCTATGGCTTCACATTCTCCTATCTAGACATATGGGCAAATCTTGTTTAGAGGTTAGTAAACCTCATGCTAAAATAAGTATTTCAAAACTAAATAGAATATCATTAAATGTTCCAAAATCGTTAGTACCAGAAGAATTATATATTTAGTAGCCAAGCAGAAATACTAGGATAAAATTTTATATGTATTCAATTTTATATTTCATATGCTTCCATGCTAGATAAGATTTAGAACTCCACACGATGCCTAAATTGCAAACGAAATTATGAATTCCCATGCTCCACAATGTTTTATTTCATCAATGCAATAATTGGTTCAATTAACATACTATTCGTAGTCAAATATTAGACTCAACCAAAAACCAAATACCCAGGATATCAAGCAGCATAACGGTCCGAAATTGGAAGAGAAACCACATACAAGGAATCAAAAGACATCCAACATAAGAACATCGAAAGTAACCCTTGTTAAAGTACTACCACCTGCAGACATATCATAAAGCTTTCAAATAAACCTCCAACTTGAAAGTAACCCTATGAAATATCAAAGTCATTCAAACTGCAATCCCAAACAATTGGAAACAGTTGACAGGGCTTTAGAAAAAACAAAAGGAAGAGCTCTAGCAAACTATGAAGAGCAATCACAGCCTACAAACCCATGATTAAAAAATGTCTGCACGAAATAGAGCAATCAGCCACTCTTAACCCCTCTTGGCTTTCAATGCACCCACTGGGATCTTACTCAAAACCTTAGCATCAAACACTGCATATTGCTTTTTTATCTCAATTGTTGCCTTCTCTGCAAATGGATCTATCTTGTCCTCGTACTTCTCATATAGAACTGGCACCGTGTGCAGTAAAACAAAGGCTGTTTTAAGAACAAAACAATCAGTACTCAGGATTACGCCTACAATGACGGATAAAATGTACAAAATATGTTTCAGCGGCCATACTTGTATAAAACAAGGTCAAGAAATTGCACCAACTCCCCACAATTGACAAGACCCACAAGGCAGCTATAACCTGATTAAAAAATTAAAAGAAAATCAACTTTAGAAAATGGATTATAAATATGAGCGATGTCCTATCTGAATAAGTAAAGTAAACAAGGTCACGAGCATGTCAAAGAGTGAAAGAAAGAACATACACAAATCTGACGGCACCAAAACTAAAATAGCATATAACTATAAATGATCTGCTCCAATTCCAACAGAGCCATTAGAAATATAAATAACAGGATAAATACTGAGACATACAACGAGAAACTTCTTCAAATCTTTTCCGGATGCAATATTACGTAGGACTGCAAAACCTCGGTTGATTTCAAATGTCAGTGCTGAAGCAACCTGCAGGAATGGTTCTTCCGGTAATTGAACTTGTGGGATGCGAGGTGGAGTTCTACAACACAAACAGCACATATAGAGTGAATATACATATGTCCTCCAGTTGTTAAATGAAATAAGTCCTACAGTTGTTAAATGAAATAAGTCCTACAGTTGTTAATCCCTCAAACAACACTAGTGAAAAGAATCAGAAGATTACTTATGGATAAATGTATGAACATTGGACCACAGAAACAAGACCGCAAGAGAGAGGATGAAAATATGGCACACTAAAGTAAGTAGGTGGTATTCAATCAACTCAAAAAGAACCCAAATTGCAGTGGCAACTCCAAGCACACTAGCTGAGATCTTCTTGTTTCTCCACAACAACACATCAGCAGCTGCATGTCACACAAATGACACAAGGAAAGGAACACGAACACATTAGCGTCCAGCAGAACAACAAACTAGGATTAGTGATGGCACAGCAACTCTCAAAAAAAACTTACTGAAAAAGAAATTCTAACAAAAATGATGAAATATTTTGAAGTTTTCTTTTAACTAATGCTTATTATGATCAATTGCCAACATAGCTTACTTAGCTGGTCATTCCCTTTTTTCGGCTTGCGTGATTATTAATCAAAGCATCATAACGAATATCTGAATCAGTTATTCCAGAGACAAATCCAATTCCTAATCGAAGATTTCATAAGGAAAATTCTGAAGACATTATCTGCTCTCTGACTCACTGCCTTTTCTAAAGCAGCAAATGCTCACTTTTATTTTACCCCTAAAAAACCAACAAAATCATTTTCAATGCGATAAACCAACGGAGCATAAACACATCAAATCTAAGTCTCTATAACTAGACAGAGTAAAACCTAAACATCAATTAACAAAACATATGCTTAAAAAAAAATGAATTAGTAAAGCAATAAAGCGAAAAAGAACTCTGGTAATACGCACGCTTTCCTCCACCAAAAACCTTGTGTACGGGTTTCTCCCTCCCAAACAACCGAAAAATTTTCGCCTTCACCGAAGAAGGCGAATCCGGTTTTTTTTCCGTTTCCGAATCGGAATCAGAAGACGACGACGAATCGTGAGCGTGAATCTTCTCGCTTATCTTCTCCATCACCGACTCAATGGGACTTTCAGAATGCTCCGCCATGCTTTCGCGATCAGCCAAATCCGATTCAAATTTTCCAACTTCGCCGAAATGAATTTTCCTACAGAATCACGGTAGCCGGGAACTTTGGAGTGACCAATGAGCGACTGAAAATGCAAGTTAAAGTGATGTCGGCTATATTATAAACCGTAGATGGTAAGGTCCGAACCTGAGGTGCGGCAATCGAACCTGGTGGTTCGATAAAATTTGCGTAAAAAGTTAACGCCGTTAGATTTGACAAGATCGAGGAGTGACGACGTTTGCTGAAATTCTGGCAGCGGCGAAGCGCCTTTTTTAATACAAGATAAATGGAGACAATTCAGGGCGGTGGACTTTCAGGTCCTGAAAGGCACCGACCAAGGGGATTGAAGACACGTGGCGAAGAGGAGCGGTGGAAGGATAGAATGGACGGCTGCTACTTCTTGTCGGCCTGACGGACTGAAAAAATCATAATGGGCTCCACGTTGGCCTAACGAGTGGAAATTATAAATTATTTCCATTAAAAAGTTAATATAAAAATCTGAATGCTTTTTACTATTTTAATTTATTTAAAAATAATTAAGTACAATTATTTATTTTTACGTTTAATTATTCAATTTTTTACAATAGATTCCAATTAAAATTTAAATTTTATAATTTTAAAAATAATTTAAATTTATTATTTTAAAATAACTACTTTTTTCTTCTTTAAAATTTAACAATTAAATTTATTCATAAATTTGTTTTTCTCTTAAAATGTTATTTCATATAAAATATTTACATGAAATGGCTGGCAACGTATAATTTCTTCAACTTTTCCCCTCTAAGACGTCAAATCAGAAACATCCAATGACCGAAAGCAAAACCTTTTTGAAAAAAAAAGAAAAACCATAAAGAGAATAAAAAAGGTACGACTAAACAAACCAAAATATGAACTAGCGAAGCTAGTTCTTAGTCTTAGTGCCCATTTGATGTTGAATTTGAAGAGTATAGATTATTTTTTTAATAAAAATATTATTTTAAGTATTATTAAAAAAATAATTAAAAAAATTATTTTATTATTTTAATATTTTTATAATTAAATTTAATTTTAAATTATTTTTTAATATTTTTAAATTAATATATTTAAAAAAATAATTTTATCAACAATAATTTTAATAATAATACTAAATAGATTCTTAATAAGTTGGGTAATTATAGGTACATAACACTGATATTTTTTAATTTATATATTATTTTATTTTAATTATTTAATTTTAATTTGTTTTCAAGAAGTTTTTTTTTACGTGTAATAATAAGTTTTTAAATTATAAAAAATAAAATTAGCTTCTCAATAAATTTTTAGGTTAAAAAAATGTAAAATTACCTTATTAGTATATTTTACTCTTTCTTATTTATATTATTAAATTAGTTGATAATTATTATCAATAAATTTATTTTATTTTAATTAAATTTGTTAATTATATATATTATTATCATTAATTAAAATTAATTTGTAATAACTAAGAAAATAATAATATAATAATAAATTAAAAATTCAAAATAATATTTTATTAATTATGAAACAATAAATAATAATTTATAAATTTATTTTAATTAGATATTAATTTAATATTAATTTAAAAAATTAAACTTAAAAATTTATTATTACATATTAAATAGATTTTTTTAAAATAAAATAAAATTTACAAGTTTTTATTTTAATAAATTAAAATTAAATAATTAAAATAAAATAACCACACAAATTAAAATAAATTAAGATGCATTAATTAAGAAACAGTGCAATTACCTCCTCTGGTCCATTATTTCAACGCCACTCACATCCTCTTCAAGATATTGCAAAATGGAATTTTGGAAAATTTCCTCTTATCTTGGCTCTGCAACTTCAGAGTTCTAGTTGTTGCGTAGTCAGAATCAGTTGTTTATTAGGGGTGGCCCATTGAATTGTAACAATCTAAGCAAGTATATTCAAGCTAAAAAAGAAAAAAATTGTATAGATCTTTCATACTTCTTGTTGGCGTCATAATCAAAAAGGAAAAGCAGATACTATTTTGAAAGGAACTTGATAGCCCATGTTGGCCTACTTCAAGAATTCCATTATTATTGAAATTGGCAAGCTAATTTCTTGGTTGATCTGACATGATTTGCTTGCTTCCTTCACCGAGGTTGAGTTCGCTTGCCTCCTTCCTGCTATAAACTAAGAGAATGAGAAGGAAAAGGTGTGAAATAACATACTCGTAGCTACTTGAAGTTGACATGCAAACAAGGATTTATTTTGAGTATGGTATTTCAACACCGTTCGAGTACAGTCTGAATCTCTTCCATGCGTTGCACTGTACAGGTATCAAGCATAGGAGCCATTTAAATGTGGAAGATTTAAAGCTATCATGAACAGATCATCATCCTTGTCCAGTTTAGGAGGAACAATCCATTTCTGCCTTTTGTACCTTAGCATCTTAAAGGCTTCCAAATAATCATCCAAATCTACTTTCAGACAGAAAAAGCTGTCAATCCACAGTAGACCTCCTGGCCTCAAAACTCTATTTCAATCATACAATATAATGTCCCAGGAGCACAAAATCAATCCAACCATCAAGAATTCTGGTTGTGCATCAAATCCAGGGTATTATCAAAGAATGGAAGCTGTTGATTTATAGTTAAGTAAAGAGGTGCAAGTCCCCGAAGAGCTATCATTTCACTTTAAGGTGCTCCAAGATTGGTAGTTGCTGAGACTATTGTTACATTCAACTTTCTCATTCGAGCTGCAAAAGTCCCTGCTACCGCACTGAAATCCAATCCGATTCTAATCTCTCCAAACTTAATGTTAAGCACTTCAGGTATCAGAATATCTGCAGTAGGATTCATGTTGAGATCAAGATTTGTGTGTTTGATCCATCTGGCATTTCATGAGCTGTGAGATTGAAGCAATCCGCACACTTAAAGAACCCCTGGCGAAGTTTTTGCATCTATACTTGCACCAGCGGACATTTCTATTATTAGGAAGCTTCCACATGGAGTCATTTTATAGGGAATGGCTTGCTGTATAGTTGAGGGGCTCTTGAGAAGCGCCTCCTCCTTGGCAATGGATCACATCCATGAACCATAAGCCTCTGAGCCAGTTTCCAGTCATCATTGCGGAATTCCCCAATATCGTAATCCATATACTCTTCAAGCTCTTTCCTCATGGCAAAACAAGCGTGGCCAGTGCTTGTGAACGTTCTATTAGCTCCCATGAAGTTTTGTTTCCCTAATCTGTTGGGTTTGATCCTTAAATGCTTTCGAATCTCTTCTATCAGGAAGAAATCAGCAGGCTCATCTGATCTTTGCTTTTGCCTTAGTAAAGGATGGAGGGCTCCAATTTCAGTGTTTTGCTAAGGGGCTCCTTCATCTGAAGGCGAAGATGCCTGTAACGAATCAATGTGCCCCAAAATTGATGCAAGAAAAGCAACATCTCTTGACAAAAAGAGTAGCTGATGATGAATCCATTCGCAAATCTTTTATCTCTATAATTTATTTATGGACTTTTTGAATGATAGCGTCCACAGTTACACCTACATGATCACTTCTAATGTTGCTTTGATGCTCAATGTGAACATGATTGCAGAAGTTATGAGAAATAAAAAGCAATCTGATAGAGTAGAATTTGAACGAAGTAGCAATACGGATCAAAAGAATTAAGATTCCAAGCATAAAGATTGGTCTGTGAATTACTCCATCCCACCTTCCTAACTTAACAGAAACATGAGGTTTTCCCATCTGTCTTAATGAGTAGATATTGGAAAATATTCACAGATGACCAAAAAAAAAATTGCATTAGCTGCAAAGGCTTGCAAACTCTACCAAAACCAAGTATCAAATGAACTATAATAACTCACATTTAAACATTCAGAGATGCCAAATTCACATACAACTTATGATACAACATGAAGAATACCTGAGACTTTGAAGCTGACAGGTATTGGCAGGGAGAGGCAGGGGAGGAGGATGAGTCTGGTGAGTTTGAGAATAGATCATATTATTTTATTTGGCGAACAATCTTGAAAGAAATTGTAAATGGAAGATTAGAAGCTCTAATTTATGATTCTATTGAGCTTTGAGCTTCTTGTTAATATTTGCTAAACTATCTAGTTAGGTTTACTGAATATATAATCTCTATGCCAGTAAGAAGCCTACAGCCCGTGTGTGCGTTTGTTTCCCTTTACTGTCAAAAAAAGAAGCCTGCAGATTGTAGTCAACGCTTCCATCAAATTATAAACCTACAACACATTACATATTACTCAGTCGTCATCTCGTTTTGCTAAAGATCCCAGTTTCCTGCAATAATATAATACGGTAACGAACAAAAAGGAGGCATATATAATAAGCAATCAGGGAAAAAAAAATCTTTTATATCCTTTCCTGCTGTAATATAGAAAACACAAAGCCAGAATGTAACATATATCAATGGATAGACATTCGTGCTACGCGTTTCTCGCAAATTTTGCTCCTTTCTGGAGCGCTTATAAAATAAGACAAAAGATTTAACCAGACAAGGGCCGCTGCCCGGCAGTTGAATTGGCCACAAATACAAACAATTTGCTTGACAAAGAAAACATAAAAGCAGGCGGAACTGCAGGGCAAAGAAAAGTTGGTAGAAAAATGGTAAGAGGGATAAAAGGCATTCTTAGATGATGTTATATCAGCGGTTAGCCTTAGATGTACTTAACTTTCCCTTCTGTATGTTACAAGTTGCATTGCTGTTTTCATTATGGGACTTCAATAGACTTTAACTACGGTTGCCGAAAGGTTTGGCTGAGTTAGGGGAAGTGAGTTAGCACCGAAGAGAAGACACTACTGAAGGAAATAATTCCGCAGTACCCGATACACAAGCGATGTTTTGCCAATGAAATTATCAAGAAAGAATGAAAAACTACAAAGAAAGGAGCTTTCTTTATGAACTTTTTATGAGGAGAAAGTAGACTGGCAAGCAGAGAGTGATATATTGTTTAATTCTACAAGGAATTAGGGTGGAAAATTGTTTAGTTCACTTCACTGTAATGAAACAGTAACACAGAAAGTAGTTTGTTTTCCATTCTCTGCCTTAGCAAACCAAAATCACAATTTATCAGTAACAAAAAAATGAAAATCCAAAATCCCACTACCTATGCCTATTCAGAAATTAACAAAATTTACAATTTCAATCCCAAAACACACGATAAAAGACCCCCAAATCACTCACCACCACTCCAAAAACAACCAAACAAGATCAAATCACCTCCTCCTCCTTCGATCAGCAGCGTACTGCGACAGTGGCACCACCTCCGACAATGGCGTAGACAGCGGAGTCGGAAGCGGTGAGTTCCGACATACCGGACAAGACCCATTAAGTTTCAGCCAAGCATCGATACAACACAAGTGAAAATAATGTCTGCACTCCGGCATCATTCTTAGCATCTCGAAATCCTTGTACTCGCACAAACAGATCGGGCAAGTAGTACTATTTCCGTCCAAACTCCCATCTTTAGTGAACTGAAATTTCGGATATGAATTGATCACCGCCTGGTCGAGGCCAATTGTTGCACTTTCTTGGTCACGTTCAAGGTCACTCTCGTCTTCAGCCACGAAGATAATGCGAGGGAGAATTATGCCATCAGAGAGAGAATTCGGGTTGTTGTTTCGGTTGTTATCGTTGTTGTTTGCATTGTGGGAGCGGTTGCGAGAGTCACGGCAGCAGATGTAGGAAGCAAGGAGTAAAGTGGAGAGGAGGAAAAGGAAACCAAGGGCTATGGCTATGGAATAGCCAAGACCGAGATTGGTGAGGTAAGTGGAGGAAGGAGGAGCAGTGGTGGTGACGGGTGAAGAAATAGCGGGGATGGCAGTGGCGGTGGTGGACATTTGAAGTTACAGAGGTATTGAAGGAACCCATTTGGAGGAGAAAGAGAAGGGATTAGGGGAGATCTTTTGGGGGGAAGGTGGGTGGATTTTCCAGCTGCTGCATTTAATACTAGGTTTAGAAACAGGGCAAGGCATTTAATGATAGGGGGAAGGGGGAGAATCCTGGGCTTGGGTTGGGGATGGATGGGCCTGTTGCTCGGAATTTGCAGAACATGATTGGCGTCGAGGTTCTAAGAAGTGGTTTTGTCGGTATATTCCACGTGTGAAGTACATTTGGTCAAAAGATTTCTCATGATTTGTCATGATTGAAGCGAGTCTTGTTCTTGTTGTTTATGCGCTGAATGCGCATTTCCACTAAGCGTAGCCGCCGGTTGGTTTTAGATTTTTTTTAAGTTGAAATTCACAATTTTAATTTAATAATTGAATGTTTATATTATAAAAATAAAAATACAATTTTAACTTTTGATAACTTTATATTTTTGAAAAATAATTCAAACACTAAAGAAATTATATCATGAAATTAAGAAATTAAAAAGACATATACTTTCTTATATAGTTGAATTAAAAACTTTAGTATTCTTGAAAGAAAAAATTATAAACTTAAGTATTTCAAAGAACTCAGCATAGTTAATTTAACACAGCATGTGTTTGGTTGATGATAATCCCCCCACTCATTATTTTCCAAATTAAACTTTGGTTTTCTTAGATCTAAGGAGTAATTTTTCATTAAATTTTTAATTTTTTATGGAGTTAATATTGAATCAAACTGAAAGTGATTCTTTTTTTTCCTTTTTTTTCTTTTCTGAGTGTTATTATTTTTTAATTTATATGTATATATATTTTTTATTAGTGTTCGGATTTTGAGTAATTTTTATACCTTAAATTTTATCTCATATTTTATTTTTATTTTTTATTTTTAATTTATTATTAAAAAATTTTAAATTAATTTTATTTTAAAATAATATCTCTAACACGTAATACCAAGTTTTTAAATTAAAAAATGTCTAAAAATATTAATTTAGCACTTTTTAATAAATAAATTCTTCACTTTTAAAAAAAATAGATCGTTGTAATGATATTAATATTTTTATAATAAATTAAATATTAATTAAAATAGCTTGTATTTTTTAGTATGAGAAAAAAATAAATAAAAATGAAATTTTATTATTTTTTTAAATTAAAAATTTATTATTATAAATTAAAAGAATTTTTATGAAATAAAATTAAAATTAAAAAATTTTTTATTAAAAAATTAATATTAAAAGATAAAAATAAACACAAGACAAAGTTTACGGGTAGACTTAAGGCACTGGAAGTAAGAAAAGCACAAAAACAGTTGAATATCTCAAGCCCGTGTACATGTGGGCCTTGGTGGTTTAGCTAATTTGTGGAAGCGGACTTCATTATAAAGTATAAAGCTTTGACGAGGGCAAATAGACAAAATCAATTAATCCATATTTGTTTTTTTTAATAAAAAAACATCATTGTTGCAAATCAGAAAACATAGCTGATAAAACAAGAACAGCAGATTGGACGCCAATCCTGCAGATCAGCCTAAGAAATTGCACAAGTGGCTGATAGGTGCGCCACGCAACTTGCAGACCTCCTAATATAAGCGACAAAATAATTAATAATTTCTTTAAGTAAAACTTGGCGATTTGAGGTTAAACTACTAAAATAAGATAGATCCCTGTAGAACTCATTTACTGTCCGGACAAAAACAAGGGAATCACTTTCAAAAATATTATTTTTCAAAGACCTCCTTTTCACCCACCTCTTTTTCACCCAACTAAGGGCCTCCCGGAAAGATATTGCTTCTACAATTGTTGCATCTGGGACACTAGCATGAGAGACCTGGCATGCATTTAAAACTTTCCTTTCATGATCATAAACTACCCAGCCTGCCCCAATCTTCCCCACCCCAGCAAAAACAGATGCATCAATGTTGCATTCCAACATACCGACAGCAGACTGCATCCAACGCACGACAGAGGGAGAATTTGCTACAAAAACTTCAAGACACAAAATAGGCTTAGACTAAGCCTCTTTCCACTGCTGAAAAAAAGAGGACGCCTTCAAGAGAATCTGGGTAGCCATAGCAGGTCTCCTATTCAAAAGCATATCATTTCTAGCAAACCAAATAACTCAAAGAGTAGCACAAAACGCCATCAGGTCCTTCTTTCTTAGAACTCTAAATATTTCCTCCAACCATGCTATAGCTCTATTTTGAGAGAGAATAGACAAACTAGACAACTGAAGAACTTGTGGTAATATCATACGCCAACAATCATGAGCCAAACAACATATAACAAATACATGCCTCCAATATTCAATCTCCAGGCCACACATAGAACACAATATGTCCACATCCACATGTCTCTGCAGCAATAAACTCTTTAAAGGGACACAATTAGAACCCAACCTCCAATAAAATTTTTGATCTTTAAAGGAATTTTCAATTGCCACATCTTATTCTAGAAACCAAATGACTCCCCAGGAGAACTTGCATTAAAATCATCCATAAGCCATCCATATGCACTCTTAACAGTGAAAATTCCCTTATGGCAGTGAATCCAGAATCTGACATCATCCCTCCTTGTTTGCAATAAAGGAATTTGACCAATTAGAGCAGCATCTCTGTCATTAACAAGGTTCCTTATAATTTCCATATTCCATGATAACCCATCATCCGTCATTAACTAACAAACCAACTGATAATGAGATATCACAGAAGCCACTGAACTTACGTAAGGATTCATACCTGAAGGAAGCCATGGATCTTGCCAAATGGAAATAGAAGCTCCCGATCCAACGTTCCATCTTAAACCAAATCTCAAAATGGGAATAGCAGCCCATACACTGCACCACACATAACTTGGATTATATCCAAACTCTGCTTGCAAAATATCAGACCGTGGGAAATAATGAGCTCCATACACTCTAGTTACAAAAGAATTGGGATTACTTAATAATCCCCAAACTTGCTTTCCCAGTAAAGCTAAATTAAACTCATAAACCCTGTGAAAACTCAAACCACCAACAACCTTAAGCCTGCACAAAAGTTCCCATCTCTTCCATCTTATTTCACCCTGACCTCTACCACCAGAACCCCACCAAAAAGAGTTCATCATACATTCAAGCTCAGCACACAGATCTAGAGGCAACAGAAACACACTCATAGTGTAAAAAGGAATAGCTTGAACCACCGACCTTAATAAAATCTCTTTTCCTACAGGAGATAAAAATTTTGCTTCCACCTTTGAATATGCTACCATACTTTATCTCTAATAATAGCAAAAACCTCCTTCTTATTCCTTCCCACAGCAATAGGCAACCCCAGATAATACCCTAAATCCGCAATCTCTCAAATCTGAAGCCTTTGTCTAATTAAAAACTGAACATCATTGTTAGTATTCGCACTAAACTCTATGGAGGACTTCTGGAAATTTATAACTTGACCTGATGCCCTTTCATATAGTTGTAAACAATCCTGAATGGAATCACATTAGCTATAAGTAGCTCTAAAAAAAAGAAAACTGTCATCTGCAAAAAACAAGTGGGAAATAGGCCCGGCCTCTCGTTCAACTCTACAACCATGAATAAGACCTGGCCCCTCCCTATGCCTCAGCAAAGCAGATAATGAACAAGTATGGAGATAAAGGATCTCCCTGCCTCAATCCTCTAGCTGGAATAACTAGGCCAATTTCTTTACCCTGCTAAAGAATAGAATATCTTACTGAAGTTACACACATCATTATGAGCTCAACCCATCTAACATCAAAACCCAGTTTCAATATCATGCCTTGTAAATAATCCCATTCAATTTGATCATTAGCTTTACTCATATCTATTTTTAAAGCAGTTGTGCCATCCTTACCTCTGATCTTCCTTTTCAGAAAATGAACTACTTCAAAGACTACTATGATATTATCAGATATTAACCGACCAGGAATAAAAGCACTCTGAAAAGGAGAAATAATATCTGATAATACACCCTTCAATCTATTGGCTAAGACCTTAGCAACCATTTTATAGAGGACATTACAAAGAGCAATTGGTCTAAAATCAGCCATAGTACGAGGAGATTTCTTCTTAGAATCAACACTATGTGAGTATCATTCAAACCAGAAGGAAGCACACCATTATTCAAATAAGATAAACAAGCAGTAAACACATCATTACCTACAATGTTCCAAAAGCGTTGATAAAAGGCCAGACTCATACCATCTGGGCCTGATGATTTGTCTAGATGCATAGAATTAATAGCCTATTTAATCTCCTCCCAAGAGAAGTCTACTGTGAGAGCTAGATTTTGTTCCTTCGAAACTACATGAGGAAAACAATAAAAAATAGGAGCACCATCGCAACCCGAAGAACTAAAAAGAGAGTTGAAGTACTCCAACATCAGCTCCTCCAAACCCGACCCCTAATCTCAACATTTCCCTTCATCATCCCACAAGCACACTATAGAATTCTTCCTTCTTTTTTAAGAGGCTTAAGCATGGAAGAATTTGGAGTTAGTGTCTCCCTCTCGCAACCAAAACTCTTTTGGACGTTGCTTCCAGTAGACATCCATCTCTTGAAATAAGCCATCTAACTCCTTCTTAATTGTATCATATTGAGAAATAGAGAAAGAATCATGTCTTAGGTGAAGCAAAATAGGACGACACTTACAACCTGCGATCTGGGATCTAATATGTTTCAAACGACCACCCCCCATAAAAAGAGAGATCCGTCCATAATCTGATATTTAATCCAATACAGAACGCTGATTAGGATAGCCCTAACTCCTTTTCACAACTTCTCTACAAGCAGGATCTCGCAGCCAAAAATTCTCGAACCGAAATTTAGCTTTCCCCCACACCATAGTGGCTGGACGCATTGAAAGGAAAATAGGAAAATGATCAGACGAAGTAAAATCCACATTAACTAACTTCGCACCCTTGAAATGAGAAAGCCAAGAGGATGTCACAAGGGCCTTATCTAGTCACTCCTCAACCCAACTAGCAGTCCCTCTACCCCTTTCCCATGCAAAGGGATAGCCCTCCATACCCAAATACAACAAACCACAATCTTGGCAAGCCTCCTAAAAGCCTTGGAGAAGCCACAAAGGATGAACATGCCTGTCTTTCTTCTCAGATAAAGCAAAGATATCATTGAAATCCCCAATACAACACCATGGTAAAGAGGATTTTTTACTTAACATACATAACAGCTCCCAAGACTCCCTTCAAAGATTACAATCCAGTTGCCCATAATACCCAGTTAACCTCTAAACAGGAAATGAGTTTAATGAAGCAGACACATCAATGTGAAATTTCGAATGGCTAAGCAATTGAACCATTGACTTCTCTTTCCACAACAAAGCAACACCACCACTCTTGCCCCACACTGTCCACCGAAAAACTGCTCTCAAACCCGATAACACAATGAACATAATCAATTATTTTTTCATTAGTTTTAGTTTCAAGAAGAACAATTATGGTGGACCTTAGGATTAGAAATGACCGTGGGTTGCCCAGCCCACGACAATTCTAATTTCAATAACTCATAAGGCCCGATGGGCCTAAAGTCCAGGACCCACTGCTATCTCAGGAATTATCAAACTATCAGAGTCTTCCATAATGACTTCCTGTGCTGTCTCATTTGGACCTAAACTCTCTTGATGTCGTCGTTTGGCAGTAAAGACAACACCATCTCATGTGGGAAGCGTAGGAGTTGGAATGGACCACGTCTTTACCCTTATCAATAATCAAACGTGCAGGTCCTTGCTGGTTACCCAATACTATCTCACGTCGCTCACATCCCCCAGAATTCGGCTGATAATAATCATTGGAGCAATTTGACCCATCACCTTGGTACTATTCTTGACTCACACCACCCACCACCGTCTCCTCCATTGAGAGCTGAAATTGAAGCTAGTGGTCACCAGACCCTTGTATATTCTGTCTAAAAGATGCTCGAAGTTCAGGTCCATAAACACGAGGTAAAGGAGCACCCTCAGCTTCAATCAATAGATGACAAAAACTTCAGTGTGACCCAAAATGCCACACATAAAACAAAAGGAAGGGAGTCGTTCATTAATAGTAACCCAAAACTAATCACCACCCAATTGCTTTATCTTCATCTGCTTTTTAAGAGGGTAGCGAACATCAATACGAACTTGAATATGCATATAAGTTCTCCATATCCCCATGAAATTATTTGCATCTGCTTCCACGAACTCACCTACGTAATTGCCAATGTGCTGGGTTACTTTTACAAATATGAAACTATGTGGTAAGGCATGCACCTGGATCCAAAACGGTGCATGAAACCGCTGAACTTCTTGTGGTTGTTCTGTCTCACTGAATTTATGAATGAGCAGAAGGTGTTGATCAAATGTCTACGGTCCCAAATCAATCACCCTATCCATGTCGGCCTTATGAAAGAACTGGAACACAAATAGAGAATGATCAACTTCTCTTGCTTTTTTAAATCAATGCTAATTTTTCATTAATATTTTTACCTAGATTCAATTCACGTGAATTAATAAATAAGTAAATAAATTTTATATTTAATATTAATAAATTCTATAATAAATATATCCCTTAATATATTTTAAAATTTATCAAAATCAGGCTTAGAGAGAAAATTTCCGAAGATGTACTCCTTTTGTTCCACGGAAAAAAATATATATATATATATATATATATTTCACATTTTTTAGCGTTTGGAACACTTAAAAAAATTAATCAATGAAAAATATTTTTTCAATAAAAAAAATTAAATCATTTTTAAGAAAAATAACTTTATTCTTTCAAAAGAGAAAGTCATTATTAATTTTTTATATTTTAATAATTTATTAAAATAAAAAAACACTTATATAAATGAAATAAATATATATCATTAATTTAAAATTATAATCAAATAATGAAAAATATTTTAAGAAAAGATATTTTTTATTTTTTATAAAAAATATTTTTTATATATAAATTATTTTTTGTGAAATAAATGACACTTTAATAAGATAAATACAATTTCAACAAATCGGTAAGCACTGATTTTTCCAGATGAGAATTGTAATTTTTTATTTGTAATTAGAAAAATGGCCCAGTTCTTAAATGATACAGTAAAATGAAATTTTTTTTTTTTACCTATTATGATAGACTAAGTGCTTACTCGTTCGGTGTTGAAATTTTAATAAAATAAGTAATTTTAAAAAATTATTTTATTATTTTAAATTAAAACTTACTAAATTTTATTTTGAATTAATTTTTAATATTTTTGCATAAATATTTTCTTAATAGAAGTTTCATCACTAAACAGACCCTGCATTGTGTTCTGACAGTGACAGCGTGCAAAATTTCAAGAAACCAACAAACTCCATGGGTCACGAGACGGACAGTGGAGGTCTGATCCCCCTATCATATTCGTATTTTAAAAATTATTTATAATTTATGAAAATTATTTTAAATTTTAATACCCGGTCAATCAATTTTTGTTTTTTTTTTTTTTTAGTGCTAAAACTCCAATGGCTATTTGGCAGTTTTCCAATAGGGTATAATATTATAAAAGATGCGTTTTGCTCACTCAACCAACAGCGTTGACTTCAGAACTTTATGAAAATGAAATTTAAGGAATATTTCAAGGCTTAACAGTTTCTCCAGTTCTCTTGTACAACATAACTTCACACAATAACACTAGGCCTGGTCACTGGTTCAATCAGGGCTAGTTTCGGTTGAAATCAATGGTTTAGGTTTTGGAGAAAGAGTGAATTGTAATCAGATTGGATTAGTCTGATTCTAATGGATTTTAATTTATAGCCGGTTTTGATTTGGTTTAAAAGCAATTTCAATTTTAATTTATGATGATTTTAATTTCACTTTAAAAATAAGTTAATCTACGTGAAATTTTTTAAAAGATATCAATTTTTTAAAATTTAGCTTAAATTAGGTTGAAACTAAGGATGTGAATCGTTGATTTTGATTCTAATTCGAGATTTCAAAAAAGAGTTTTATAATTTAGTTCAAAACCAATCTGAATTACTGAAATATAATCTTAATCGATTATAAATTTGATCTGCGTACTGAATTTTTTTTTTTTTTTCAAGATCAGTTCAACAAAGAAGTATTTTACATATATAGGAAACTAAATATACGTCTATATCTCACAATCCATAAAATAATAGTAATAATAATAAAGAAACAAAACAAGAGGCAATTAAGCATACCAATATGTACCACTAAAGGTCAACCTTTTTCCTGCACTTCTGTGCCTGAATTGCCTGGGATGAAATATTAACTGTGATAGTGCAATTCATCTTCACTGTAATATGCTTCTTAATAATATTCAGAAGTTTGACCCTCCCTGGAATTTTTGAGTAGCTGTCCATGGTCAGGAGCCCCGTGCCCGCTTCAGTGTTCAGATTTGGGTTGGAAAGCAAATTATCAGTGATTATATCCACCGTAACATTCATCCGCAAGGTACGTCGCGCTTTTGCGCGGCCTGGCGGGCCTCGAGCCTCCCCGACAAGCTCTCCATGGTAGTAAAGGGCTGAAGTGGTGTTACTATACTTGAACGATGCTATGTTAGGATTTTTCACTGAAACATCTGCAATCAAAGACATGTTGGTCCCTGGCTTAGGGATGGTGTTGTTGATTAGCTCGAGATGAGTGATGATCACACGATTCAATCTGATTGAAGGGTTCTTGACGCGAAAAAGGGTGAAAATTAATATAACGATCACTATGGCGGGGACGAGCAATACTGCTGTGATGCACCCGCAGCATTTCATGCATTTTCTGCGACGCAGCTTTTTTAAGAGAAGGGCAGATTCTTCGTCATCGCTGCTTGTGCGGTCTGTAACCGGGGCTAGAGGCCTTACCTGCTCGTGTTCCACCATGGCCGGAGATAGTGAAGAACAAGGGAAATGGTTAATTAAGGTCGGAGTGGTGGTGGTTGAAACTTGAAAGTGCTTGTGTTGTGGTTTTATAATGTAATTAAGTAATGCATGAGGTAGCAGTAGCACCAATGGGGAGGGCAAGCTCAACTTTTATTCAACTTGTTAGCGTCATTTGATTTGATTTAACATATTTGGCGCGTTTAATATAAGCCCAATAAGTTTAATAATTTTTATGTTAAATATTCATATTAAAATTTATATTAAATTAATTAAAAATTTTATAAACAAAATAATAAATGCATAAATTTTAATTCGATATAATCTAAATATTAATGGACTCATTTTTATATAAAATCGAATTTACAATAACCCATCTTAATATACATTGTATTTTGTCCTAACGAAAGATATTTAAGTATTGAATGTTGACTTATGGCAAATTGCAATCCTTTTTGGTAATTACATGTTCATTAGGGAATGGGCATTTGGTTAATCAAATAAAATCAAACTAAATTTTACGCTAATTAAACTTTTAATAGATTCTAACTATAATAACTGAGTCAAACTGAAATTGAGAAAAAATCAACCTAACAAAAATTAAAATATTCAATTGATTATTAATTATAATTGAATTAATAGAAAAAATAATATATATTTTGTATTATTAATTAATTTATTGTTAATAACATATATTTTAATAATTTTTTATATATAAAAATAATAAATAAGATTTATTATTAATACAATAATAATTACAATTAGATATTATTAATAAATTATAAAAATAATAATTTTAAATATTGTATTATTAATAAAAATATAATTAATATATTAATTAATATAAATTCAATTAATTCGAATACCAATAAGAGATAACTAAATTAATAATAAAATATTTTTAAAACAATAAATTAAAAAATAAATCAAATCAAATTTCATCGATTCAATTATATAATGCATTGCACTATATTCATTTAACATTTGAATTTTGTCACATCTAATATTATCATTTTTCTACCAATTTTATTAAATTAAAGAATTACTGCCTTCTTTCTAAACCTTGAGTGCCTGCACATGGTTATTATTAATTTATTATTTTATATTTACTTTCTTTATTTTATTATATATATTTTTTATATTTATACTTAAATATATTTTTAAACCAATTTATGCATATAAATTAAATTACATTAAATTTTCATATTAAGTAAAAGTAACAATAATAAAATAGTGATCATAAATTATAAATTTAAATAATATCTAAGAATTTTATTTTCTCCGATTATATTTATTTTTATAGATTTAAATTTTTATGCTTTCTATAATAATTAATAATATATTTTATAAATTTAATTTTAATTATTCTATAAATTAAATACATATTTAAAAATATTTGTACTTTTTTTTTTGTTAATTACTCTACATCTTATTTTTGGTGACCTATTTTACCTATATCAAAATTATATTAAATAAATAATACGTTCTAAATTTATAAAGAAGAAAAGAAAATGATATTAACTATAATTATGTGAAATATAAAAGATAATAAAATAATAATTAACTTTTAATTTTCTTTTGAGAATAAATGGTTAAATGATAAATTAATTTCAGGTTAATTATGATATATAATAATTCTTATGTATGCAAGAAATTAAATTTTCCATGAATATGTGTAGGAAAAAATAATTAAAAAAATTAAATAAAATTATTTTTACATAATCACATCTGCATATAAAAACAATTAAATAAAATATTTTCTATTAATTAGTTTATAAATTAGTTAAGCAATTTGCTATAATTACGAGTGAAAACTAATTTCATTTGTTAAATTAAAGAAGGAAAAAAAATTCTACTAAGCATTAGTTGAGAAATTTCTTACTAAAATGGGTGAAATTAATTTATTAAAAAAAAAAAAGAGAAATAAGTTGAAAAATAGTTAAGTAATTTCCTATTAATGTGGGTGGAGATTTTTTTATTAATCATTGTATAAAAAGTAAATAATTATGAAAGTTCTTACTAATTTAATTAGTATTTAATTTGTTATTATTTTAGCAAGTCTAACTCCTTCTCATTGTATGTCATGTGACAATATATATATATATATATATATATATATATATATATATAATTTTAATTTAAATATTAATAAACTATTTTTATATAAAATCGAATTTATAGTGGCAGCATTTTAATATATTTTGTATTTTGTCCTAACCAAAGATATTCAAGCATTGAATGTTGACTTATGGCAAATTGTAATCCTTTTTGGTAATCACACATCTAATTAACATATAGTTTTTGTCACGTCCATGCTTACCAATTTTCTACCAATTTGATTAAATTAAAGAACTACTGCCTTCTTTCTTAAACCTTTAGTGCCTAGATATTTAATTGATTTGACTTGGTCATTAATTTTTGAAATATTTAATTAAGTATAATATATAGGGATAACAATAAATAAAATTTGTGTGAGTATTCGACTTAATTAAATTATTATAGTATAAATTTAAATAGTATATAATCATGTTTAAAAATGATCGAGTTCGAAGAATAATATCTGTGATGAAATTGAGCCAAATTTGAGTTTTACATTATGAATATTCATTATTCAAATATGTTTATATAAATATATAATTAATTATAAAATATATATATTTTTATAATAATATTTATATTTTTTATTTTAAATAAAATAAAATAAAATTTAAATATCTTATGAAATTATTAAAAAAATTAAAATATAAATTATTAATAAAAATAATTTTTTATATAAATTATTAATTAAATACTTAAAATTGAACAGATTCAAATATTTTTTAGTAATAATAATCAGATTTAATACGAATTCGAATAATTGATAATAAATTTTAATTAAATTTGAAATGAGTTTAATTTTTAAAAATATTAATCAAATTCAAGATTGAATATAATAATTTTTACAAATATCATATTTATTGTCATGTTTATATGGTAAAACAATTAACTATTCACCATTTATATGAACTGAAATTAATAATAAAACATAATTAAATTGCATATGAGAAAGTTTTATGCTGAGACATAATCCGACATTATTATATAACCAATCCCCAACTCAATTAAAGGAAACCCTAAATGCTTGTCATCTAGATTAAAGGAAAGACTTTTATAATTAAAAGAAAAGAAGGTAACTCAGTCGATCTCATAGCAATATATTATAATACAGAAAAAAAAAATAAAAAATGATTTATTTTTCTTGAAAAGAAAGAATATCAAGAAACTGCTAACGTTGGCAGACTATGCAGTCAGCAGGGTATTGGTTAATTGCCTAATTGTCCACCAACTACAACCCAACATTTCTTCCACATAATTAATAAATGGGAAACTTGTTTTGCCCGGCATGCCAGAATTTAAACAAAAAATTTAATACATATATTATATATCATAATAAAATAGGTAACTCATTAGCATCTCCATGATGCGTGGAGTATGTTAATTTGTATTTTTTTTTATAAATTTTAATAATTATTTTTAAATTTATTTAATTATAATATTATAATTATTTAATTTTAAAATGTGACTTAAAACTTCTTAAAATTTTAAATTTTATATAATAAAATATCTAATAAATAAATAATTAAAAGTTAGAAAATTTTATTTTATAAAATAAAAAGTTAGTGGGATTGATTGTAAAATAGTGACGATTGTTAAAATTTATCTTTTTTTTAGTAAAATTAAATTTAATATTATTAAATTAAAATTAATTAATGAGTACACCAACCTATTTGACCGTTTTCAAATTTCATATATTCAAATTTACTGATTCATGCAGTTGATTATTGGTAGCTGGTAAGTTGCTAATTGATCCTTGTGGTAGATCAAAGATGGCTTGCCTTTCTTCTTCTTTTTTTTTTTTTTAATTACTTTCCGTACAATTTGTTTTTAAAAATATCAAAATAGTAACGGAATCAAATCATGTAACTTGAGATACAAAATGTAGGTATTTTGCATTTATCTTTGATCAATATTTTATAAGTTAGATTGTAAATTTGATTCACTCTATTAATTTAATAACTAATCATCTCCCACATATTGTGTGATTGTGATGTTAAAAAAAAAAATTTCAATAACACATATGATATTGTTTTATTTAATTAAAATGTTATTTTGAAAAATAAACACAAACAAAGGCACAGAAAACACAAACAGAGTTAAAGGGATAAAGCAAGATCCCGTCAAAGTTTGTATAAAATAATCAAATTTTAACATTCCCAGTATGCAAAAATAAGCCATACGTACGCAAAAACAGAAGTGGAGATGCGGGGTATCGATCCCCGTACCTCTCGCATGCTAAGCGAGCGCTCTACCATCTGAGCTACATCCCCAGTTCACTTTGTAATTTCACAAATTATTAAATTACGAACAGCTACTGTTCTTGTAAAGCCTGTAACCGGACATTATTAGTATTACTACAGTTGAATTGATACTAAAATAAAATAATTTAGCTGCAATAGAGCAATATATATTGATTAGATAATATTTAAACATATAAAAAAATGTTATTAGTTAAATCAACCATAATCAATGAGTTAATTTTAAATTTGTTGTGCATAATGATTACTGATATTTCTCAAGTAGAAGTTTTAATGGTATAGTAAGCTAACAATACAATAATTTTGTGATGGATTGAAGGGTGATTGATAATGTTAATGATAATGGCAATGGAGGTCATGTTTATATAATTAATTTTGATAATCACATAGCAAATTTGCTCAAGCTAACTATCTTAAGCCGAAGCCATGTTGGTTAGAAATTGAGTGGCTCATTACTTAAGATTTAATTAGTAATATCAGCCTTCATTGGATGCTCAAAGCAAAACACATGCATCTATCTTCGTTCATGAAGAAAATGATTCAAACATAAATCTGTGTGAAGACAGCAACAACAGGTCTTTCAGAGTTTAAACATTCACAAGTTTACAGTACCATATCTCACACTAGTAATGAAAGGTCTTTGATTGGTAACAAAAGCAAGATATAGAAGAAGGCATAAGCCAGAATAGGCGAGGGTATCAGAAGAAATCAGAGAGGGTGGGGAGCTTCACCTCGCCTTTACTAGAGAGGGGAATGGTGAAGTTGCCAATGATAGGAAGGTCAATGGTGAGACCCACTTCTAATTCATAGTCTATGTCCCAGTCTCTGCTAATGTCCCTCACCAGGCTCACTAGTATGCTATGCGGCACATTCACTGGCACATTCAGAATTGTTATGTCACTTGCCTTCAGTGATCCAGGGTCAGGCATATTCCCTGATGCAATCACTCTGTTCCACATAAACCAATCACAAATCACATTAACATTATCAGTTAAACATACTAAACCTGTAAAACACTTGCAAACTTCCTAAAATCATAAAAAACTGAAAGGAATTAGTTTAATTTGAACTGAATTAGAATCATCTTATACATTTTCATTTGAATCAAAATTGAGTGTTTTCCTTAAAAAAAAAAAAAATTTGAATCATTAAATTTCATCAAAGCTGAAATCAAAAACGAAAAATCTTATAGTTTGATTCCAATTTCTTAAAATTAATAAATATCAGATATGAAAAATCAGACTTTTTGCTATATGATGATCCGGAATATATACACAGTAATTATCAGATAAATACGGCAATGATCAAGCAAAGCACCAGAACTAAAAATGAAAAGGAAAGGAAAACGAGAAGAGATCGCAGATCGAACCTGCCATCGCTTTTGAGAGTGTAGGAGACTTCACAAATGGGCAGTGGATGGCTGTATGGATTATTGACAGAAATCTTGGCAATATATTCTACGCGATCACGGTGGACGCTACTCAGATCCACGTCTGAGACGGTAGCCTCCGGCTTTTTTATGTTGGCTACCTTCTCCGCCACAAAATTCTTCGCCTTGTCCACCAGCTGCGACATTGTAATTGCAGAATAGGAAAGAAAGACAAAATATCAAAATGAAGAAAGAATATAGAAAGATTGATTGCTAAAGGACTGCTTATATAGCTATTATTTTGATAAGATTCTTCGGTAGGTGCTTTGATCGTGACATGTGGGGAAACTTCGTGTACAGCTCGTGGTTTCTCCGTTTTAGAAGATCTGTGTAATACTTAATTTCATCCGTCTCTTTTCAGCTTCAAATTCAAGGCAGATGGTACATGGGATGGGCATGGAGTACGCACAAATGGGCGCAGGAATCTTTCCGCTTTTCACTTATTTTATATCGTGAATTCCATCGTACTGTTTCCAATTTATGATGAACTGAATTGCTAAAACTAATTCAGAAATAGTTGAATTTGAGATGACTAACCTCCATGTATAATTGTTTGCCTGCAGCTTCACTTGAATGTGGTTAAAGGATGGAAAATTGAAGTTAAGATTAGAATTCTGAAAAAAGGGAAAATTCCTTGCAAATTTTGTCAGGCAAATGACGTATTTTCATGAAAATTATTACAGATTCAGGGTCCTTGTTCTGGTGCTATTCTGCTGGTAGCTTCCGCTTTCTAATCTTATTTTAGAACAAAGGATTTTCACTTGCCAAGTGTAATTTTTATAGCCCCTAATACTTGTTGTTCCAAAGACTTGAGATCAACAGAGGGGAAATTCCCCATCCTGTTTTCACTTGACCCCAAGGATGCCATTGATAAGATGGAATTTGATTCCATTGAAAATATTCAAATGCTCTTTCCTTTCAATACTGTTGGATTGAGGTGAAACGATTTTAATATTAGATTTTTTTTCTTTGATCTTTTTTATTTTCATCTTATTAAAAAAATACAAGGATAAACTAATAATTTGAGATAAAATGTGTTTTTTATTTTTTATTTTTTTTAAATTGAATTTTCTGGTTCAGCGGCATGCTAGCTTAACATTTAAATTGAAAATAATTATTGCATGCAATATATGAATACACATTAATATCACCATAATTAACAACTAAAACAAAATTATTATGCATAACTTTTTTTTGCTTAAAAGTCAATTACAACCCTTATTTATCGGGAGAGTTTCAATTTAGTCTATTTTTTTTTTTCAATTTAATCTAAAAATTTTAATTTAAACTCAATTTAACTCAAAAATAAAGAAAATCATAAAATTAATGTTATTAATTTTTAGACTTAAATAAATAAAATAAAAAATTTAATTCTAAAATTAAGAAATTAAATTTTTAACTTTTTATTTAAATCAATAAATTTAACCCATTAATTTTAATTTTTAAATTTAAAATTTTTAAATATATTAAATTAAACTTCTTAAATAAATACAAAAGCTAAATAGAAGATTTTACCTTTTTTTTCTTTTAGTAAATTGGTCACTTTCAAGGCCTCTAAAACTGGCACCAAATAAACGGAAAGCAACTCAATGATTCGAATATTGGGCCTCATCTTATACATTCGGCTCATATTTTAAGATATAGCCCAACTTCTGTGGATTGCATTAATTATCCATGTGAATTTTTCTTTTTCTTTTTAAATTCTATGCTTATTATTTTATTGAATCCATGAGATTATTCATGATGCATCAATCATCACTCATTCAATTCAAAATTACACAAAAATTTCACATTTTATGATGAAGTTTAATTTCAATTATAATCAATTTAATAGAATTAAAAACGAAGTTGGTTCTTTGTATTGAAGTTGAGTCTCTGTGGATGAAGGAGGTTCCCTCTGGTGTTCAGCCTTTTGTTTTGTAAGATATGCTAGCTTAATATAAGATGCATTTTACATTTAAAAAAAAAAAAAAACCTATAATTAAATGGGAGGAGGCTTTGATTTGTGAATAAAGGTCGGTAGGGGCTAGTTGTGTGAATAAGGAAGAGAGGAGTGGGTGGTGCTGGCTGTGTGAATGAGAGAAACAGGTGAGTGAGCTGATTGTGTGGGGTGAGCGCCGGTGGGGGTTGGCTGTGCGACCCAGATAGAGGGTAGACGGGTAGAGGGCAGCTTGCAACAAGAGATGAATTTTGATTTTTTTTTTAATAAAAATTTAATTTAAGTTGACTTCATTCTTTTTAATTAACGATTTTTTTATAAATATTAATAAAAAAAATAAATAGTAAATTATACAAAACTTTTAATTGAATTTTATATAATAACTCTATTTGTTTTAAGAAAATAACTTATCCTTGTAAAATATTTTTTTAAAATATATTGTTTTTTATTGTTTGATATGATATTAAAAAATAATTAAATTTATTATAAAAAATTAGGTGAAAATAAAAGAAAAAAAAATACATTAATTGATTACTATCCTAATAATTTAAAAGCCTAAGTGGGCGCATAACACACCCAAAAAAAAAAAAAAACCTAATAAACTTTCTATACAAAGTATGTTACTCTTTGGAGATATTGTTATTTGATATTCTAAATATTTTTATCATAAATATGATTACGTCAAAATTTTAGTTACAAGTAAATGTGATTTAAAAAAAAATTAAAGTTACAACATCCTTTTGAAAATAATATATATTTTTAATATTTATTATATTAATAAAAAATAATGATATTTTAAAATTTTATTTTTTATGAAATGTATTTATTTATATAATAATTTTATATAAAGTAATAATATTTTTTGTAAAATAATTATTTTATAAAAAATATTTTAAATTGATAAAAAAATTTATACATTACAAAAATTTAAAGATATAGTATTTTTAAAAATAATATAGTGAAATATTATTTTTAATCAATAATAATATTATATATTTTTATTATTATTAAAAAATTAAATAATTTAATTCACTATTAGTAATTTAATATATTTTTTATTATATTAATAACAAAAAATATAATATTTATATATTTTTAAAATAATATTTTTTCTCATTAATCTAATATATTTTCTGTAATATACAAAAAATAAATATCGATGAGATAAAATATAAAAATTTCATAAAATTTAAATTACTTTTTAAAAAATGTAATTTTATTACATGTTAAAAAAAGTAATAATGAAAATTACTATTAATACATATATAAAAAGAATTAAATAAATATTTTAATTAATTACAATATAAATTAATTAAAAAATTATTATTATAACAGATAAAATTTTATTTAAATTAAAAATAATTATTTAAATTAAATTAAATAACAGAAAAATTTTAGTTAAAATTTAATTTAATTATAATAATTTATTTTTGTTTAGGATTTAATTAAAAATTAAATTAAAAATAAAAATTATAAATTATTCATGCATAACATAAATATTACATTAATAATCAAATAAGTATGGAGAAAATGATTTTTCAATATTTAAAGTTATTTTCTTAAACTTGAAAAGTATTTTTTTCATCGTTAAGAAAATGATTTCCCTGTAACATTTTTATTTTTTGTTTTCAAATAATGGAAAATATGAATAATATTTTTAATTTTTTTAAGTAGACGGAACTTGATAATGTAATAATTGTATTCTTATTAGATATAAAATAATTTTTAAAAAAATTACTAACAAATAATTTAAAAATATATTTCACTCAGAGAGTGTTTGGCTTAACTTATAAAAATTAGATTAATATTTATAAGTTAATTTGAGTTTATAAATATTTAAAATTTTAAGTAATTATATATTTAATTAAAGTACTTATAAATAATTAATAAATACTTAATGTATTTAATAAAAAATTATTTATAAATATTATTAAAATAATTAAAAAATTAAATAAAATTTATGATGAAATTTTTAAAATTAAATAAAAATAATATAATAAAATATTTAATTTAATTAATTTATAAATATTAAAATAAAAAATTATTCTCTTTTAATTTAATTTTTAACTTGTAAACATTATTTATAAATTTAAAAATATTATAAACGAATAAAGTTAGAGTTTTTAAGCGAAGATAAACACTTTTCCCATTTAGCTTTTCTAATAGGAGATAATAGAATAAGTCAATAAAGCAAAAGTGTAAGCGACTTTGACAGAATCCTTCCAAATCCATGCTACAGTTACCTCTACTAGCAGAAGTTGAAATACAAAAGCAAGAAGGGCATGCGACTCTCCACAGCAGAGTCCTAAAATGGCAGTGTTAATTACTCGCTCACGACTCTCCAACCCAAAACGGCCACCAACGAATTAAAAATCAATTATAACATTAAACAATTAAATTGTTTTAATATGATTTTTTAAACTAATTTGTTCCAAAAAAAAATCTAATTTAAAATAAGGCAATTTAATTAATTTTTTTTATTATTTCAATTAAATTTGGTTTAGAAACCGACCAATTATTGATACCCTCAACTCTACAGTTTACGGTCACAACTACGGCGCAGTCATGTCCTTGGCGTCGAAGAAAGCCAGGACTCGCATGTCAGCCTTTTAGTTTCCCACTATTTACCGTGATCCCCTCCTTCCCACCTCGTAATTAACTAGCAATGCAAGGTCCATTTCGTCATCTAGAAACCACACGAAAACTAAAACGCCTTCGCCATTCTGTTGCTTCATTTTGTTTTTTGCAATGAGAAACCAGAAAGTTGCGGTCTTTGCTTAATGTGCATGAAGAAGCTGGCTGTTTAGAGACAAATGGAGGGACTGGAAAGAGCAGAGAGGAGTGTACCAGGTGACCTGAGCCCTGGCATGGCCGCGTCGCTTTTGGTGGGGAAAGTGGCCGATATATTAGCGTTAAAAATGACTTCTGATCAGCCTACCGACCCCACTCAATTGTCCGATCTCTGCATTTATTTGGCAAGGTCTCCACATTAGCGTTTCATATTCTTCTTCTTTTTTTTTTTTTTTTCTTGAATAATCAATAATTTATCCCAAAAGAATCCACTTTCTACGAGCATTTAGCAAGAGTCCACTAGCCCTTCTTGCTACCCTATGACCCACTGAAGACTCTTTCACATTTCGAATTTCTCTTAAGTGAGTTATGAACACGAAGCTTCACGCTAGTCAATAATTGGTTGATAAGGAAAGTTTCTTCCTTTCTTCCTTTTCTCGTTTTGTGTAATTGATTATTCTATTAGCTGTTATATGGAAACCGAGTTAATTAGTCATTGAGCTAGTTAGTTGACGTACGCATTCGCTAGTGATATGTTACAGAGCAAAAGAAATTCAGATAACTTGTTTTAATTACCACGTATCAGAGACATCATTTGATTTATGATCCATCCAATATGATTGTCTTCAACCTTTTCCTTGTGTTTTCTTGTTGTGCATTTTCTCCTATTCGTCTACCTAATTTGTATGTGTGTTTCTTTAACAAATGCAGAGTCATCGATTATGCAGTTGCATACAATGAGGTACCACCAAGAGCTCAAGAACTGCCATTTTTGCTCAGACAGGTAACTTGTTGGTATGGATTGAAGTATGTCATGTTAACTTCACATTATGGACATCTTTCATTGTTGATTGCATTCACTGCTCTATTATGAAATTTGGCATGCCAGAAGAAGATTCCTGTTTAGTATAGGATATAATTGGAGGAACTTTTATTAACTGTAATAAGCTTGTATTTATTCTTCTTTAGATTCTCTTGATAATGAAAAACAATTTGGAAAACAAATTGAGTTATCAAAATCTAGTTTTGGTGTTGTATATGTGTACTATTTTTTGCTCTATATGACTACTTTACTTGATGATACTATCGTCATGTTCATGATTGTAATGGTTGGTTTGCAACCGTACTCATGCTTAAAAGTTGTTAAAGGAAGGGCAAAAGTAAAAAGAAGTGAAGAAGATGTTGAGAAGTGCACAGAATCAAATCAATACAGTGAAGGATTTAAGAGAGAGAGAGAGAGAGAGAGAGAGAGAGAGAGAGAGAGAGAGAGCTTCTACATAGAGAATAGTATACCAATTATAAGTCTCTAAAAGTAAACAAGAAATGCACAAAAAAAGAAAAAATTTTCTAGGCCGATATGGCAGAGATGTCTTTACCACCGTAATGTCTCTCCTAATGGGAAAGTTCACATCTAAATTAGTTTCAAGATGCTTCTCTTCCTTGCAAGTGAACTTTGGCGTTTTCCTAGTTAATTGTCAGATCTACAGAAATGAATTTTGAAAATATATGCAGATTCTTCTGTTTTCTTTCTATCCTGAAACCCTGTGCCATGTAGGTTTATAAGCAATGTGATGCTTTCTCCATTCAAGCAGCAGTCATGGTGCTTATGATTTCTGTCAAGGTAATAGTTACCATTTATCATTGATGGTTAAATATTTTGAGTTTATTGCATCTAGTTTTTACACCATAATAGCCGACTGCTCAAGTGTGGAACAAGTTTCCTCAGAAAGTTACCTTTACATGAAGGAGAATTATTAAATTGACTATATTTTACATAACTTGGTTATCTGAATGACACTGATTGAAATAATGTTTGAACAACAAAAGTTCCACAAGTAGGTAGATGACCAGTAAACGACTTGTGTCTCCTATTCCCCTCAGCTCGAAATATTTTTATCAAACTTGTGCTGTGAACATTTTACTTTTTTTTTTCAATGAGTAGCATATTCTAGTAATGGTTACTTATCTAAGTTATAACTTATTTTTTCTTTTTGACTTTTGAATCCACTAAATGCCTTTAACTTTCCTTGATGCATGCATCAGAATGCTTGCAAGATGGGATGGTTTCCAGATAAAGATATTGTCAACCTTCTTACTCTGGCTAAGGAGGTTTGTGCAAATTTATTTCTTAATTTTCCTCTTTGGCGGGGATACTTCATTGTACCTCATATTTCTTCCTGTTTTATATGAGTTTTTTGTACTTAGGTCGGGAAAATTTTCACTAATGTTGAGGATGTGAATGTTGAACCCAACTATGCTGTTTCCATTATTTCAAGAATCATGGATAGGTATAGAATTCTCATACTCAGTAGGCTTTGTTGTAGAAATTTTTGGATGTCCAGCATCATATGAGGTTCAAATTTTCACTTGTTCAGTGATCACCAATTGAATATATGATGCTTTTATATTCACTGTAGCAAATGGAATTTCGAAAATGCAATTCTTTACTCAGTTCCATTGATGGAAGTTTATTGATCACTTCTCTGTGCATTTGCATATGCTCACAGATTCTATCCAAAAATAAAAATGGGCCATGTGCTTGTGTCTCTTAAGATCAAGGTAGGTTTCTAAACAAGTAACTACTTACACAGGCATGCATATACATGCATATTTTTAACTAAATTGCTTACCGTTCTCCTCATATTTTGGTAGCCTGGATATAGAACTATTATGACAGACTTTCACATCTTAAAAAAGACTCTGGCTCCTGTGCAAGTGGAAATTGTAAGTTTGTTGTAAAAATATGTTTATTGGATCAATTGCAATGATTTTTTTTTATCAGTCAATACTATGTAAGAGTTATTCATAGGAATTTATCATCCTGTGCTGTTGAGATGGTACTTTAAATCCATGTTCACTTCTATTTGCTAGGCATTTATGATATCTGTTTTGATGCATTTGATGTCTTTTGTGCCTTCCATTTATTGTTTATTTGAGTTCATCTTCAAGTTTCATACTCGGGCTGGCATGGTCAAACTTTTATTCTATGGCAGTTAGCTAATAGTATTCTAGACTGGCAAATGCCAGAGGCAAATGATGCAAAATGATATCCTGTTATGTTTAGTTCTTGTCCATAATCATATTGTGGGCTGCAATATTACTTAGCTCAGCTTTCTCTTAATGGATGTATCTAAATGCGTCTGTATGAAAGTGCTGCATTCTCCATTTGAAGGAAATGTCAACTTTTGGCTTTTTTTAAAAATATATGTATATGGAAATATTTTTTTGACCTCTAGTCTGCACACTATGATTAAGTTTGCACTGGATGTTCTGTTTTTTTTTTTTTTTTTTTTTTTTTTTTTTGAGTAAATGGGACATCAGATAACTAAAATTCTTTCACTTCTTTATTTGCAAGCAGGGCCTGTTTGTTGCTCAAATAGATAACATAAGCACATCCTCTTGTATTGAAACTCCACCTCAAGCAAAGTATGTTTCATTCTCTCTGCCTTACCATGCAGAATAAACCTAATCTGATGTTCTTCTTTTCCTTATCCTCTGTAGCTTTCTGCTAAATGGGGAGGGAGTACTGGGGAGGATTAATATTTCCATGGTTTGTTTTTCTTACTCAAATTTCAGGGTTAAAGAATTTTAACAACACCATTTTCTTCTGTGAACTATTTTAACCTTATAGCTTTATGTTGTCATGTATTGCTATTTGGATCAGGACACAGGACCACAGCTGCCAACAAATATTACTACAATGCTCAATCATGGAATGAATTTTTTGCAAGCTGTTGGACAGTTTGATAGTATGCTTGATGGAAAAATTCCACTTATAAGCATTATCTTTTCTTGAAATTCTAGTGGATGTTGATAGAGTGATTTAAAATTCTACAGGTGACTATATCATTGTTATAGCCTACATCCATCAGAAGTCATCTTCTGATACTCCAGAGTTACAAAATTATGTTCAGCCAGTTGCTCCATCTGATTCCAGTAAGAGAACTGAACTAAACCACATAACCATCCATATTGTATCTAGTTATGCACTGCGTAGCATTCACTTTGTTCAAAATTTTCTCTTGGACATTAGGACACTGAACTATCATTTTCTTTTTCGCTTGTTGAAAATATTAGGTTCTGATGTTGTGGCCGAACCATCACAGGTTTCTCTAAACTGCCCAATAAGGTATACATATTATTGTTACTGTTCAACTAACTGCTCAAATTGATATTAGCTTTTTAATTGGTTGATATTGATATTGTGATTATTAATATTGCTTCTACTTTCATTATTTAACAGTAAAAGACGTATCAGAACTCCTGTCAAGGGACATTGCTGCAAACATTATCAGGTTAGACTTCTATAGGCAGATCCAATATTAATCTTTGCTATGATGTTGAAAATATTAGGTTAAGCTGAGGCCAGCCTGTGATATTGTGCAATTTAAATAATTAATTTAGTATAGTTAACTTGATGAGGACAAAACATCACTGAACTTGTTTTGCTGAATGGTTTAACACCAACGTGATCAAATTGCATGAGTTTGCTTGTCTGACTTGGACAAGTTTTTGTACATGAAAACTCTTCAATTATGCGTCATTCTGGTATAATTTTTTCGTTCGGTAGAGGCAAGATTCTTTCCTTTTTTCCCCCCCTCAAATTATACCCATTAATATTGCATTGCTGTGGCTAGACTACCAAGCTTCACTCTATTCACCCCACTGAAATTCTTATTAGGCTGTCAAGTGTTAAGTGTAACAATAGAGTAGTTGACTCGTAAGTTAATGCTCTATGTAACACACTTGTAAAATATCATGATGTAGTTACATGAGAGCTGTAGAGCAGATGCAAATGCTGAGTAATTTCTGGATTACTGCACAATCTCATTTGTTCTATCATCGGATGACTTACAATTTTTAAGTTATAGTAGCTCTATATGGTGCTAAAAGAAAAAAGTAAAACACACTGAAATTTTTGCCAGAGAATTAACGGTAATGGCTTGAAAAAGATTTATGTTTTTGCTTGCAGTTGCTTGATTTTACTGTCCTAGATATCCTTATAGTCAAATTCTTTTTCTAAAATGCTTTTATTGACATGATCTAGTGTTTTGACTATGAGAGTTTCATGATACTAAACTCAACAAGGCCTTCATGGTGTTGCCCTGTTTGTAACCAGTCTGTCTGTTGCATAGACATACGCATGGATCAAAACATAGCCAAGGTAATTAATTTTGGATAATACTACTTTTCATTTTCAAATTTCCAGTTAAACCCATATTACATTTTCAGATCTTGAGGGAGGTTAGAGAGAATGTTGTTGATGTGATAGTCTCAGCAGATGGTTCTTGGAAGGTTGTTGGTAGTGATGACAATATAGATCAAGCATATGGCAGAACCCAAGGTTGTCAAGGAGAAAGGCCTGAAGTGCATGGTTCTAGTGGGTTTTCATCTGTCCCAGCCAATGTCACCGATCTTAAGATGAAACAGGCTGATGCTAGTCACAGTATGGGCACCCTGGAAAGTGAAGGCAAGGAACGTTTCCAGGATAATCTTTTCCATTTTCCTGTTTCTGAAAATCTTGTATCATCAGAAGCAAACAACCCAGGTGGCGCACTTCAAAATGCTCCTGTGCAAATAGGGGAAAGTTCAAAAATTCTATCATCAATGCTTTCTACTCCTTGTAGTTCAGCAGTCCCTAGTCCAAGCATGGTTGGCAGTACAACAGCTGGAATATCTGACTTTCCTCATTTCACTCCTACACTTCCATCTGCCCACACTAATTTTGTTTCTCCTGTATTGAATCAAGAATCTGTTTTTGTAATTGAAGGAAATCAGGTGCCCCCTTCTCTATCACATGACCGAGTTTTAGATAACAATAATGTCCACTTGCATCAGTTCAGGGCTGATAGCTCGATTGCAAATAATGAATATGGAAAAAATGCAAATAGAGTTTCAGTCACAACTATGAACTTCCCAAACCAAGCCCAGTGTTCAAGGCCATCTGAACAAATGAGAAATCTAATTTCCTGGATGCCAAATAGAGCCTCTTTTGCCTCTTACCAGAACATGCCTTTAGTGCCACTTGATGTTGGGATCACTTGCAATGGGAGCACAGAAAGAGGTCAACAGTTTGGTAGAGTGCCTGTAAGTTCTTTGCCAGTCTCAGATGTGGCTTCATCTTTGACACTAAATAATTTATTGACACAGGTAAGTCACTTTTTCTTGTCTCTCTTGATGGGATTCACATTTTAATTACATAGCCATATGGTCCAATTTTGCTCTTCATCTGTTGCAAGCAGCTGTGATAAACTATTTTCAGTTTCTCTTTATTCATTCTGTGAATCTTGTTTTTAGCCAAATGCTTTAGGTAAGGTTCAGAACTTTAGATAGGAAAAGGAAAAGAAGCTTTTCGTGAGCTTCTTTAGCATTTTTGCCTTCTAACACTATTTACTTTGTCAATGGAGAACTGGGAGGGTAGTGGAAGTTGCCGTGTTTCTGATCAAGTAGTCCAGCAGGTTCTCAATGGTCCCACAGAAGTTCCATTTGCTTCGAGCAGCTCCCAATCCCATAGACTGCCTCCATGCTACCAATTCACACAGCATTGCAGTTCTTCTAGCATGGGGGCAAATGCTACATGCCCCTCTCAAAATATGTTCCAAGCTCCACAGTATTCCTATCTTTCTAGCACAAGGACTACTCAAGCCACAATTCCATCTCAAAACACGGTCCATCCTTCAGTTGAGGCACAAATCCAGTTTCATCAAAGAGTTAGTGCCAATCAAGTGGCAGGTACTGTAAATAACAATCGACCTCCCCAAAGGACACCTTCACAACCAATGTCCCAGATGACAAGAACACCGCCATTTGTGGCAGTTCAACTCCAAGCATCTGGAGCAAGATACTCCTTGACTCATAACACGGGTGCTCAGCATAATAGAACAACTGTTGAGCGGAGGAGTGCTGTTGGGACTGTACAGCCAGTCCCAGTGGCTGAAACCTCGGGGGCATTTGCATCAACAGAAAACTGGCGGCCCACAGGCAGGATGAGGGGAAGCCTCAAAGGCCAGGCTTATGCTGCTGCTCTTGAGCAATTCATGACTCGACCAACCCAACCTGCTCAGTCATCTCAAAATCCATCCAAGCTCACAACAATTCCTCCCACTGCACAGCAAATGCGTGGACTTGCTACGAAAAGAAGCAATGTTCGTATAAATTAAGGCACAAACTCATCCAATTCAGCCTGACATTTCAAGCACTCAACCTTAATGGACTCGGGAGATAAAATGGCTGAATAACTTTTGTCATCACGTGGGTTGGGGTTCCTTTGCATGCAAAATAAGTTGCAGCGTATTTTGTTAAGCATTGTCCATACTAAATTATTAAGTTAGCACAGGAATGGAGTGATAGGTTTAAGCTGCATTTATTACTGGATGTTAGCTTGAAGTTTCCTCAACGCACAATGATGGAAATGGATAGTGGAAAATTTTATTTGCTCTGCTTCTAATACCTTATACATAGTTTTGCAAGTGCCCAGTTGCTTAAACACATGATCACATATCTTGATTACTATAACAGGCGAAGGTAAGGTTTTCTTATGTGAATTTGAAGGGCAACAAAACGTTGGAGCACTCAAATCACCGTACTTCAGGCTGGAAAGGAGAATTAAGATAAAGGGATATATGAGATTTTTGCAGCCCAGATTCGTGATTAATTACTCAAAATGAATTGAAACACAGTTGTGGTAATTATAAAGTGATCTGACTGCGGTCCAACATGAACATGGGGTTTTTTAGCTATAGTGGATCTCGATCGAGCCGTCGATCAATCTATCACATTGCAAGTCTTCTATAAAAGTTTATTGATTCTATGGTATTGACACGAGGTTACTGCATGTATGCATATAATAACAAGTACAGGAAGTATATATAAATTGCAGAATGCCAAGAACAGAATCATTAAACTTCTGCTTTTGATTTGTTCTTGAACACCAATTAATTACAGCTGAGAGTGAACTTAGAACCTAGCGAAGAACTGCATCTGCTTAAGAAGAGGAGTTAGAGTTTCCATGAGCTTCTCGCAAGGATGGTTATGAATTCCCTCGTAAGTCGTGACTACTATGCTCGTGTCCTTGGAGAGTCTTTGGACTTGCTTCTTCACATTGCAGGTGGGATGGGTGCAGCGATAGTAACTCCTTTTTCATTCCAAGTTTAAAAAATCAAAAACAAAAATCAGAATATGATGCTAAAGAACAAATTGGACAAGTATTGCATGGATTGGTATTAGTAATATTAAAGACCTTGAATTGTTGTGAATTGTTAATTAACTAAGGCTTTTATATATTTTAAGCATGTATAGTATATTTTTTTTTTTTTAAAATGCCATGCAATGCAACGTAGAAAAGATGATGTATTTAAATATTATTAGCACCTGGGATATGAGCTGTTTTTCACAGCTTTCTGGCCATATTTCCTCCAGCGGTAGCCGTCATCGAGAATATCATCGGCACTCCTAGTTTGAAAAGCAAACCTAGGCCGACTATGTTTCTTCATGATTCGGCCACTCTTTCTCATTCTATCTTTGTTTTCCTTCTTTTCTTCCTCAGCTATCACAGAAGCGCTTTCCATCGTTGGTGGCCTATTCTGATCTCCTACCCCGGATTGACCCGAGAGAAGGCTAACCCAATCAATATCCTGAAGGACTTGAGGCTCAATAAAGGGAGGTTGCAATGATGAGGAAGGAAGAAGTGAAGGTGAGAAGAGAGAGGGTGGCAGTTGTGGTAATGGTAGAGGTGGGGCATCTTGACCTTCCATTTGTGGGGCTCCAAAGAGAATGATAAGAGAGGAACTGGGGATGTTGGAGATTATATATATACATATAAATAAAGTAAAGGGTGAAGAAAAGTTGAGGAAGGTGAGCAGAGGTTGGAGATGGAGAGAGGGGAAAGGGATTATTCGATAGATATTGAAAGGACTAATATTACTAGTCTGAAATGAAATCTGTGTCTTGCAGCCAAGGGTAAAGCCAACTACATTTCAACTACTTCTGTTCAACTGCCCTTAAGTAGAAGGAAACGTACTCAACATATCCATATCGTTATCACCAAGGCAAATGCATGTCGTGCAATCTCTCTTTCTCTATCTCTTGTAGCAACAAATTAATCCAAGGGCTTCTAAGGCAAGTTTAACGAGCATGATAGTGCTGTTTACCGACTAATGCACGCACAGGAACCCGGCGACTCCGGATTGACCACGCTCTTCATCCGCACTTGTCACGGCTTGCTTGGTCTGTTATTTTATTATTATTATTATTATTATTATTATTTTAATTTCCGGAGGGATGAGAGCTATTAAGATATGAATCTTAATTTGTTGAGTTATATATAAGATAATCGCTCAAGAATGGATATTTGATCACTCAGTTATTAACCCAATAGTAGTATCTTTAACCTCTTAGGATATTATTCATCATTGCTTGATTCTTCGTTTTGCATATTTTCAGCAAAAAATTTGATGCAACGCAAGCAGCAAAGGATTTGTAATTTAGCATTAAAATTCCGCCCGCTTATGAAGTTGTATAATGTGAAATTTTTATCTAAATTTAATTTATTATTCAAAATATAAAAATATATTATTTATATATTTAATAAATAAATTCCATCACTTCATAATAAGTTGATCTAAACAAAAAAAAATTCCAAAACATATTATTCATACTATTAACTTTCTTTATTGGGTGCTCTGCCTATGATTTATTATTATTATTATTATTATCCAATAAAATAACTTGGGCTTCTCATATAAGAAATGTTATTGACCACCAAACTAAGACCCCTTCAATTCCAAATTTGTCGCAGCACCACGTAATAAAAAAGCAGCTATGTGTTATTTTTAATTAGCTGATTATTTCATGTACATAGACATAAAATCACGGATCTACCACAAGGCACACCAGAAAGCCACTGACAATTTATATGGAATGATAAATTAATAATAAATAAATAAATATATTTAAAAAATTACTAAATAATTACTTTTTAAGATTTACTATTTAATATTTATTATATTATAAAGATCCATTTAAAAACAAATGTCAATATTGCTGTGTTTTATAATTTCTACAATAACAGACCGAAACTCCAGGACATATGTATATAGTAACTAACTATTGTTGGGGCTTAAGGGGGCTCAATCCACAACCTAGCCCAGTTTTGATGACACTGAAACACAAAATTTCCAGTTTTTATTGCGTAACTTCCCGACCTTTTCAACCTAATAACGTAATGTTTCATTAAAATTAAACCCTCTTCTATTCAGGATATAATAGAGCAAATTCTCTTTGGCATTCTGCAGCAATTTTAACTGTTCCTGAATCCTGAGGACTACCAAAAATTCATTCTGCTGATTGAATTGCAAGTATTGAACGCAAAACAGATTCACATAGCATACAGATGGTTCCAAAGAAGATTCGTTGAGATTGAACATCAAATAGAACTTCCAATTCAGCTGATGATCATCTTGTTGAGAAATTCAGCTTGCTCAGGAAAATACTCCAGTAATTCATCCTTAGTCACCCAAACAAAATCCTCACACTTCCCAATTTTAAACTTGTTTGTCGCAATCACCTGGGACTTAAAGAAGAATTGCTGAAGGGGAAAAAAACAAAATGGTTATCAGATGAGGAATAACAAACAACATATGTGACAATCTCATACCAAATACAATACAGTACATATAAAAAAACCGTCATCAATTTACACTAGGGCAAACCACCAATACACATGACCAAGTTTTAGGTTAGATAAGGAAACTAAGAATGTAACAATAATTACTCTCATACTGGATTTATTTTAATCTTCTTTATTCAGTTGCAATTGCATCAAATGAGAACCTTGTGAAACAAAATTACACAGCAATATACGTGATGCATCATAAAAATTATATTAAACATTTTTTTTTTTTTGGCATCATCCACAGTTTTCAATCAAATCCATCATACATCCAAACATTTTAATTTCAAGTTTTCTTTTAAGATTCCATTCTTGAGGCCAAAAATTTTCACTGCATTTTGAAGAAAAGAACCAAATAATTTAAGCACTGCATAGCACATATATTCCATTTCATATTTTACCAAATAATTAAAGCACTGCATAGCACATATATTCCATTTCATATTTTACCTCGTAAGAGATTACATATGTAATTTCTTGAAAATACCTTATAACCAGCATCTGGTGCATTATCTGTTGGCTGTATGATCATGTGACCCATAGGAGCATTTCCAACAAAATAAGTGTGTGAAAGGTTCCCTAAGACAGACTGCAATGCAGACTCTGCACACTGCGAAGTTTTGGAATTTAAATGAGGAGAAGAGAAAAAGCAGTAGGAAATAAAAGATCACACAATAATGTTGACCTTGCGCAATGTCTCCTCAGCCTCATAAATCTTTTCAGGAAAATGCCAGACAGCCTTCCCACTAGGAGATCCATATGCCTTTCCATACAGAAGGAGGTAAAGTCTTCTGTCAAGTGCCCTCTGTAAAGACCTAAAGAAAACACATTTGGATATCATAATCATTAGAATATTCAAAGTTCATAAGAAATCAGCTCCAATATAAATTCCATACGTGATGTTGAAAAGATAAGCTCTTTTTAACAAAAGAAAAAGATCTTCCATCAGCCACTATAGAGATTAGGCCTTGAGATCTGAATTCTTAGATAACTTCAAAAAAAGAAAGAATGTGAAGGTTGATTGTTATAAAACAAAAAAATATTGTGTGAACTTTTTTAGTTGCAGAGCAAAACTATCATGAATAAAAAACTTCAGTGCTGTCATAGTGCAAATCAAAAGTCAGCAGAAGCTGTAGTGCTAGATCATTCAAAGCAACAGAAATGAACTGAGTAAAAGCATCCTCCATTCCACTATCAAATCATTTTTGGCAATGACATGCCTACCCTCATACCTCAACATTGTATCATGCATTTGAGCACAACAGCATGCTATCTCATTAATGATAAGTTAATTTTCCATAAAACATAATTAGCACAATCATTATCCTCTTCCATCAAATGATCACCCCAATAACATTACAGTTGGTGTTTTAATGAAAAACTTTGCAAAAACTGAAACTAACTTGAATTTCTTCAACCAATGTCAACAATATTTCTAACAGATAAACGTATGCAATTATATGCAAGAACTACATAATGTAATCTCAATAAGCAATCTCTATGGAAATTAGAAGAATAGACATCCATAAAATAAACACTTAGAAAAATTCAGCCAGAAGTCATATGAACACCTCCAAGTATAAGCGGGAGGAAAGAATGCCCTTTTAGTCATGTCTTACTTTCTATCATTTGTTTTGTCAGCTTCAGTGATCCTTGGAGCCGGTTCATAGTCAATTTGGTAGTCACCCTTTCCCCTGGTTAAAAGAGAGATAAAAATATTTATGAACAATTCAAACTTCCATCCATAATTAATCATGTGATAATGAACAGTCCATGTTCCCATGCATGCATTTCTCTCAGCGAAAGAGAAAACAGAGGGGCAACTGGACAGGCAGTCTTGTAGATGTACTCAAACTCTTTTGATATGCACAAATTTAATATGAGTGTGTAAAAGAAAAGTTATCACATACTCTACATCATATTCAAGTCAAGCACACATGCTTCATTAAGTCAAAACGTCATGAAACGTATAAGTACTTTGACATGTCATAACAGCAAAATAGAAATTCTGTCTGCAAGGATAATTGCATATATCTTCTACTTTGTTAAACAAGAATCCCAGCCAAGGAATGACAGGAGGAAAAGAAAAAAAAATGCAACTGATTCTCTGCATAACAATCTGAGGCTCTGAGCGAAGTCAACCACTTGTAAGAAAACCCACCTTGAGTCCGCCTTGTCTAAAAACTCATCTGGATATCGGCGTCTATATTGCTGCCGCCACCGAAACCTACAGCACACCCAAAAGAATTCAAATAAAAATGTAAGCAAATGGAGAACTTAAAGATTGATCGGGTGAAGCTCCACAACTTTACATAACATAAACAACTAAAATTGCAAACCGCTTCATTTTCTTCCATAACTTTGATTTTGATTCTCTTATGTCATTGGGTTACTCATCTTTAATCCAAACTAAATCTCCACAATCCGAAGAAGAGAATGTGAAAAATAAAAAGGGTAATAATTGAAAAAAAAAAAAGAAAAAAGAAAAAAGGAAAAAGAGTAACGGAACATCTTAAACAAGTAATGACTAAGAAAATTTCTCATCATTGACCTACTAGCTAAAATTCTTTTCAGCTCTACGCTCTTTCCAGTCAATTTACCAGCATCAGAAATAGAGAGAAATACAAAAGAAAAGCAAGAAAACTAACGAGAATTCCTGAAATGCATAAACAACAGGATCAATTTTGGGGATAACAACTGGTAATCTCTCGAACAATACGGAAGCTACGATTTTCTCCGGTTTCGTGCAAAATCCCCGCGTCGTTACTAGAGGATGAACCAGCCGCATTACCGATCTCCGCATTCTGGATCTGCAAAGAGAAACGCAAACTTCATATGACATAAGAAAAAGGTATCAATTGATATATTGAGAGAGAGAGAGAAAGAAAGATAGACTTTACAGTAACTTCCGAGGAGTATTAAAACTGTGGATATATGAAAAAGCCCTTGTTAAACCCTAAAATGAAATTTTGCAAGAAAGAGATCAAGCTCAAGACAGTGAAAATAGTGAAGTGTCCAAACTGCTACCGTTTAACCATCCTGTTTCACCCAAACGGTGCCGCATATTGCCCAAGGCTGAAGGCCCGACACTCTAATTGACATAATTTTTTTCTTTAATAGTAATAATAATAATAATAATAATATTCAGAGCAGAGATAAATTTTGAGTATTTCACCAGTAATTTTGAGCTAATTTGTTTAAATTAAAATTTAATGATTTATTTAAAATTTGTTCGATATTATTATCAAGAAAAACATATATTAAATCACAATAAAATATTAAAAATTAAAATTAAATTCATATATTTTAATTAAAAAATTTTTAATATTTAATAAACATTTTTAACCATTCAAGATCAATACACAGTTGATAGTCTATTGTTAATGTTTAATGTGGTAAAGATAACAAGGTTATAGCATAACCTAACGTAATTTAGTGGTTGAAAATATATTTTTAACGAAGAAAATATTTTAAATATTTTGGGATTTTAACTCTCAAAAATTTTGAAAATTAAAATTTTATTTTTAAAATTTAATAATTTGTCCATAAATTCAAATATATTTTTAAAAAAGAAACTATTATTTACCAAACCTCATATTTTTTTCGACCTCTATATTTTTGGGTAAATTTTAATTGTATTTTTTATATCATGTAATTTTAATCCCTTAACATTTTATATTTTTATTTTAATTCATATACTTTTATAAAATTTCATTTAATTTTTATTTCTAATTTCACCCCATTTCTCATTTGGTAGAACTAAGTTGGAGTCTTCACCCCGTACTCGTATAAAAAAAATAAAAAAAATAAATAACAAGGCTGTATCTCACGTCATTTTGTGGCGTGGAGCAAACATCCAACTTTTTTACTGGAGTGAGTTGCTGTAAAAGTAGCCAAACAGTTACAAAATAAAGATAACAGAGAAGAAATAATTGGGAAGAATATTTTATGTACTCATTTGATCAGTCCTTGTGTGTTTATATACAAAAGAAAAGAAAATTTTAGAATCAGTCTATACTATACAGCTGTGCTATAACTAACTCACAAAAAAATAAAATAAAAGAATTTCTATTTCCAGCTGTATAACAAAATTTGGCGCATAAGAGTTTTCATCCCCCCTCAAGCTGGAGGCTAGTGAAGTTCAACCAGTCCCAGCTTGGACAAAATGAAATTAAAACTTGTAGCAGAGAGGGACTTTGTGAATTGGAGTCGTGAGGGAGTGTGAACTGCTGTGAGAAACCCATCAGCTATGTGCTGCTGAACAACATGACAATCTATATCGATATGTTTTGTTCGTTCGTGAAATGTGGGGTTATTACTGATATGTATTGCAGCCTGATTGTCACAATGGAGTGGGATTGGAGTTTGCATTGGAATTTTGAAGTCAGCAAGCAAAAATGAAATCCATTTTAACTCACAAGTAGTGCTAGCCATGCTGCGATATTCGGCTTTGGCAGATGAACGACTTATGGTCGGTTGTTTTTTACTTTTCCATGATACAAGAGCAGAGCCTAAGAAAATGCAGTACCCTGTGATAGATCTTCTGCTTGTTGGGCACGCTGCCCAGTCAGCATCACTGTATGCAGTAAGATGAAAGGATGAGTTAGTGGAGAAAAACAACCCTTTTGAAGGACATCCTCGCAAATATTTGAGGACTTGTATAACAGCTTGCCAATGGGAAACTCTGGGTGATTGGAGAAACTGACTTAACTGCTGTACTGGTTATGTAATATCAAGCCTTGTAAGGCCAAGATACAGTAATTTTCCAACAATCCTTCTATACTTTTCTGGTTCTGACATGAGGTCACCCATTTCAGCAGTCAAATGGAGGGATTTTGCCATTGGGAATGAAGCTGGTTTTGCATTTGAGAGACCAGCATCTTGTAACATGTCTAATATGTATTTTCTTTGACTAATAAATAATCCATCAGGAGATCGGGCAAGTTCAATTTCCAGGAAATACTTTGCATACCCCATATCTTTAATTGTAAATTCATCATTAAGGAATTTCTTTATGGATGTAATCAGAACTTCACTTGTTCAAGTAATTAGGACATCATCCACGTAAACCAGTAGAGCTAGAAATTCATTTCCAGAGCATTTTATGAATAAACAATGATCAGAGGTGGACCGTGTGAAACCGAAACTTGTGAGTTTGCTGGTGAACTGTTTATTCCATTGCCTTCCAGCCTGTTTCAGCCCATAGAGGGATTTCACAAGTTTACAAACTTGCCTGTTTTGCGCTTTTATGTAACCTTCAAGAGGCATCATATAAAGATCTTCATCGATGAAGCCATGAAGATATGCATTATTTATATCCACCTGATGTATCGGCCATTGTTTAGCTGTGGCGATGGCTAAGAAAATTCGTACAGTAACAATTTTGGCAACTGGAGAGAAGCTATCAACATAGTCAATTCCAGCTATTTGATTGTAGCCCTTGGTTGCCAGGCATGCTTTAAATCTATCCACTGTGCCATCCTGATTGTATTTGACATGATAAACCCACTTAGAAGCGATGGGTTTTTTTTCCTTCTGGAAGAGTTGTCAGTTGCCAAGTATTGTTTCTTTCAAGTGCTTCTAGTTCTTGATTCATAGCAAGAACCCATCTAGGATCATCCTTAGCTTGATGGTAAGAGTATGGTTCTTTGACAGAAGACACATTAACCATGAAAGCAATATAGTTATGGGTAAAAGTGGGAGCAGTAATGAGTTTGTTGAAAGGAAATGCCATACCTGTAGAATCGCTGTCCTTGGGAGATGCCGCTATTGGTAAGGATTCTTCATTTGTGATATGGGCTACATAATCTTGTAGCCAAGCTAGTCGTGTTGTATGTCTAGTGCTCTTCCGTAAGGGTATGGGCTGATCAGTTGGGAGTGTGTAGTGAGATGTAGGAGTGGAGTCATTTTATGGTGGATGAATGGCTATGTTTTCTGGAGTATTGTTGGTAGGTGTATAAGTTTCACTTAGGGAGTTAGGTGACATCACTGGTAAGGGAGTTTCATTCTTAGAAGCTAGATATTGTGACCCAATGGGGAAGACATTTTTGTAAGGAAAGCTGGTTTCATGGAATATCACATCCCTTGACACAAAAATTGTATGGGAATTGATATCAAATATCTTGTATGCTTTATGGCCTGATACATAACCAATAAAAATTCCCTTTGTAGCTCTGGGTTCAAGTTTTGTTTTATGGGGCATGGTATTTGTGGCGAAACATAAACATCCGAAAACTTTGAGATGCTTGTAACTTGGTGGTTTGCTATTTAGGACTTCAAATGGTGTCTTCCAATCTAAAACTGATGATGGTAATCGGTTTATTAAATAAACAGTAGTGAGTATGGCTTCCTTCCAAAATTTCTTAGGTAGATTGGACTGGAAAAGAAGGGCTCGAGTGACTTGCAACATGTGCTTGTGTTTCCTTTCAACCACCCCATTTTGCTGTGGGGTATATGGGCAAGACCTTTGATGAAGTATCCCATGTTCCTGCATCATTGCTTGACATGAAAAATTGATAAATTCTGAGCCATTATCTGATCGAATAATTTTCACCCTTTTTTGAAACTGGTTTGTAACCAAGTTTAGGAACATAACTAAGTGGGATAAAGTTTGTGTTTTATCTTTCATTAAGTAAGCCCAATTTACCCTGCTATAGTCATCAACAATAGTTAGGATATACTGTGCTCCAGTAAGGGTGTGGATGTGATACGGGCCCCATAAATCTATACGTATTAGCTCAAAAATTGCCTTACTAGTAATGGTGCTTGTAGGAAAAGGCAAACGTTGCTGCTTGGATAAAAGGCAAATTTCACATGGCACAGAAGTGTTAACAGAGGAATGATCAATATATGGTATTTTAAGCAAGGTTGAATCAGACACATGACCCAAACGTTCATGCCATGAAACACTGACATTAGCTTGAACAGCATTACATTCCTTATTTTGACCATAAGTAAACGAAGGAACATCCAGCTTGTATAATCCAGCTCTTTTCTTTCCAATAGCGATAATCTCCCTAGTCCAACAGTCCTGCAAGGTACAATGAGATGGGAAGAAATGAATAAGCACAACTGTATTTTGGAGAAGTTTGCTCACAGACAAAAGATTGTACTTAAAATTGGGAACATAAAGGACATCTGTAATGGTAATCTTAGGATGCAATTTAATGGTACCAATATGAGTGACCTTTTGCTGGTTACCATCAGGCAAATGTACTGGTGAGTGTTTTGAGTGTTTGTGTGCATGAGAAAAGAATTCCAAATCTGAACAGATATGGCTAGTAGCCCCAATGTCAATTATCCAGGTTGATGTACTCTTACCATCATCACTAAGGAAACATAGGTTTTTCTTGTTACCTGCAAAATTTGAACAATTAGCAACATTTGATTCAACTATCATCTTTTCCTTAATGTATTTTGCTATTTCTTGTTGTATTATAGCTGCAATGTTAGGACTCCAATCAGGCGTTTGCGATGGTGCATCAAAATTTTCATCATCTATCGATGTCTCACAGGCTGCACATGCCTAGTTCCGGTTTGCTCGTCTCTGCTTAAAATTCTTGTACTAATCTGGGTACCCATGGAGCTTAAAACATGACTCTCGAGTGTGACCCTGAGTTTTGCAGTGATTGCAATATTTTTCTTCCTTTTCCTTCTTAGAGTATTTCTCGTTTTCATAGGCTGTTTTTTCCATACCTGGTTCTTTATTTTTCTTAAGTCCAGATCCCTTCACCATCATTGCACCAGAATGATTAATTGCATCAGATACAGAATTTACCTCACATTATTTCTCAACACGGAGGACCATAGAATACGCTTTGTTGATGGTAGGAAGTGGTTCATTCAGCAAGATCTAGTTGCGAACATGGTCATAGCTATCATTCAATCCCATGAGGAATTGAATCAACTTATCTTCATTTTCCAGATCAGATACTGCTTTTGCAGATTCGCAAGTACAGACAGGAAAGCTTCTTAAGCAGGAAAGCTCATCCCAAAGCTTTTTAAGCTTAGTGAAATATGCCATCAATGACAGATTCCCTTAAGCAAAGGAGCTAATTTTGCGCTTGATTTGATAGAGCAAGGGGCCATTGCTCTCACCGAATCTTTGTCCAAGCTCAATCCATGGCTCATAAGCATTAGTTACATAAATAAATGATTCAACTAGTTTCTTAGAAATTGAATTTAAGATCTAGGATAATACCATGCTATCGACACGCTGCCATTTCTCAAATGAAGGAGAATTGATATCAGGGGAAAGACACTTGCCGTTGATGAAGCTAAGTTTATCTTTAGCTCTAAAGGCAATCTTCATCGAGCGGCTCGAGGATAAGTAGTTAGATCCATTTAAAGGAACAGTTACCAACAACATAACGGGATGATTAGAATTGCAGAGATAATATGGATCATTGGTTCGATCGATAACAAGAGAGGTTTCACGGTGACTACTTCCACTGTCAGTTTTGGAAGAGATTTCTTCCTCCATGGAATGAGGTAGGAATTATAATATCAATTTACCAAACACAAGGAGGCCACTGGAAAGTGGCTCTGATACTATGCAAAAGTAGCCAAACAGCTACAAAATAAAGATAACAGAGAAGAAATAATTGGGAAGAATATTTTTTATACTCATTTGGTCAATCCTTGTGTGTCTATATACAAAAGGAAAGAAAATTCTAGAATCAGTCTAGACTATACAGCTGTGCTATAACTAACCCACAAAAAATAAAATAAAAGAATTTCTATTTCCAGCTATACAACAGAATTTGACTCATAAGAGTTTTCAGTTGCTGGGTTTATTTTTAAGATCGTTTGACAATTATTCCCAAAAAAAACAGAAAAGAAAGAAAAGATTTGCTTTTTTTGGCAACGCCATCACGTACCTGAGAGGGGCTTTCACCTTGTAGATGAAATTTCCATTATCATACACGTTAACGATGAAAATTAGGGATGGTCTTCAAAGATTGTAATATTCTCACATCACAGAGGAAGTCTGATATGAAACAATCCACATTAGCCATCGATACAAGTACATTATTTTTTATTTTTAACCATGGGAAATGTACTGGCTAGGGGAGAAGGAAGCCATTGTTATAAGAAAGTATAGTGGTTATCAGAACAATGGCTTCTTTCCATTTAACATTCCCAACAAATGATCTAAAACACGTCCCCCTGCATCCCGCAGACCAGAATGCATATATTCGTTAGTTATCCATAGTCTAATACCCGCTATCAGAGAAGCCGTCTCCATTGCCAGCTTGAAATTAACATACAGATCTTCATAATAAACAGCAGCTGCAACAGGTACCTGCCAATTATTACAAAATCAATAACAACATCCAAACAATAAAACTTAAAGTCAATTTTTTATTAGTCACAAAAAAAAAATCTATAAAAATCATTTGAGAAGATGAATCAGGAATAGAAAGGCTGCTGGATGGACACCTTGTTATTTTTCAGCACAGCAATGTCATAAAGGGGAGGCCAATCTTTCTTCTCAGCCAATAACTCAGCAGCATCTTTAAACTGCCTCAAGGCATGAATTTCATCAAACATCCATGGGAACACCATCTGCAGAAGCAAAGATCCCAGACACCATAACAAACTTAAACTAATGCCCATGGTGGATATCCATTTAAAAAACATTATTATTGCAAGCAAAAACATTAGATGTATTTAATACCAGAGGAAAACAATGGCTTGTCCTTTTTCTCTATTGATAGGTTAAGCTTTAGCATTTGATAAATAGGCCACAAATCTGTACTATGGTGAAATCATGGGAAAACAGGTGTCTTGTTTAAAGACAATGCACAAGTTTGGCAAACACATGATAATATCCAAGTCATCATTTGAGAACATGACACATGAATGAATGAGCATATTGAAGGACAGATAAAGAGAAAGCTCCCAAAAAAGCTCTCCCAAGAAATCAACCAAGGATGCTATTTCATTCAGTTATTTGGTTTTAGCTTTCTTTGAACTTTTAATCCATCCCTTTTCCCCACATAAAGATTATTTGTTTCATTTCTACATGGATAGAAGTACATATAAGAAATAAAAACAAAGACAGATAAACATCCACAATATGTTCGATTAACATGAATATCAGTGGGCTTGCTAAGAAAAAATCCACCAGCTCAACAGTGTGCAAGAAAGTGTTGCAAAGACAAACTCAAAGAAGAATTTTATTAAAATTTAATTACTGCCTGCACCATTTGGCAGATACTCAACCACTTAGCTACATTAGTTTTAATATTTATTGTCTCCCAAAACTATCCTGCACTCTATATTAAACAGAATTCAATATGTGAATGCAGATATCATGTTAGAAGTTATACAGACCTCCCCTGTGAAAAATACTGGCCGGCCTTCTTTTGCAGCCCTGATTGCATCAAATTTACCATTGTCTTCAGCCAAAATTCTGTAAGCAGACCAGTTTGATGAATCATCCTTGAAAATTAAAAAGTAAAAAGATTTAGAAAGTTGAAAAAAAATCTCAACAATCAAAATATTTATGAGTGCCTCAGGTGCTTATGACAGTGCAATTCTACCCTGCAAAACAGCAATGTGAATTGCTTGGACTTGACTATGCTAGCCTTGTTTCATCATGTACAAGTGATTAAAAAAAAAAAAATTTCTCCACCATATTCAAACGTATAGCAAGCCCACCAATCAGACAGTAAGTTCTATAGGTGAATAAAGGAATCTACCTGACAGTATATGGGCTCATGCAGGATAGCATAGAGTGGGTTTGAATCAAAATCCAACCAATTTTCAAACTGTCAAAGAGAAATAGCTTAAGATTGGTTCCACAAGATACTTACATCAATGATATCAAAAGCACAGCAATATGCTTACAGCTTTTAAAAAGTAGTCGCTAATTTGCTTTCTTGATCCCGGAACTATGATGGGATCCCACACCCTTTCAAACCTTAAGGTCAAAAGAAGAAGAAGAAGAAGAAGAAGAAGAAGAAGAAAAGTTAACCAGAAAATTATAAAGATGGGGATGAAAAGTGAGTTTTGATGTCTTACATATAGTGAAGACGCTCAAAACCTGAACTGGATCCTAAACCAGAAAGACCTAGAGTTTGAAGTCCTCTTGGAGTTAATATTCCCCCTGATGGAAGAAGCACCTATTTGGAAAAGAGGGGTGAATTGGGGCATACATATATATAATCAGAACAAAAAAGTTTCAAAATTCTGTATGAAAGATCCTCACCCCGCCTCCTTCAGATTCCGCCAAATGGATCACAACTTCACGAACAATTTCAGCATCTTGAGGAAACCTCTTATAGTACTTTTCATTCTGGCGAATAACCTGTTCATAGCATGCTCTATAGACAATATCAGCAGTGCATCCACTCCTTACTGGAGGGATTCCTCCAGTTATCAGGGCTTGTTTCAGTCCTTGTGGTGCAAAACTCAAATACGTTACAGCACAAAAGCCACCATAACTCTGAAAAAGCCAAGAGAGAGAGAGAGAGAGAGTGAGCTGTCAATAACAAAACCGCCCAAAACAGTTTTGTTGAACATTAAATTGGAAAATGACTGAAACAGAGAACTGCTGTAGGAACAAATGATCAAAGTAATTGGAGCATAAGAATTGCATCATTAGTATAGCATGCACAAAGGAAAATACAACCAAGACAAATCAGTAATCTTAATACCTGACCCAAAATTGTCCAAGGTCCAGCATCAGGAACCAGACGAACTCGGATGAATTCAGCATCATTCACTATATTGTCAGCTCGAAAATATTTCAAGTATTCAGCCAACTTCTGTGCAGAACCCAGTTGTAACATAGATGATGATGTCAAAGGAGTTGATAAGCCTGTTCCTCGCTGCAAGAAAATACTTTAGCAAGAGCAAATACACTATGAATATAGGAAGAGCCTTTCAGTAAAAATTTTGTATAACAGGAGTGTCCAAAATCCATGCCTGATCCATCAAAACAACACGGAATTCTTCGCATGCTTTATGTATCCATCCACTAGCCTCAGTTGGCCGTGGACACTCAAAGCCGGGTCCACCCTGTAGAAATAATAGGTAAGGCAGTTGTTGTTCTTCTTTCCCAACTGCAACGCACATTTTGAATCAACAGGGGATTGCAATAGAAGAAGGTAAAGTAATACAATGGGGCAAAAAGGGAAAAAAAAAAAAAAAAAAAGACAATGAGAAACAAGAAGAGGATCAAAATTGAAGTCCACGCTGCCAATCCATGTAGCTATAACCTAATCTATAGAAGCAACTGAAGAAATGACTACAACTGCTTCAGTTGTTCAAAACAGTAGACAGTAGACTTTTCTGCTCAAATTAAAAAAAAAAAAAAAGTAGAGAGTAGACTTTTATTGTTTCAAAAAATTATAGAAAAAAGATATATGGAGGACTTCAAAATGGCAACTATGCATAGTTTTTGCCTATAACTAGAGAGCATGCTAAGTTCAAGCAGTCGTGCTTGAGCAGTAAATTTGCAGCACAAATATCAAATTATGGGATAAGCATTGAGGCATCTCATCCCTCTAAAGACAATAGCGTCAACCATCTTCCAGAGAAAAATGCAAGCATCCTTATTAGATCCTCAAACTCTTAATACAAGTATATGGTTTATTTCGCATTGGTACTGTACTTATTGGAAACCCAAAAGGCTATAAGTGATTTCAAACAAAAACAAGATCAAACAAGTCAATCCATGATCAATAATTCGGCTAATGAATCCTCTAATTGAATCGAGATAGTAGCAGCAGTAGTAATACCAGCCACGACTTCTCGAGCAAAAATGGAGATCTTGGGAGAAGCACTGCGCTGAACAGAGTAATCGAGGGGAACAGTGAAGCGATGGTCGCGAAGCCGAAGGTCCGGCACCGAGTACCAACTCCCGACGTCGTGCTCTGGCGGAGAATAGAAGGCAGCGTCTTTTGCTTCAGCCATGGCGGCGAATGTATGGAATGAACTCCGGCGATAGTGGAAATGAAGAAGTTTGGAGAATGAAAGTGGCGACTGCCGCGAAGTGGTGTGAGGAGAGAAGAGCGAGGATGACGCCAAAAGGAGTGGCTTTTTCAATGAAGGTGGCGCGTAATTTACAAGCATTGTGAGGGAAGTGACCAGTGCGAGAAGCACTTAGATGGATATGGAGTTGTAGACACGTGTGCTTTCTTTCTTTTTTATTTTTTTTTTGGAATTCTTTTTTTTTTTTACTTTTTTTTCCTCTAAAATAGCACTTTTCTTAAAAAAAATTATTTATAAAAAAATTTAAATAAGTTTTATATAATTATACATTATTTTTTATAAAAAATTTTTAAATTAAAAAAATAAATTCTTTTATTTTAAATATAAAAATTAATAAAAAAATTAATTAAATTAAATTATTACAAAATTCTAATTTTTATAAGATTTACGAAGTAAAATAACTTGCATTAATTAATTACTATAAATTATATTGCCATTGTTTGGTTTTTAATGATTTATCCTTATATTTTAGCAGTTATATTGTTAGCTTTTTCATATTTAATTTTATTAATTAAATAAAATTATTTCTTTTTTCACATTTAACCAATAATCTCATTTTAAAGTCCTTACGCCAATGTAATGTCATTTTAAAATTATGTAAAATTGATATTTGAAGGTTTTGTTTATTTTTTAAAAAATAATTTATATATTAAAAATATATATTTTTTCATAAAAATATTTTTATTATTTAATTATAATATTAAAGTAATGATGTGTGTTTATTTTATATATAATAAGTATTTATATATTTTAATAAAATTATTAAAATTTTAAAAATAAAAAATAAATTTTTTTTTATGAAAGAAAGTTATTTTTTAAAAAATTGATTTAATTTTTTTTCACTTTTCACTCGTCCGTCTGTATTATTTATAGCATTCTTTTCACTAAAATTCCATCTCTATTAGGCAGCTAAATTATAATAAACCAACCAATTAAGTTGAATGATTTAGAGTGAAATTTACCCACAAACAGCCCTTTTATCTCTATAATTCAAGGATAACTTGGGCTGAAGGGGAACTCAAGAAAGAAACTAAAATGCAAGAATTGGTTTTAATTGAGAATGAAGAAAGAAACCAAAACGCAGGAATCTGTAAAAACTCTTACTTTTCCATTATTATTGCCATCCTATCAATAAGTCGACCGACCCCAGTGTTCATGATCAACTTAATTAGCTTTCCAAATGAACATAAATCCCGCTTCCTATTTATCTTCAAATTGACTGAACTCAAAGCAAATTTGGGCAGCAGCGGGTGGTTGAGAAAAGTTAAGGGTAATACTCGAAGAAGCCATGGCAGAGTGCGAGATGAATGGCACTTGATTGATGAGAAGACAAGGGCAGACGATGTTGGGAAGTAAAAGCATTTAGCCATCGAGGATCAAAATGAGAAGCACGAGATGAACAATGGCTGGTGGGCGTGGGATTGTAGCAATCAATATTAGTGCCAAACTTTAATGCTTTTCACGTTTACATGAATTTAAAAATATGAAATATACCCATTGTGTGTATCATATAATTTGTCTAAAAAAAATAAATTTAATTTTTCTTAAATTTTCTTATTCGTTTATTTGATTTAAAAGGTTTCTCCCTCAATTGAAAGAAAATGAGAAAAAAATTATATTTTTTATGAAAATAAATTATTTATAAATATAAATATCATTTTCTCTACTCAGATTTTTTTCATATTTTAATAATTAATCTAAATATTATAAAGAAAATTATTTTTCTCTGCATTTTCTCTGCTCAAGTTCTCTTCCCTTCACTGCACAATTAAGATCCAAACAAAAGGGTAAACGATCTCGTCATTCGTCGCACCAAGCGCACTGGCCGCCTTCCTCACCGACAAATTCGATCACTTCTTCTATTTCTCATTCTCTACCTCCCCCACACACTCTCTCTCTCCCTCGCTCCCGAAATGGCGCTCTTCACCAAACTCTACAGGTCGCCTTCCATTGTCAGACCGCATTATCTCTTCCATCGCCTCCGCTGTATGAGCAATGTCCCGGAAAACACCGTCTACGGAGGACCAAAGCCCCAGAACCCTAACCAGAGAGTCACTCTAACCCATTTGAAGCAAAAGCACAAGAAGGGTGAGCCCATAAGTGTTGTAACAGCATACGACTATCCCTCTGCGGTGCACCTCGACAGAGCCGGCATCGATATTTGTTTAGTCGGTGATTCGGCCGCCATGGTTGTTCACGGTTACGATACCACTCTCCCTATCTCCCTTGAGGAGATGCTAGTCCATTGCCGCGCTGTTGCTCGCGGCGCCAAAAGGCCACTTCTCGTTGGTGACTTGCCCTTTGGCACCTATGAGTCCAGCGCCAATCAGGTACCAATAGAAATTATGGAACTTAATACTTATACATTTATAATATTTTTGTTGAGCTATTGGGGAATTCTTGAATTATTTGGTGGGCGAAAGGAATATTGTAATAATTTGTATTCGTGTTTTAAGTGTGGAATGGATGGTGATGTTGCAGTTTGGATTATGAGCAGGCAGTTGATACGGCGGTTCGGGTTTTGAAGGAGGGAGGAATGGACGCCGTTAAGTTGGAAGGAGGTTCACCCTCAAGAATTACAGCTGCCAAAGCTATAGTTGAGGCTGGAATTGCAGTTATGGGCCATGTAGGACTCACTCCTCAGGCCATCAGTGTTCTTGGGGGATTCAGGCCTCAAGGGAAGAATATTTCCAGTGCTATCAAGGTCTGGTTTTTTCGTGTTTATTTTGCTATTGACATTGTTTGTTTGTGTGTTGAATTGTCTTTCTTGTGCAGGTTGTGGAGACTGCAGTAGCTCTGCAGGAAGCAGGGTGTTTCTCTGTGGTTTTGGAGTGTGTACCTGCGCCTGTAGCTGCTGCAGCAACATCTTCTCTTCGAATTCCCACCATTGGCATTGGAGCAGGGCCGTTCTGCGGTGGCCAGGTTTGTATAGACTCTTTATCTCTCTTTTATTTCAGTGGAGTTGTTTGGTCATCTAATTTTGTTTGTCAATTAGATGGCAGGATTATTTGGTTTGATTTGAATCATATAAACCTTTAGGTATGTTCTGAGATCTAATTTTCCTTTTTGGATATGATACTGAAAGATTTTGATTGCTTCTGTCAATTGCCCATATAACTGCGTGCCTGAATAAATGATATTTAACTAAAGAACTTTGGATTTTTAACAGTAGAGTATGGCAAATAGCAATCCCACTAAAAGATAAAAACTTGGCATTTGTAGCCACTTATTTTTTTTTTTTTTTTTTTTTACCTTTTGGTTTGTTGAATGTGCTTTTGTTGATTGACAACTTTTGACAAGAACTACTAGAAATTGCTGGACCCAGTCCCCTACTTGCACATGCTATCCTTCTCATCTTGTCCTTTCCTTCCTTTCCAACAATTATTACTGATTATCACTCTTGTTTTCAACGTTATGCAAAATTGCGCTGAGAATTCTAAGCAAAGTGGATTTATTTCTCTTTTAAATTTTAAAGTTTTATATCTGTAAAAATCCTTATTTTTTAACAATTTCAATGGTAAAGGGTGTTTAAGTTAATTACATTTCTGACAGCTTAACAGAGGGTTTCCTTATATAATAGTATAACTAAGAGTGTAGATTATGTCTAGTGTCTCTTGAGCATGAAGTTTGTCATAGTTATTTCAGCCTGTATGGTCACACTGACATGGGAAGGTTCATTTTATAATTTTGTATCTTATTGCCCATGCAGGTGCTAGTTTACCATGATCTTCTGGGAATGATGCAACATCCACATCATGCCAAAGTTAATCCCGCAATCACTTCCTGGTTTTGTTGATTCTTTCCTACCTCTACAATTTTCAATAAGAGGAATTGTTTTTACCTGGTATAGGTTACTCCAAAATTCTGTAAGCAGTATGCACGTGTGGGAGATGTCATAAACAAAGCTCTACTTGAATATAAGGAAGAAGTATCAAATGGTTCATTCCCTTGTCCTGCCTATAGTCCATATAAAATCAGTGCAGCAGATATAAATGGTTTCGTGAATGAACTACAAAAGCTAGGTTTGGACAAGGCAGCATCATCAGCTGCTGCAGCAGCTGAGAAGATAAAAGCAGCTGAATTATTTGATGTTGGAAGTCCAGCAAATGACTGAATATGGACCAATCTAGCAAATCTGCCTTTTTATTAGTACCAGAAGAGCCCAATAATTCTTCAATGCATTTACAAATGCTAGGCTAGAAATGATGTTAGTGCCTAGTTTTGAAAATTCCCACGACTTTTTTTTTCTCATGTATGAAAACTGAGTTACGTCAAGTAGTTTCCTGAAGTTATACTTGCTAGTTATGTCTAAACTGTGAAACCGAGCGTATCAGAAAGTAATGTCAACTTTTATTGGGAATCTTGCTCGCATTAGCTATGGGAATTGGATTGACATCTCTTGCTCCTTATCTTTTCAATTTATTTGAGCTTGAAGTAGAAATTTTACGAAGGGAACCTGGCTGCGGGATTATTACAGTAGTTCATTATGGCTCCCAAAAGACCAAACTAACCTTCTTCAGACTTCACTCCTCAGGCCCAACCCATGTTCCTGGGGGCATAAAATTAGCGCCTTTTTCCCTCCAGAAGGTATAAATTAGAAAGGATCTTGTAACTGATGCAGAAGCAGAAAGCCTCTGCTCTGCATAATCGCCATCGTAAAGTTCTACATTTTAGATAAGATGCGTATAACACTCTTAGCATCAAAGCATCCAAAACTCATCCGCTTCTTCGAATCCTGTACTATCATATTCTCTTCTCTCCTTCTCCGTTGTCTCTCCACGGAATCCACCACCCTACCATCAGCACCACCACAACAATATGATGACTCAAACGTAAAGCAAGCCGTGCAACTCCTCCAAATCCCAGACCATGAATGGAACACGACGCAACTTAATCACCTCCTCTTCTCCAATCCTGCCCCTTCTTCTCACCTTCTCTTCCAGATCGCCCGCCGGTTGCCCTCCTCTTCACAAGCCCTCAAATTCCTTGAATTTCTCCAAGACAATTCCCCATTACCAGATACCCAATTCCTCTCCTCTACATTCCAGACCATCTTTGGCTCGCTAGTTGTGAACCTGATTCCCGCTCGAGTTTATATGAGCTTTATAAGACGTCTAAAGAATGGAATATTCCACTTACTATCAATTCCGCGATACTTCTACTTCGCTGTTTTGGGAGAAATGGTTTAGTGGAGGAGTCTATCATACTGTTCGATAAACTTGAGACTCTCTTTTAAGAACACGCAAGTTCGTAATGTTTTCATCAAACTGCTCCAAAAAGCTGGGCCTGTTGACAATGCATTTAAGGTGCTCGATGAAATGCTTCGACCAGAGTTTGATTATCGTCCGGATGATGTTACTGGTGATATTATTTTCTCTTGGTTGATGAAGAGAGAACGTTTAGGGAGGATTGTTACACAAGAGGAGATTTTGGATTGGTGTTGAAATTCGGTGAATTTGTTGTTTTTCATAATTCAATTTGGATAACTCGGATGATTGCTGTGCTGTGTAGGAATGGAAGGACTATTAAAGCTTGTGATCTTTTTCTTGACTTAATGACTCTGGGAGCTGCTTTGTAGGTGGCTCCTTGCAATGCAATATTGATATGGTTGGGGAGGGATAGGAAGTTTAATTGAATGAATGTAGATATGGAAAAGACGAAGGAAATGGATATTGAGCCAGATGTTATCACCGTTGGGATTCTTATTGATCACCTGTGCAAGTTTAGGAGAATTGATGAGGCGCTGGAGGTGTTTCAACGGATGAATGGATGTCAAGATGTTGATGGAGTTTAAGTTGAACCATATGTTATTTTTAACACATTGATTAGTGGACTTTGTAAAGTTGGGAGGCAAGAAGAAGGTTTGGGTTTGCTGGAAAGGATTAAATTTCAAAAAAAGTGTGCGCCTAATACTGTTATCTACAATTGTTTGATTGACGATTTCTGTAAAGCTGATGAAATAAAGGGGGTTGTACCAAATGAGATTACTATTAATACTTTGGTAAACGGTATGTGCAGAAGTGGAAGAACCAATATTGCAGTTCAGGTATTGGACGAGATGGAAAGGTTAGGTTTAAAAGTCAATGTTTTTGCTTCTATATCTGTAATCAATGCTTTTTATAATGTGAACAATTAACAATATCAGGAAAGCAATGGAAATTTTTTATCAAATGTTGAGAGAGGGATGCTTTCCGGATGCAGTAGTTTACTGTAAATTGATCTCTGGCTTGAGCCAAGCTGGAAAGATGGATGATGCCGTTTCTGTTTTGTCAAAGTTGAAAGAGGCTGGGTTTCATCCAGACGTTGTGTAATGATTTGATTAGCGGATTTTGCAACGAGAACAGGATGGATAGAGTTCAAGAGATGCTCAAAGCTGGAATAAACCCTGATAGCATCACACATAACGCTTTGGAGATTTTGAAGTTGCTCACCAAATGATGAGAAAGATGATCAAGGCGGGTCTGTCACCTGCAGCTGTCACATATGGAGCTCTAGTACGTGCATATTGCTTAAATGGCAATGTTTATAAAGCAATGAAGGTTTTCATAGACATGGATGCAGCTTCAAAGGTACCGCCTAATACTGAGATGTACAATATCCTTATAGACTCTTTGTGCAAGAATAATGATGTAGAACTTGCTGTTTCCTTAATAGATGGTATGAAAGTTAAGGGAGTGAGACCAAATATGACAACATACAATGCCATATTCAAAGGTCTTCGGGAGAAGAAATCGCTGAAGCCAGCCTTTGAATTAATGGATAAAATGAGAGAGCAGACTTCTAATCCTGATTACATCACCATGGAGATACTGACAGAATGGCTCTCTGCTGTTGGTGAAATAGAGAAGTAAAAAAACTTCGTTCAACAATACGGGGTTTCAAATGTTTGGAACAAGAATATGATTCTTAGTAATGCATTGATGATTAATTTGCTGCAATTATTATTATTATTATTATATATTTGATACGTGACAGATTTTTTCCATCAAATATTAGTCATTTATTTATTTGAATCTGCTAAATACGTCTGTTGAAAAGCTGTAATCTTGCTATGTCAGTATTCTGTCCAAATAACAACCAAATTAAACAAATTTAGACTCACTGTATCTGATTCTTGCTGAGAAACCGAAGGGGAGGCAAACCGTGTCCTGGTATTTCAGCCATACATATGCCAATGTGCCATGGATGATTCCTTCTTTGAGAGGTAAATATGCCAAGGGGCTAGGCAAGACAAAACACCCATACACCATCAGATTTTTATATCAAATGCTGTCTCCCCTCGCACCAACCACTCATCTTAACGTCCAATTCAAAATAAATAAATAAATAAAATCATTCATCTTAACCTCTCATGTACAAGAACAAAACAATTTATCTTAACGAAGGTTAACCAATAATTGTAATTAATCAACAATTAAGCTTTAATCGAGCCAACCAGGAAGGTGAATCCGTAAGCTAATTTTAATAATCAGTACACGTCAAGAAATGGAATTTCTTTTTACTCTACAACACTCACAGGCACAGGTAAACAGCAATGGTGCCTTGAAAGATTCTACTCCTAAAATCATACAAGTGTATACATGACAAGAAAATGGAAAAACTAATTGAAAATAAAAAAAGGCTTAAGGCAATGGTTTTTCCGGCCACTCTCAGAAACCGCCTGCGGCCGTAGCAGCACTGTTTGCTAGCCAGGGGAGGCCAAAGTTCACTGGAAAGTGATCGGTGAAGCTGTCTCCGGCGACCGGATCGGCGAGTTCTTCCAAACCAGAGAAGAAATCGTCACTGACAGCCATATCAGAGAACCCACCAAAATCATCTTCTTCTTCATCTTCCATTGCGTCTTTCTCTTCTCTGCTTTCTGTGTTTGTACTTTGGGGTAGAAGCTCGTCATCCAAGGAAGTTGCAGGTGATGAGCAAGTGGGTTTGGCTAGCGGCGAGGGTTTGTTAGAGTCACTGGCGGCAACGGTTTGTGGTGTGGTGGACTTCTGGCGGGTACTACCAGCGAGCGAGTTTCGGTGGGTGGGTGCAGGGTGGTTGTGCTCGCCTGTGTAGCTTACTATGAACATTCCCGGGTCGGATCTGTTTCGTTCAACTTGTTTCCGGGCCAAACACCCCTTTGAGGTGCTACATCTGTAATAACTCCTGTTATCATGAACAAGAAAACCTCAATTAGATACTTGAAACGGATCTCCGACTAGATGACAACTTTAACAAAAAAAAAAAAAAAGGCAAAGAGACTGAATTCGAATGAAAACAGCCAAGCTTTGATAAAAAATCAACATATAAATATATTACCTCGGGTATGGAGAGCCTTTGATGGGTTTTTGCCCGTATTTTCGCCATGCCCACACATCTGAAGAAAGAGACTCTGCTGGTACTTGGCATATCTTCTTTAGCTGGTTCTTCCTGTAGTTACATACACACATGAGCTTCTTTTTGAATTTCTTGGGAGATGTTTCTAAGAAATTCGTTCATTAATCATCTAGTTTAAATAGATTGAAAAAGATTTACCTTCTTTTAGATCGAGGAGTATGAGAATTTGCAGTGGAGACGGAGGCTGCATGAGATTGCTTGGGCTGCTTTATCTGCGTTTGTTCCTTAGAGACGGCAAGAGAAGAAATGGGGGCAGGTTGTGGTTGTGGAGAATAAAGATATTGATTAGATTTGGGGAAAAAGGGCTTGTAAAGCTCATCCAACTCCCCAATAGCATTTCTTGTCTCAAAGGGATCGGGAAGAGAAAAAAGAGGACCAGGTTGTTCACTCTCAAAAGAACAAGTGGAAGAAAAGCAAAAATCTTCTCTGGTAAGGGAACCGACGGAGTAGGTGGTGGTGGTGGTAGCAGCAGTGGTGGAGGAAGAAGAGGAGGCAGTGGTGCAACCTCTGACCACAGCGTGAAGATCCCAGTCGTCGTCCATGGCAAAAGGTAGCGTGAAGCTAAAAAGCTCTGTGAATCAGTACCTTCCTTCTGCAACAAATGTTGGAGAGAGAAGCCAAAAGAAGGCGCTGACTTTTTACAGAGAGAGAGAGAGAGAGAGAGAGAGGGGATTTAGGGGTTGCAATGAGTATGGAAACAATAAATATATATATAGAATATTAGAAAGGGTTGGCATTCGCAATTTGGCATCTCAATGTGCTTGTCTTGTCAATTACTGTTCACAATGGTCACTCCGACAATTGAAAACCGGTTTTGGTTTTGGTTTTGGTTTTGGTTTTGGTTTTGGGTTGACTTTAGACATTGTCAAAGGGTGGGGCTGTGGCTGTGGCCTCTCCCCCTTTGATGAGGATCCAAAAGTCCACACGCTCTTTTATTTATTTATAAGCGGAGGATCGCAACTTACCGACAAAACAGAATCATATCAAAAATTACAACTGCTCTTCTGTAGGCGCGCCTATCAATGTCCTCAATACTGCGTGTGCGTGACTCATCCTAGGAGGAATTTACTTTTTATTTTAATTTATAATTACATTTTAATAAATTAATTTTAATTAATTAATTCTATAAATAAAAAATCTATTCCTTTAAGAATATTACATTTTAGTTGTACTATATTTTATAAAAATTATATAATATAATTTATATATAGAGAGAGAGCCTATAAATTTATTTAGAAAAAAAGATCTTATTCCATAATTATTACATGTAAGATTTTATTTTTTAAAATTTAAAATAATTATATTCATGAAAATATCATTTTGTAAATAAAATATTTTTCATTTAAATAAAAACTAAAATCACTTTAAACATCAAACTTTTACCAATAAAATGTGTAATTTATAGCACGTGCAAAACCACAAACTACGCCATTGGTAACGCCTATTTTCACTCTTAATTTTACTGCTTTTATTGCATTATTCTTTTTTATTTTTATTAGAAACTAATCAAAGTTATAATATAAAAATAAAAAAAATTTAACATAATAAAATATAATTACATAATATAATTAATTATATTTAAAATAATATAATAATTATTATATATTAAAATAAATATAATTATATTTATTTATTTTAATTTTTTTATTATTATTTATATTATCATTATCATTATTATTTAATCACTTTTATTATTATCATTATTATTTTTTACTTTAACACCGTCATCATAATTAATATCATTTTTTTTATTACTACCGTCGCTATCACCAGAGTTTCACGATTAAAAAAACTTTATAGCAATTGGAGATTTTTTTTTACCAATATAGCAGCTGGAGATTATTAGGGGATTAGATGCAATAGCGCGTGACGGTGCACGACAGATAAGGGTGACATGGCATTTGATAGCTGGCAGATAATTTCTCCTACTTTGTCTGGAGAAGAAAAAAGTAAACAGTGATAGCCGTTACCAGCCATGGCGTGCCTCGTGAATTGGATACTTCGCTGCGAATCCAAGGATAGGGAGATTGGACGGTGGAGGAATTCTTCAAAAATATCAGATGAGGAAAAGTTTTATTATTTTGGAACGGCAGTTGATGGGTTGAGACGGTTTCAAAAATAAAGAAAAACAAGCAAGGAAATAATATGAAAACGGTGATTCATCCAGAGTCCAGAAGTGCGTCGCACGAGGCATTGAATTGGAAAAGTGTGTGGTCATGGACAAGGGCATAGTAGTGGGGCTGAAAATATTGTGATAAAATAATAAATATAAGATTGTGGTTGTAAATGTGGAGTAATAATGGTAATATATTTTTTTTTAAGATAAAAAATTTCATTTATGTATAAATAAAGATAAAACTCACAAAATAAAAGACATTATTATTATTTCTATGTACGTAAATATTATAGATGAATAAGAAATATATTGATATCCAAATATATCGATTTAAATTTTTTTTATTATTCATAAATTAATGATATTATATAAACTCATTTTTTATAAAAGGAACTTAATATAATTTAATTTTATTTGAGAATAAATTTAATAATTGATAAATTATATATATATAATATTAATAAATCTAAATATAAATATTTAAATTCATATTAATCAAATTTATTATCATATAAATTCATCTTACCATGTACCGAAGATAAGAAATGAGAAAGTAATGGGTTAAGGAGGCATCACTCTCTTCTTATATGTAGGGCTAAGCAGAATTCAGTTCAAACTAAAAAATCGAATCGAATCGAGTCAATTCAGTTCAATTAGTTCGGTTTTAAAATTTAATCGGTTCGGTTCGGTTTTAATTTATAAAAATTTCGGTTATTTCGGTTCGGTTCAGTTTTGAAGAGAAAAAAATCGGTTAAATCGAACTGAACCGAATAGTGATTTATATAGTCAAATCGAACCGAATTGATTTTTGAATTAATTTATTTTTATGGAAAATTTATGAATTATATTTAATTTTATATATATTAATTGTTTAATTTCATTGATTAATGGTTATTAGGTTCAAACCAAAGTTAAAATTAGACTAAATAACTTAAAAATCAAGCATAAATTAAAAAATCAATCAAAAATCAAACTAATCGGTTTAAACCGAACCAAATAACTTGAAAATAAAGCGGTTCAGTTCGATTCAATTTTTCACCAATTTCGGTTCGGTTCGATTTCTAAAATTAACGGTTCAATTTTTATAATTTAATTCGATTCGATTCGGTTCGATTCGATTTGAATCGATTGCTTACCCCTACTTATATGGATGAAAATTATTTTATTAGATAAAAGGCTAAGCGACGTTTAAAATAATAATTTTTTTTTTTTTATTGTGGGCGTGTGATTTGTTACTTGCCGAAACTGTTTGCATATATATGTATGAGTGTGAAAGCAAGAAGCCAAATCCATCAAGTGAGGAGCTTTTTTTTTCTTTTCTTTTCTTCTTAAGAAGGCAAGTGAGGAATTTTCTAAATTGCAAAAATTTCAACCACAACGAAATAAAAAAAAAAATATTTAAAAAAAGAAGGAAGAGGGCATGAGTTCCACAAGTAGTGGTGGTGATGATGCAGAGTGAAGAAGAGAGGAAGAAGTTCCATTTTGGTCCACTACCACTACCACCTATAACGCAAACCCACCTTGGTACATTCCCTCTCTTCTCTCTTTTCACTTTTCCAACTCAGGATATTGACAGAGTTGTGAAGCACTCGCTATACGGCTATATATAACACCTCAGACTTGGGTGGTAGTGGGGATTTTTCTTTTTAGTACCGTTTGATTTTAAATGAAAATAAATTTAATAATTATTAAATTTATTATTTGTATTTAAATTTATTTACTTATTATATATATTTTAATTAATTTCATATAAATATTTAATTGAATAATTATTAAATTTATTATTATATAGATCAAACTTATATTAGATTAGCTGATTTGAAACATTGAGTTCTACGTGAATAGTAAGTTCATATTGATTTCTTAATACAATGTATTTTAGGTTTTTAGTTTGGTTGGTCAAACATTTACACAACGATGTTCCTTTAGAACCTAATTGTATCCACCTAGTTAGGAGTTAGGACTATGGAATTGAGATTGAACAAGCCTGAAAGATTTTCATGTAAAGTGCATACTTTTTGAGAATGGATAGGGATATGGCCTTACGGATGGCATATAATCGATTACCCACAAACACAAAGTAGTGGAGAGGTTGTGGGGTCTTCAATATCTTACGATTTTGTGATTTTGTTTGAAAGAGAGAGAGAGAGAGAGAGAGAGAGAGAGATCATATCATGGGTTCGGCACAAGGATATGCCACTGATAGATACCTTCGCTATCAAAGAAGATGACACCACTAGAATTCCTTCGTCCATCAGTCTTCATTTCAATCCATTTCTCTTCTCTGTGTGCCTGAGAGAAAGAGAGGCAACGCTTTATAATGGGAGAGAGGTGTCACATTAGTAAAAATAGGGTGCACCCACCAAATGCCAAGTGTCTTCATAATCACTGGCCACAATTGTATGATTTATCAACTTTTTGGTGAAGGTAAACTCATACTTGCAATTTGAACCTTCATTTGTGCTGGCTGCATCATTAGAGGCTATCGCAGCCTTTTGGTGTGTGCTAAGTCCATAGACAATACCACAAAAATTGAAAATTCTTAGACAAGACTATTAGTACTGAATCTAGTGCTTGAACTAAACTTTTTGCATGGAATCGACTTGGGAACTTTCAGAATGGAATAAGTACCCTATAACTTCTATGATTTTCTAGAGTGGGAATTGAAATTTTCTATCATGTGTCAACTAAGCGTCATGTTTCATTCTCTTAATGACGTTACTTAATTGTAGGATAAGTAACAATTTATATATATATATATATATATATATATATATCATCAAGCTATTTATTTATTTTAAAGATCCCACACTAAATAACAGTTCCAAAAAAGACATAGTTAAGTACTAAAGTCGAGTCCAGTTTATAGTAGTGTGAAGGCACTGAGATCATCCCTTAAACCTTGTACATCTCAGCTTCACAGGCTGGTTGGTTGATTGATTGAAAAGATCCTTCCTTTCAAACCCTGTATTTTTTCCACCAACATTTCTGAGGTAAGGAACTATATACAACCTACAAAGCGATGACAACTCAACTCAAAGCAAGTGTTGTCAACTTTTGTGAACATGGCTTCGGCTTTCCTTATTCAAGAGCAAACCTCATCTAACCAGTCATCAAGACCAAGCAATGATAGATGGAGTCCCCCAGTCCAAGGTACCATAAGTTCAATTGCGACCCCTCATAAAAGTCGCCATCAAGAGAGGCTACAATTGCGACCATAGCCAGGAACTGGAAGGGCCAGCTTCTGGACAGCGAGTAGGGTCAAAGCATTTCTGTGCTTGTAACAACCCAATTTTTCTAATAAATATATATATATATTTTTTTTATTGAGTTAATAATTTATTTATATTTTATTTATGAATTTAAATTAATATTTTTACAATGGTAATTTTTGTTAAATGGGTATTATTTTTATATATATTATTATTTTTATCATTATCATTATTATTATATTTATTTTTATTATTATTATTTATTTATATGACTAGTTTTAAACATCCATATTAAATTTTTAATAAAATATTATTTTATATTATTAACAATTGATTTAATGGTTATTAATTTAATTATTATTACTATTATTATTATTATTATTAACATTGTTATTATTATCAGTTTAAATGTATTAAAGAAAGATTAGAGACCTATGTGAACAAACAAGAAAAGTTTAGGGATTTCAATAAAATTAAAAATAAAAAAAAAAGAAACCCAAAATGCAGTGCACAGGCTCCGACCCCCCCCCCCCCCCCTTCTCTTTCTTTCCTTCTCCCTCCCTCTCGCAGCCCCTCCACCCAACGCCCTTCTTCCCCAATTTTCCCCTCTGTCAGGTGACCCCCAGTAGTCGGTAAGGCTTCAGTCGGCGTCAGCGTGACCCGACGACCACTAGTGGACAGGAAATGGCGATAGACGAAGGCGACGGCGATGAGAATTGAAGAGAGAGAGAGAGCGACGGTGAGTAGGAGAGAGCATTCGGTCGGTTAGGTTTCGAACCGAATCGAATGCCAAAAATCGAAAAATCGAATCACTTAAAAATATAAACCGAACCGAACCGATCACCTAAAGAGAACTGAACCGAACCAAACAGAAAAATATCGGTTCGATTTGGTTCCTTTGCATTAAACCGAAAAAATTAGAATTTTTATGCATCTTGGAACGGGTTATGCATCTTGGAACGGGTTATGCATCTTGGGCCTTGAGGCTTATGCATTTTGGGCTAAAAAATTATTTGGGTCATTTTACTATTCTGTTTAATCGGTTTTATCAGTTTTAACCAATAAAAAATCGAACCGAATCGAAAATCGAATATGTTCAAATTTTCAAACCAAACCGAATCGATAAAACTAAAAATCGAACCGATTGAACCGAAATGGCTCGGTTTGGTTCGGTTTGGTTTTTCTATTCACACCGAAAACTGCACAGCCCTAACGGCGAGGACTTCCAAGGCCATTTTCAGCCAGTTCCAGCGATAGTTCAATGAGGGAAGGGTGGCGCTTGACTCCTTGGACCATGAGCTTTCCATCCCAACCGGTGGTGCTCCGTTCCATGGAGTTTTTCGGCGAGTTTTGAAGAGAGAGAAAGAGGAGAGAGAAAATTTGGGCAGTGGGCTTTCCAACAAGTTTCCAATCGATCCAACCGTCGGATCGAAAATCTAATGCAGTTGATGGACTCAGGATGGCGAAATCTTCGAGATAGGACTGGTCCCATTCCGATTGGACACCGTTTGAAAAATATGATAATCGGACAGTCTATATCGCTTGATGAGATTTTCAAACTTTTTCGATTTCCAAAATTTAAAAATAATTTTATGATAATTATTAACAAAATTTGGACTTAATTTAGGTGCAATCGGATCGAGAATAGCTCTTCGGCGCCGGGATCGCATTTTCAACCAGATCCGACTGCTCAAAGGCCTGTCTCAGAATGTGGTCAATATTATAGTCAATCCTAGCATTTTCATACATTTTGAATGCATTCCAGGTGTCAGATTTAGCATAGGTAAACCCGAACTCTACATTGCTTAATTTTTTTGTCGTGTATTGGGTTAGAATAAAATTCATAAAATATTCGTAGATGATAAAAAAATTATGATTCTTTTTGCAATAGCCTTATAATATTGTTAAGAACCGCGGGACAAGTTTATAGAATTTTTAAAGTTAATTTGGATTGTTTTTGAAAAATATTAGTTTTGAAATCTTATAATTGAGTTGTCTGATATTGTGATTATTGTCTGATTTGGAGGGTCCAAGAGAGGCCATATAATGATGATGAGATATGGGTTAAGTTTAGAAGTGTTACTTGAACCATTTTGCAGGTTGGGTAGGTCCCAGGTATAGGGAAAACTCTACCGAATTTTCGGCATGAATTAGGTTGTCTGTTGTCTCTTTAGAGTCTTATTTTGAATTAGTACTAATAAATCTATAATATAATTATCTAGGTGATAGAGGTCAGCTATTTTCCTCCACCCAACAGCCACAATAGCCTCTGGTATACTGTAAGTAAAATATTAATTTTAATTATAATTTCAATATTATTATATGTTCAAGCATTCCCATGCATCACTTTTAAATATGTATCTATGTAGTTAAATACTAGACACATTTTATATTACATTTTTAATTGATGAAGTGCCCTGGATGTTGTTTATGATAATTTGGAGCAGTGTGCATGCGTTGGCATGCGTGTGGTGTGTGGCATTGGATATGGATAGGACGGATAAATGCGGCTTGAGAGACACTCTTTGGAACTTGGTCATTTATGGATAAGTCGAGATAGGCATGGCTCGAGATGATCTTACTGGTCCCTGCATTTGGTTTATCAAGCGAAAGTCCGACTTGAGAGACACTCGCTGACAGAGGTTGGATTAAGAGAGCTGTATAGGGGATCAGCTCCCGTATATGTACTGTTTGAATATGATTGAGTGTGTGAGTACTCTAAATTACCTTTTTGCTGTTATGATGTGATTGTATGAAAATTATGATGGTGTTGCATTCCACTCTTTAAGATGCATTAGCTTTAGATAGCTATAAAAATTGTACTTAAAATTGGTATTTTACTATCTGAGTCGAACGCTTACTCCTGTTCATCCTATTTTTCCAAGCTACAGGAGGAGACTTTTTTTTTCAGAATAGCCTGCTTCTTTTCTTGCAGGTTATCAATAATTACTTAATTGTTTTTATTATTCTCTAAACTTGTAATTTAGAACTCCGCATGTACTAGCAGTAGCATTAATCTTGTTAGCGACTGTATGAATTTAAGTTTTTGTATTAATGAATGAAAAATTTTTATGATTTTTAGATAGTTTGTAAATGATGTGACAGGGTTAAGCTGGGCTCCCCTAATATGAGTTTCTGATAATTATTGGATTAAGTTGACTCGAAATAAAATTATAATAGTTTAATTTAAATTAATTTATATGCATGTTGGGCCTAAATTGTGGGCCTGGTCATGAGTGTGGGAACAGTAAGGCTTACTACGGGCCTTGGGGGCTTTATACCGGCTTAGGTCCTAGTGCCGGTCCGGCCCATAGGTTGGGTCGTGACAAATATAGTATCAGAGCTTAGGCTCCAGATTCATGAGAAAGAATATACTTAAGAGTGTAAAAGGAGTCTTGTTAGGATGTTACATGCGAAGTATAAGATTCTGTTTCGTCTTTTTCTGTAATTCTTTGTTTCTAGATTCTGCGTTATTCCTTGAGAGTGTAAAAGTGCTTCAGATTGGTGTCTTATTTTTCATACAGTACATGGCGATGTAAACTAGAGTTAGCAAATGTGTTGAGGTCTACCATGGGTATATGTACTCTATGAAGTTATGTGTTTTTGTCAATATAGGGCTAATTGGCGTGCCTATTTAGTGCAAGGAAATAGGACATAAAGGTGAGTTATGGCAATATAGTTGCCCTAGATGAGGGCAAAGGCACCACTGCTGGCAGTTGTCAGTGGATATCACAGTCAAAATAAGTTTACAAGATCGATGGATTCAAGAGAGAAAAAAGATTGAAAAACCTAGTTTGTTAAGGCGTACCGTAGTAACTCTGTAATGTTCTTGATATTTGTATTGTAAGCTGCAGATTACAGTACTAACATGGGATTATTATGTAGAGCTACGTGCTTCCCTGTGGTGCATCATGATGAGGGTGTAGACAGTCTTTGCTTTGATATAGTTATGCTAGAACAGGGCTCAATTACTGCAAAGGAGTTTGGAAATCCTAGTTAGGGATTTAAAACCCTAGAGCTAGAATATTAAAAGGTCATAATTGTAAGGTACCTAGAGTCAGTGACTCGGTTACCCTAGCACGAGCTACAATGACATTAGGAATTGCTAAAAGACCAGAAGTTTCAGTATAGTCATAAATTAAAGGTAACACCTATAGGATGAGGCCATTTGGTCTCTAATATGGGGTCTTAGATAGTTTTGGCATTGCAATGGACCTTTTGCCTAAAGTTTAATAAATATAGCACCTCCTTCATGTGACATTGGAGCATAAGTACAACTCTACTCCCTAAAGGAGATTGGAGATTATGAATAATATTCGTAGCCTGTGAAATGACATTCTAGGAAGATTGACAATATAAAAAGAGAGCAGACAACTTTATATTGTTGTGATAATGGGTTTGAAGTAGTACCTCTCTTGCAGTCAGTTATATTGTAGAGTATGGTAATATTTTCTAAGAAGAGACAGAAGAGTACCACTAATATAACGATCTGTGTAATGATGTCCTAAATGGGACTGTAGTGTGATAGGAAATATTGGCTCAGGTATCCCCCTAGGGAGAGTACAATTTTCATTGTAAGGATCATAAGAGATCGGATCATGATGGATACAGAGCTTTAGAGTAATAAGGGAAAAAAAATGATCCTGTAGATTTCCTCCTTGAGGTATTAGAGGGTAGTTTAAAGTTAAACAAAAGAAAGGACAATGATTGCAAGTCAGCGAAAATAAGTCATAAAATATCAGTAGATAAAAGAAAATATAGAAATAAAAATTTGGATAGTTGGTTTTAGATGCAACAGGAGAGAAATTCGAATGACAGTGGAAGTACCAGCCAGAGTGGTTAGAGCACCAATTTTGAGTACCATCAAGGTGTAGACGACGTGGTAGGGACAGTGAAAAAGGTATAAGTTTTTGACATAAAAGTCAGGTCAAAAAAGAGAGTAGAGCTAAAGAATAAAGTAGTTAAGTTCTACTTTGGGTAAGATAAAAGAGGTGAATTAAATAGCAAACCGAATATAGAATCTAGAAGTGTATGACTTAGGGCAGGACATAGTTCAGGCAATGTTAGGAGCTGAGATGTGGAGTTTTGAGTTACAAGATAGGGATCAAACTCTGTCTATTCCTATTCCCAAAATGGAGTAGGTAGCAATGGGATAAAATCGATTTAAATTTCTAACAGTATGAGGAAAGTTAGTTGAGGAATGCAACCAGAGCAAGTAAAAGTTATAGGATGTGCAATGGTGTCTTGAACTGTCTTATCAGGCGAATGAGTGAATTAATAAGTAGTAAGTTAAATAAAAGTAAACCTAATGATTCAAATAGGCATAACGAGTAAAAGGGATGGTGGAAAATAACACATAGGCTTAGGTCATAAGTAGAGATAGAGCGGGAAGAGTATGTATGAGTGACAGTCATAAGTCACTGAGAAGCAAAAGGATGAGAGTTATGGCAGTAAGCATGATTGGAATCCATTTTGAAAGAGTCTATTAGTGAGAGGTATCTTCTTGAATACAGTAAAATATAGGGATGCAAAAGAGTTAGGGTAGGCATAAAAGGTAGAAATGGAGTACAAGTGGAGATAGAAAATCTTCAAATGATATGTCAGACAAATCGGTGGTGCAACAGAAAGATTGTTGTAATTGATATCTTATAGAAAGAGATGATGAAATTCAGGGAGAAGGCCATGAGATATGAATAGTGTGCTGATGTCAGTAGGAGAAGATTTCTTTTTCTCTTCAAGTTTAGATCGTACTCTACATAAGCAAGGGAAATAAAGTTGAGATGACCTAGTATTTAAGAACTTGATAGGCACCAGTCTGTACACATTCTTCTTAAAAGAAAATGATGGTAAGTGTGTACCTAATATTATGTATTAAAAGGCGATCAGAGTAGTGACAAGAGTTAAAACGAGTTAGTTACTAGGGCTTGCAACCCTTCTGAACTATAAGCTAGAGGAAGTGCTAGCTGTGGATAAGTTTTAGTTGATGAAATTGTTGCTGATGGATAAATTTAAGGCTGAACTTTGGAAAGATGTAGGCAATACATGTAGTTATATTAGGGAGAATGAACACGTAAAGTACCTTATTTGGAATTAAGGCATAGCACACATTTCCTACAGCTATGTTAGTTCAGATGGAACTTATAGTTTCTAGGGCTCCTATCTAACTAGGATGAGTAATTTCCTACTAAGGGTAGAAGGGAATGGTAAAGTTCTAATGGTCAAGCTGGGAAGAAGGTATAAGAAGAATTTTCTATGGTCAATTACAAGTATAAGAATGGACATCTTTGAAGGAAAAAGTATAAGAATGAGAAAGGACAAATGTTATGGTGAGGATTTCCACGGGATACTTAAAACAAGTTATGGTGAGGTAATAGATTCAAGGAGTAGTGGAACCTCAATCTAAGTGTCTGTGTGTCAGAAAGTACATCACATAATAAAAAGCTTTAGAAAGAAGTCAGGATATTTCCATTCCAGAGGAGGAGTGGGAAATGATAAAGTCACATGGACTAGATTGTCAGGGAATATAAATACTTTTGTCATATAAGAGAAGAGACCCAATTTACTTTCCAATGTTGATAAATGGTACACTTGGCCCTTGGAGGGAACTCTACCTGACTAGTTACATAAGATGGATAGAGGTCGGTCTAAGTACCTTAGTTATGACTCAAAGTAAATTGGGAATTTGAAGTATCATAAGGGATGCACAGGTGTTGACCACTGAGGTCATAAGATGAGTAAAGATCTCAAACAAGATGCCTAAGTTAGGTGCTACAGGAAAGCTACTCATAGGATGCTTTAGGATAAGAAACAAAAGTCATGTCCTTGGGAAACAGAAATTGTTGAAAAGGAAGAATAAGGACAAAAATCACTAAGATATGTGTTAGGGCGCAAGGTAAGAGAGCTAACCACCAAATTGATTGAAGTTATGAGACATCTAGTCAAGAGCAGTGAGGTATAGTGAATACTTAAAATGTCAGAAAAATGGCCAATGAATAGTTACAAGATAAGAGCTCTCTAGGAAGAGATGATGACAATTAGTACACTATAGTAGAATCAGAGAGCAGTAGAATGTCATCTATAATATACGAAGAGTTTAAAGAATAAATGTTTTACCAATCTCTATATAGCTAGAGGAATAATGATTGCACTTGTCCCAATAACCTTCTTTTCTTTATCCTCAGTTTGTTTGAAAATTCGGGAATGAATTTTCTTTACGGGGAAGAATATAACAACCCAATTTTTCTAATAAATATATTTTTCTTTTATTGAGCTAATAATTTATTTATATTTTATTCATGAATTTAAATTAATATTTTTATAATGGTAATTTTTGTTAAATGTGTATTATTTTTATATGTATTATTATTATTATCATTATCATTATTATTATTATATTTATTTTTATTATTGTTATTTATTTATATGAGTAGTTTTAAACATTCATATTAAATGTTTAATAAAATATTATTTTATATTATTAATAATTGATTTAGTGGTCATTAATTTAATTATTATTACTATTATTATTAACATTGTTATTATTATCAATTTAAATGTATTAAAGAAAGATTAGGTACTTATGTGAACAAACAAAAAAAAGTTTAGGGATTTCAATAAAATTAAAAGTAAAAAAAAAAAAAAGAAACCCAAAACGCAGTGCACAGGCTCTCCCCCCCCCTCCCCCCCACCCCCCCCCCTCTTCTCTCTTTCTTTCCTTCTCCCTCCCACTCGCAGCCCTTCCACCCGACGCCCTTCTTCCCCAATTTTCCACTCTGTCCGACGACCCTAGTAGTCGATGAGGCTTCAGTCGGCTTCGGCATGACCGGGCGACCACTAGTGGACAGGACACAGCGACGAACGAAGGCGGCGGCGATGAGAATTGAAGAGAGAGAGAGAGAGCGACGACAAGGACTTCCAAGGCCATTTTCGGCCAGTTTCGGCGATCGTTCGACGAGGGAAGGGTGGCGCTCGACTCCTAGGACCACGAGCTTCCCATCCCGACTGGCGGTGCCCTGTTCCATGAAGGTTTCCGGCGAGTTTCAAAGAGAGAGAAAGAGGAGAGAGAAAATTTGGGCAGTGGGCTTTCCGGCAAGTTTTCGGTCGTTCCGACAGTCGGATCGGAAATCCGAGGCCACCGATGGACTCAGGACGGCAAAATCTTCGAGATATGACCGGTCTAGTTCCGATCGGACAACATTTGAAAAATGTGATAATCGGACGGTCCAGATCGCTTGGTGAGATTTTCGAACTTTTTCGATTCCCAAAATTTAAAAATAATTTTATCATAATTATTAATAAAATTTGGACTTAATTTAGGTGCAATCAGATCGAGAATAGCTCATCGAAGCCTAGACCGCATTTTCAGCCAGATCCGGTTGCCCGACGGCCCGTCTCAGAATGTGGTCGATATTATAGTCAATCCTAGCTTTTTCAGAATTTTTGGATGCGTTCCAAGTATCAGATTTGGCATAGGTAAACCTAAACTCTACATTGCTCTTTTTTTTTTTTATCATGTATTGGGTTGGAATAAATTTCATAAAATATTTGCAGATGATCAAAAAATTATGATTCCTTTTGCAATAGCCTTATAATATTGTTAAGGACCGCGGGACAAGTTTATAGAATTTTTTAAGTTAATTTGGATAGTTTTTGAAAAATATTAGTTTTGAAGTCTTATAATTGAGTTGTCTGATATTGTGATTATTGTTTGATTTGAAAGGCCTAGGAGGGGCCATATAATGATGATGAGATATGGGTTGAGTTTAGAAGTGTTACTTGAACTATTTTATAGGTTCGATAGGTTCCAGGTATAAGGGAAACTCTGCCTGATTTTCGGCATGAATTAGGCTATCTATTGTCTCTTTAGAGTCTTATTTTGAATTAGTACTAATAAATCTGTAATATAATTATCTAGGTGAATGAGGTCAGCTATTTTCTTCCACCCAACAGCCACAATAGCTTCTGGTGTACTATGAGTAAAATATTAATTTTAATTATAATTTTAATATTATTATATGTTCAGGCATGCCTATGCATCACTTATAAATATGTATTTATGTAGTTAAGCACTAGGCACGTTTTATATTGCATTCTTAATTGATGAAGTGCCCTTGATGTTGTTTATGGTAATTTGGAGCAGTTTGCGTGCGTTGGTGTGCATGTGGTGTGTGGTATTGGATATGGATAGGACGAGTAGACGCGGCTTGAGAGACATTCGTTGGGATCCGGTCTTTTATGAATAAATTGAGATAGGCACAGCTCGAGATGATTTCGCTGGCCCCCGCATTTGATTTATCAAGCGAAAGTCCGGCTTAAGAGACACTCGCTGGCAGAGGTTGGATTAAGAGAGCTGTATAGGGGATCAGCTCCCATATATGTACTGTTTGAATATGATTGGGAGTGTGAATGTTTCATATTACCTTTTTGGTGTTATAATGTGATTGTATGAAAATTATGATGGTGTTACATTCCACTCTTTAGGATGCATTAGGTTTAGATAGCTATAAAAATTGTACTTAAAATTGATATTTTACTCTCTAAGTCGAACGCTCACTCCTATTCACCCTATTTTTCCAGGCTACAGGAGGAGACCTTTTTTTCAGAATAGCCTGCTTCTTTTCTCGCAAGTTATCAATAATTACTTAATTGCATTTATTATTCTCTAAATTTGTAATTTAGAACTCCGCATGTACTAGCAATAGCATTAATCTTGTTAGGGACTATATGAATTTAAATTTTTGTATTAATAAATGAAAAATTTTTATAATTTTTAAATAGTTTATAAATGATGTGACAGGGTTGAGCTGGACTCTCTTAATATGAGTTTCTAATAATTATAAGGTTAAGTTGACCCAAAATAAAATTATAATAGTTTAATTTAAATTATTTTATATGTATGTTGAGCCTAAATTGTGGGTCTGATCATGAGTTTGAGAACAATAAAACTTACTACAGGCCTTGGGGACTTTATGCCGACCCAGGTCCTAATGCCAATTTGACCCATAGGTTGAATAGTGACAATGCTCATCACCTTTAGCAGGTAAGGCGCAAGCATTAAAAGCAGCAGTGTACCTAGCAACAAGAATGGGAGCACAGAAAGTCCTCTAATTGGATTCTGAATCCCTAGTTCAAATGATTCACAATCAAGACTCTTACTCCCTGGGAGATAGAAGCCATTGTTGCAGACATCCTCGCCCTAAAAGCCCACATTCAAAGCACCTTACTTTGGAAAATAATTGAAATAAAGTATTGAAATGGCATTCATACTAACTTAAAATTTGACAAGGAAAATACGTTCATTAATATACATCAAACACTGAACTACGCATCACTCAAATTCAATAAAATCATCCCTATCATGTTATTCATCCCTAAGAGCACCATTTACAAGGATACAAAGGCAACAGATTCTTTCTTGGAATGGTCAAATCATAACAAACCTAACATCTAAAATAGAGCATTAAAGACACAAATCTATCTCATCTTGACATCAAAAGCTTCAAAAATATACAATAAAAAATGATAAAAAGAAATTTGGAAGGAAGAAAGAAGAAAAAGGAACTCTTATGTACTTGATTTCCTGTCCATAGATGGTTCAATGGCATAGGAAAACACTTGATTTGCAACCAGCTCTTTACCATGGTCTTATAGCTAACAAAACAATCAAACTTACAGTTCCCACACCATTGGAACCGCTTGAGGCAATATATATCAATGCTCTGATGTAAGAAATCCAAAGAATAAGGGAAGTTACATATATGTCAGCTTGCCGTTTCTTTATCAACTAGAACTTGTCCACAAGGAGCTAAGCTTGGATGCAAGTTTTGCACTCTTGTAGTCTTCTCTAAGCTGAATAAATCTGAAATTGGCAGCCAAATCAAAGTTTAATCATCAGAAATGCAACTTTGATAGGGTAAAAGAACATAAGAATAAGAAACCTAAAAGGAGAGAAAGAGAGAGAGAGAGAGAGAGAGAGAGAGAAGGTGGGGTGGATCATAAATATACCAATTCCACAAGAAGGTTCTTTCTTAGTGTCCCAGTGTTTTGGCTGAAGACAGATTTTGAGATATTCCTAAATAAACTCTATAGAATGGGAATGTATTCATGATTCTTGCAACATTGATCAATTCTGGCTTTTCCCCCGCTTAATAATTAAGCATAGGTAACAATTCATGTAATAGCAAGTATTTCTGAGGAAATTTTCCTAAGGGATTAATTAAGAGAGAATGATTTCTAATTGAGAAAACAGTTTAGAGAACAGAATGGAAAATGAGTATTCACGCAGCCCAGCTCAACTAAGTCATAAGTTGTGCACTACAAAAAACCAATACCAATACACCTAAAAGCAAATACAAAATATCATTGACGATACCTCTGTGCTTCTTTACGGATGCTGGGAGTGCCCTCAAACAAAGCGGAGAGGCTTTCAGGAGCCACAATAAATACATTTGCCACTCTGCAGACGATAATTTAGTCATTGAATGGAGTTGAAATGAACGGGGAAAATAATTAGATCCAAATACAGAAATATTTTAAGCCTCTTGTAACTTGCATGCCCAACAATTCAAATTTCTCATCAATCGAAGGAGCATTGAAACTCCGCACAAATTCTCCATACTCAGTTATGTCACGTTTCAGCCTCAGTCCTCCACTGCAGAGAGAAACAGACAGCGGAAGACAAACAAAAATGTTACAATTTCCAGACAATAATAATAATAATAATAATTCAGTGAATTTTTTTTAGAAAAAAGGGAATAGCAAAAGTAAAACATTGCTGCATGGTTCACTGAAGAATATGTTACATGAACGTAGGGGGAAAAGATCAATACCAGTCACTAGATTATTGGGAATTACAAAAATGGGGAATTTTTTACCAGGAAAAAAAAAGAATTACATAAGCTTCTGAAAGGATCACTTCCAACCTTCCAGAAGCACAAAAGCACTTGGGTAATGTCAAACTCTTCATCACTAATATATAATACCCAGGAGTAGGGGAAACCCAATATCGAATTGTTAGCACTTGCATGTTTATGAGAAAATCCACAAAATAAATGCTACAACCTATACCCAGCCACCGTCTGGTTTGTAACTGAAACCAAAACTGGATTTTTTTTCTTCTTTTTCCAAAATAAAAAAGGGGAGCTCTCCCTGAACCTTCAACTAGAACTGCCAGTTCTGACCCAGTGGCCACCCCTGCTACAGCCTATAATTGAATGAATACTTAACTCAACTCAACTAAGCTTTTATTCCAAAAATTTGGGGTCGGCTATATGGATTCGCTTTCTTCACTCTAAACGATTTTGGGTTAAATCCTCAGAAATGTGTAATGCTTCTAGGTCATGTTGTACTACTCTCCTCCAAGTCAATTTAGGTCTACCCCTTTTTTTTTCTTTCTATCCTCTAACCTAATGTGCTTTACTTATCTAACTGGATCCTCCGTATGTCTACGTTTCACATGACCAAACCACATCAATCTCCCTTCTCTCAACTTATCTTCAATTGGCACAACTCCTACCTTTTCTCTAATACCCTCATTATGGACTTTATCTAGTCTAGTATGGCCACTCATCTACCTTAACATTCTCATCTCTGCAACTCTTATCTTATACGCATATGACTCTTTCAGTGCCCAACACTCACTACCATATAACATAGCCGGTCATATGGCTGTACAGTAAAATTTTCCTTTCAACTTATTGGGAATCTTGCGATCACATAAAACTCCCGTGGCACGTCTCCACTTCAACCATCTGGCTTTAATCCTATTACTAACATCCTCCTCACATCCCCATCTACTTGAAGGACTGAGCCTAGATATTTAAAGTGATTACTTTGGGACAATACCACTCCATTCAAACTAACTCATTCCCTATCACCAGTTTGGCCTTCACTGAACTTGCAATGCATGTATTCTGTCTTCGTTCTACTTAACTTAAAACCCTTTGACTCTAGAGTACTTCTCCAAAGCTCTAGCTTTCAATTGACTCCTTCTCGTGTCTCATCTATCAGAACAATATCATCCACAAACATCATGCACTAAGGAATACTCTCTTATATATGTTTCGTCAATTCATCTAAAACTAATATAAAAAGGTAAGGGCTTATGACTGATCCTTGGTGTAATCCAATTGAGATCGGAAAATCTCGTGTCCCCTCCCACTGTGCGCACAATAGTAGTTGCTCCTTCATACATATCTTTCAACACTTGTATGTACCTAATAGATACCATCTTTTGTTCTAACACATTCCATAAGACATCTCTTGGAACACTATCATAAGCCTTCTCCAAATAAATAAAAACCATGTGTAAATCTTTCTTCACATCTTTATATTTCTCTATCAAGCTTCTAATGAGAAAGATCGCTTCCATAGTTGAACGACCGGGCATGAAACCAAATTGATTGAGAGAGATAGAAGTATCATAACGTAGTCGATGTTCCACAACTCTCTCCCACAACTTCATAGTATGACTCATGAGTTTAATTCCCCTATAGTTTGAACAATTCTGTATGTCTCCCTTATTTTTAAAAATAGGTACTAAAATACTCCTCCATTCATCAGGCATTTTCTTTGAGTTTAGAATCTTATTAAATAATTTAGTTAACTATGCCACTCTCATATCTCCCAAACACTTCCACACTTCAATTGGTATTTCATCGGGTCCACAGGCTTTACCCACTTTCATTCTCTTAAGTGCTTCCTTTACTTCTAAAGATCTAATCCTTCTAGTATAATTCACATTCTTTTCTATTGTTCTATAGTCTATATTCACGCTATTACCATTTTGACTATTATTAAAGAAATCATTAAAATAATTTCTCCATCTTTCTCTAACGTCCTCATCTTTCACCAACACTTTTCCTTCTTTATCCTTAATGCACCTAACTTGATTGAGATCTTGACATTTCCTTTCTCTCCTCCTTGCTAATCTATAAATATCTTTCTTCCCTTCTTTAGTTCCAAGTTTCTCATATAACTTTTCAAAGGCCTGTGCTCTTGCTTGACTAACTGCCTTTTTTGCCGCTTTCTTTGCTATCTTGTACTGTTCATATGCCTCATTATTATCATATTTAGGTAATTTCTTATACCATTCCCTTTTTCTCTTCACTGCCTTTTGTACTTCCTCATTCCACCACCATCTCTCTTTTGAGGGTGATCCATGTCCTTTAGACTCTCCAAGTACTTTTCCAGCTACTTCTCTAATCTTTGATGCCATCTGTATCCACTTATTATTGGCCTCCATATCTAGCTTCCATACTTCGGACTCGAGAAGCTCATTTTTGAACTTCACTTGCTTTACTCCTTTGAACTCCCACCACTTTGTTCTAGCTATACTATTTATTCTGACCTTACTTGAATTGTTCCTAAACTTGACATCCAAGCCACCAATCCATATTGACTTGTTAAAGCCTCTCCTGGAATGACCTTGCAATCCTTGCATAGAGCTCTATTTGTCTTCCTAGTTAAGAGGGGGTCGATTTGGCTTCTATGTTGCCCACTTTTGAAAGTCACTAAATGTGACTCTCTTTTTATAAAGTAGGTATTTGCTAGTATTAGGTTGTATGCCATAGCAAAATCCAGGATACTTTTTCCCTCCTCATTTCAACTGCCAAAACCAAAACCTCCATGAACATTCTCATAACCTTGTCTATCACTTCCTACATGTCCATTCAAATCTCCACCAATGAAAACATTCTCTTCATTCGGTATGCTTTGCATTAAATCATCCATATCTTTCCAAAACTTTTGTTTACTCTCACTGTCTAGTCCTATTTGTGGGGCATAAGCACTAACTACATTTATTGTTTCTCCTTCTAGTACTAGCTTTACTAGTATAATTCTATCTCCTACTCTTTTCACAGCTATTACTGCGTCTTTCAATGTCCTTTCTATGATTATGCCCACCTCGTTCTTATTTCTCTCATTTCTGGTAAACCACAGTTTGTACCCTGAATTACCCACTTCCTTACTTTTCTCTCCTACCCATTTAGTCTCCTGAATGCAAGCAATATTCACCCTTCTCCTTTCCAAGGTATCCACAAGCTCCATTAATTTTCCTATAAGTGATCCAACATTCCAAGTACCAACCCTGATCCTCCTCCTATCCTGTTTTTTCCTAATTGGTCTCCTTTTATGATATCTTCTATTATTTTCTATGTCTATCTTGTGTTCTGTTCCACTATCTGTTCTACTATCTGTCCTATGGACTAACTTCTTTACCCACACCCGTTCATGATGTGGGAACCCTTACTCACTTAACATCACACCTGGGCGCCGGCATGGCGTGTTGCTTTCGGTAAACGCCCTACACCCTTACATATTTCTCACTACACCCGGGCTCCGATGTAGCACTTCGTAAGTAGAAGACGCCCCAACGTTTATATTATTTGAATCCATATCATAAGCTATGACGAAATTTTTACGTTGGTTGTCACCTACCGCAACCTCCTCTTTTATCCAGGCTTAGGACCGGCTAAGCGGAAACTACTTAGGCGGAGTTCTATAATTGAATGAATAATGGAACTAAATGCTGTCTTCCAACTTTTTCATCATTCAATAATAAAATTACTCTCAAATTCTAAATAGACTGAGATGAAGTTTGGCCAATACTTTCATACTCAATCACTGAAACTGAATTCTCTTTGCTAAATAAACAATCACAACCGAAAATGTGAACAGAGGTTACCAAGGTAAAAGTTTTCGGCATGAAACTTTAGAGAGAGATGAATTACCTGGGGTTAAAAGTGAATTTCTGCCAATGATTAAGCAGTCCTTTATGGAAGCGATTTCCCTAAAAGAAATAAATAATCACATGTTAAATTTCAAAATGTATATGTAAATATTATCTTCCTATTGCCAAAATTTTTTCAAAAAAGGTTCATTTGCATGTAAGAAAATAGCAACAGTCAGAGCAAGTTAGGTCACAAATAGCCAAGCAATTAGTATAGAAGAGTCAAAAGAGTCTCAGAAGAAAAATTTTTATACCAACTCAGCTCAGAAGATAAATTTTCATACCAATTCAGTCAGGAATGCTTGCTTGTTAAGACCTTCTAATGCAGTGAATGCAGCCTCAAGCACATGAGAAAGGTATGCCACAACTCTAGCCAAAAGGAGAGAAAAATGTTATTTTGCATAGAGAATAGCTGAAAAAAAAATATATCTTTATTTGCTAAAAGGTAATGTTACTATAATATGTTAGTTGACACTACTTGGTGGAAATTAAATGAACTCGGTGTTATTAAGGCCCGAGACGATACCAAGGCAATAGGGTATCATACTTTCAACTAGTTTAATAAGTAAAAAAGCATATTGAAAAGAAAAAAAAAATTATTTGCTCTATATGTAATATAAGAGAAATAGTAAGCAGAAAATAATAAAGTTATAGAAAGAAAATGAAATTTAAAGAAAGATTAATCAACTCCACTTTATTAGGGTTTAGGGAGAAATTAGAGAGGAGAAGAAGGAGAGAAGAGGAGGTGATATGAACCTGCCTAACTCCACCTCAAAAGCTAACTCACAAGGGGAGGTTTGCAAACCCATATATATAACACCCAAGACCTCCCTGCAGAACCGATGTGGGATGCATCATTCCCTACCCCTTTAGACTGAACGTCCTTGTGAAGCAACTGGGGTTATGATTTGTTCATCCCGACCTCTCCCAAAGAACGTTAGGGAACCTTTGTACGTGGCCCACCGACTCATACAGAATGAGGCGCTGATATCACATGATATAAACTTGCCTAACTCCACCTCAAAAGCTAACTCATAGGGGGAGGTTTGCAAACCCATATATATAACACCCAAGACCTCCTTACAAAACCAATGTGGGATGCATAAGGAGGAGGGAAAGACAAGAAAAGAGGAAAGGAGCCTCACTTGGCACCTCAGCACCTAGGCAAGATAGGCGCTTGCCTCATCTCGCTAGGCGCCTTTAATAACATTGAATGAACTGTTTTGATCATCCTATTCTCTGGAGGATTAGAACTGAGCTTTTGGTGCTGAGGGACTGGTAAGCAAAGCATCAAAGAGATTGAACAATGGCTAATAAACACGGTGAAGTCATTTATTTCTCACATACTAGGATTCTACTCCTTTAGTTGAAAAGGTAAGCTCATCATTTTTCAAGTTGGATGATATACCTTGTGCAAGCATTCGTCGAACGATGATCAGGAGCAATTCCATCATCTGGTGATCGATAGTCTATTGTCTTTTGTTCAGCTGATAGCAATCGCTCTACCTACACAGGAGTTTCACAAAGAAAATTACAAGACAAAAATAATAATAAAGAGAAATAAATAAATGTGCAAAAGGAAATAATCAGATAATCATGAAATCAAAACAGGAGAAGCTAGAAAAAAAATTGTATCTCATTTGATGCTACCAGAAGATAATCATATGATTAACTAAAGATTTGTAATTGTCCAGCAGAATCTAGATCATAGAAGTAAAAGACTGGAAGTCAGACTCAACCTCAGCCATTACAGTTTCAATGCATTGCTGAAGCCCTTTATAAGCAGCAGCCTCGGCACTGGACATAGCTGTTGCCATTTCTTCACATGAAGCCGCATGAGCACCATCCACAGGCAGTAAAAGGCGAGATATAGAATTTGCAAAATACTGCCAATAGAAGTCATACCAATTTAAGTTATCGAATATGTGGCTTGATAATAACTTAACAATGTTAGCGCAACCCAACATACTTGCTGAACTATAGCCACACTACTGCCACAACGTTGTACAGAAACCATGAAAGATCTGAAACTGCTCTCACCAGCTGCAGCTGCAGCTTCTGCCTACAAATCAACATCAATCTCACTTATGTCAACCATTATGTGCTAATTATGCTTCACTTATAACAAAGTATACCATACACATAGAATAGATAATTAATATGCAAAGGAAGGCACACAGTCAGGTAATTACAGCAGAAGCAGCAGCAGTGGCCACCCTTCTAGTAACAATCGTGCCCAGAACAAACCTTTCCCTCAAAGCTGCAGCTTCAGTCAGACTGTCTCTAGCCCTTTCAAGACCTTCTGTTAGATATTGCCCAACCTGCTTAATCGAAAAGGCTGAGTATCCACAACACCAATTAGCTGATCACAGATTTAAGTTAAGCTACTTACTTGGTCTAGCAAGCAAGTGAACACCGCTTGCACATTGGCTGCAAGGTTAGTAGGCTGTAGAAAAACCCAATTGAAATCAATTGATAAGCAGTAAGTAAAACACTTGAAACCTAAAAGAAAAGATAAAGAGAGAGCATATTCATCTTTGAGCCCTTATCACACTAATTATAAGGCCATTTTTCAGTTCTCTTTCTTTTTCCTCCTTCAGAAAAATAATAGAAACAAATAAGACAGCGTCTGTCAGACTCAAATCTAACTAAATCACATTCTAATATTCTTAGCCAACATTCGGTCTTGTATTGCATGCCTAATTCTCGTACCACATTCATTTTGCTTTTAGCATTCAATGTAGTTGTTCAAGGCATCTACCACCTGACCCAAACACCAAGGGCAGAGTACATAACTTTCCACTAGTGGCAAGTAAATGAGCTTGAGAACCTTAACTAGAACAAAAAATAAAAAATCAACTCAACTCAACCCAACTCAACTAAGCCTTTATCTCAAAAATTTGGAGTCGGCCATATGGATTCTCTTTCTCCACTCTAAATGATTTTGGGTTAAATCTTCAGAAATATGTAATGCTTCTAGGACATGTTGTACTACTCTCCTCCAAGTCAGTTTAGGTCTACCCCTTCTTTTCTTTCTATCCTCTAACCTAATGTGCTCTACTTGTCTAACTGGAGTCTCCGTATGTCTAAAACAAATCTAAAACAATTCTCCACTGCAGTTGGTGACAAGATTAAAACATTACTTGAGATGAAAACAGAGTGCATCTTGATATTGCTTCTTCATTCCAATGCACAAATTCTGTCACAACAGTAACAGATATCTGCTGGTGGGAAGATGCTACAGAAGCTCCCTTTGATCGTCCAATTGTTCCAGTTGACTCAGAAAGCTGCTGGCTCTCAGCATGCAATTCTTCCACCTGCATGACATGATATAGCCCGTTGCCTTAAGAGCAAAGTGTGTACCATAAATTTGATCAAGAATACCATGATCACTGCAAACCTTTGCTTGATATAACTGTCTAAGAGAGGCCTGCTCATGTTCAGGATATTCATCCTTGTGAGAAGAAAAGAGAGATTCTGTGAGGCCTGTATCAACATTCAACAGAGGAAGTTGTTGCTATTAAAACAAAGTTAAATGAAAATAAAAAATGAAAATAAAGCGTACAAATGTATCAAGTTAGGCTGTAGTCACACTCATTCAAATGTATCAAGCTGCTATTAAAACGCCGTTCTCAGAAAGGACAAATTTACCAAGTTAGGCTGCAGTCACATTCATTCAACATTAACACTGTTATCCACTAATAGTTTATTAATCATGGAGACATATGAGCTGGCCAAAAGGCCCCAAAAGGCTTGCATATGAGCAGGCCAATGGCCCCATTGCCACATGAGCAACTTTATATTACTATATTCCTCTAAGATTGCAGAGGCTTGCAGTCCTAATTTATGTAACTTAAACACAGGACCAAAAGGGTTCATTCATTACCCTCAACATCCAAGTCACCACATCCCACAGCTCGTAGATCTCTAGCAAGTTCCTGAGTCTTCTCATATGCCACTGCTAGCATTCTGAGATACTGAAGCCTCAAGTCAAATACAAGCTAAGTCAGGATCTGATAATCACTTGATATTAGAATACGAAGAGATAATTCCACTCACTAACAATAGTCCGCCTTCTGCCATGGGAGGCAAATTTACAAGAGATGGTTTGGCTAACAATTTGTCCAAAATAGCTGTAACTCGCTGCTCCAAGACTCGCTGAATATTCATAAAATTAGGAAACTAGTCATTATTATGAAATCACAAACAAATTTAGGAAATTAGTATCATGCCATATGTATATTTAAATTCAGGAACATAAAATGCAAGATATAATAAAATAACTATGTGCCAGATTACCTGCACTAAAATTGACATGACATCATTAGAAGAAGGAAATACTGCCATGATTGTGGCTGCCTCTTTACGAACAGTATCTTCACAAACAAAAAATAAAGTGTTTAATAAATAACTCTGAAAGAATTCAATCCTTGCAGTAGTAGCATGGATGACTATTCTCCAAACCTGTAATTTCTTTGTACAATGAAGAAAGCCCACGAGCAACATCACTGGGACTAGCTTGAGAAACCTGATCACCAAGAACCAATCTGGTGTCTGCATTCATGATTTCTACATCAATGAACATTGGACGTGTTGCTACATAATGTTGCATGGCACTGGTGCCCCTATTAAACTGCAATGTAAAGGACATAAGCCACACCACTAAAACAGACAAAACAGAGGAGGAGAGATGTAAAATGTGAGAAAAATTTAAGCAACAAAACCACAACAGAACAATGACCAGGTAAATTTAAGCACTCAACATGATAAACTGATATGAACACCACTTTCAAAAAAAAAATTAAAAAAGATATAAACTCTAGACATAGGGCTTTGAATCACAAATAGCTATTAGTCTAAATACAAATTGTGAAACAATAAATCATCTTTCACAAGCATATTTTAAAAATGGAAAAATAAAGAAGATTACATAATGGGAGGGAAAGATGAGCATAAATCATGCTGCCATAGTTTTGGTGTTAATGTCAAAAGAATTGTCTAATCACATAGGAAAAATAATCACCTGAGATAAAATTTTAGCACATTCTGCCATGGTAGACAACTCTCTTCTCTGCGATGCTGCGTCAAACCGAGCCAACAATCTGTTCTCCAGTTCTACATAAAAAGCATTAACAATAAAGGAAAAAGACATTATTAACATTAGAAAAGAAAGAGACAAAACTAACACTCAGAGAATGTCTTTTTAGATCCAACCAAAATTTTCCTCCTTTTGGCGAGCTGAAAGCCAAATTCTAATGGTTGGCCATGAGATGGCCCAGAACCAGGTTGAATCCAGCCTAGTCAAACTGGGACCAGAACCAGTCAACAGTTTCCAGATCCAACCCACCTGGAACCAGCCCATGGCTGACCCTAATCTAAACCTTCCATACCACAACTGTTTACATTTAATTATGCTAGCTGGTTATCATTAGGCTAATAATATGACGACAAAAAATATGAGTTCGAAGCAATCAAAGAACAACTTTGGAAGGCTTCCAATAGTTATGCTGATAAAAACATAGCACAGAAGTTACCATACCATTGCAGTAATCCTGAAGATTAGCAACTGCAACTTCTAGTCCTCTGCTAGCAGTTGCATTTCCCATAACTGATGGAACAGATATGCCTTGTCTTCCCATATCTTCCTCAGCAAAGGAACCTAAAGTCCACAATAAAGGCATGATAAGTCATATGGCTTCGAAAATCATGCAAATAATTATGCAAAAATTACACATTCTTGAAACAAATCAACTAACTACCATATAATTCTGCAAAACTTTCTTATTAGCTATAAGTTCAACACTCTTGTATCTACCAGGAACCAAATTATTTTTTCTTGAATTTATGGCTAAGTTAAATATTCAGTTGTTACTTCCTTGCTACATCAAGAACAAGGTACAAAAACAGTAAGTTTAGTGCAACACTCATCCTGTTTATGCACATGGATAAAAAGTTGAGACAATGGAATTTTGCAATTATAGAATTTTTAAGGGGAAGTATCATCTTACGTAATTTCTGTGCAATTGAAGCAGCCTCAGCAACACGGCTGTCATCTGAAAACAAAGGCGAAAGTTCCATTAAATCGCCTGGACTACCATTAAACTCCATCAGGTACTGCAGCAATTGATATTAACAAGATGTTAGACCATTCCAAACCAAGCAAACTAAATAAAATAAATTGACTGAGAGTACCTTAACGAGCTCTATTGTTTGGCTGGCAGTTTCCCTCTGAGCATCTGCACTCTGACAAGCACAATAAGCTAGTGATATAACTATAAAACTGGATGCCAAAGCAATGAATAATCAATCCTTTCACAAACTTTACTTGCAAATGATCTCCTATTTTTGCAGCAGTCTGTCCAACACTTGAAATGCGTGAGTCCAACCTTGCAAAGCTATCAAACAATCCATCTACACCTTTTTCCAACTGAGAGATAAGAATAGAAACTGATCAATTTTCCAAATATTCTTATCAGACAGTTCCAGTTAAATTGACTAGGTCTTTAAGAAGAATAAGAAAACAATATTTTTTTTTCCTTCTTTCAGGGATATAATTTTCTCTTTTGGCACACCATTACTTCAATATAGAGTCCAAAATGAATAGAAGTAAAGCATAAAGGCTATTTACGAACCTCAGCCAGTGTTTTGCGGTGCTTAGAATCTTGAGCAGTAACATCTTTCCTTAGATTGGAGAGCTTTCCATCGATCTTGAAACCAAAACGAAAAACCATCACAAAAATTCTAATGACCCGGTATATTCAATAGCCACAATTCAAAATCCCTACCTGTTTTCGAAGATCAATTAACTCTCTGCAAGAATCCCTGAAAAGAGACAAGAGAGCATCTACTTCTGGAAATAAAGGGGACAGCCCTTGTGTAAGTGTTGCTGCATCAAAAGGGGCTCTTACATGCCCATTTGCTAACATATCACTCCCAACAATGTTCCCATGCCCTTCTGCCGAATCCGCTTCTTCTTCTTGGAAAGATGGAAGTAATTCATTTACCAAGTTTCCAAATAATGCATCAAATGAAAACTCACCCTACACATTAAATTCAGATATCTCAGTTCAATTAGCTGAGTAAAAAAAAATGATCTAAACAGAGTGACTTCCTATTATAAAAATGCAAATCATTCCCAGTTCTTTACCTTGAAGTCATCTATATCCAGAATCAATGGGAGGGAGCCAACTGATGGAGATTTCGAAACTTTACTATCACTCTTGATACTCTCTTTCATCTGGTTCTCATGATATATGTAATACATTATTAAAATATAGCTCGCAAAATTATTCTCGGAACACAAAATTTTGACAGATTGTGAATAACCTTGACAATCTTAATAATGGAAAATTTGAAGAGAGGAAAAGATAGAAAATAAGCGCACAGGGACACGCACTATGTTCTTCTAAATGAAGGCATGATTCTAAGCTGATAATTCTTGTCTCAGTAAGAAACATGCAACGGAAAATTTAATTTCCCTCAGTTTTCTCAGCAACCAAACGACAAAACAATTGAGCTTCCTAACTTTTCCTCACCTTCAATTACAACTCAACCAGTTTCCACAATCAATCAATCACTAGCTTCTTGAATTACTACGATGACCATACGGTATCAGCTATATAACTCGTAGCAAAAAAAAAAAAAAACAAATCTGCGAATTATATGAAATAAGCAACACATATGTTGTTTTAGATCACGCAGCTAAATGAGAGAGGTTACATGGTGAGGAAAATGGTACCTCTACGGTGCTTCGACAAGCAAGAAAGAATGACGGAGAAGATAGCCAGGGAGTTTGCCTCTTTCTTCTACGCTTTGGTTGGGCAGATCGAGCTAGGTGAGAGAGAGAGAGAGAGAGAGAGAGAGAGAGAGAGACGGTCCTCCGCCGAAAACTACAATGAAAACAAACTCTATTTTACGATTTTAGCCTCCTGGCTTCTGAAGATATGAACGATGTCGTATAGGGTAATTTTGGAATTTGAAATTTCCACCAAATGAAGCTGAAAATCTCATCCTATTTTGTGCCAATGATTCTGTCCGGCCGAAAAAAAAATTCAAGGATTTTAAATTTATTATCCATATTGGATGTAACTGCGGTCTGATTCCAAAAACGGATCAGATTAGTTTAATTTAAAATTAAAATTAAAATTAAATTAATTTTTTTTAAAATTGATAAATATTTTTTTATTATTTGACATATACAATAAAAAATAAATAAAGTAAAAAAACTCATATGATACTTAATAATTTTTTAAATATTATTATTAAATTTTTAAATTTTAAATATAATAAGAAATATTTTTAAAAAATAAACTTAAATTTTATAAATAATTTTAGTGAATAAATTTTTTTAACTGCATTTTTATTAAATTAAAAAAAGAATGAATTATTTTTAAAAAATTATATTAATATATATAATAAAACATTTTAATATATTTTATATTTTTATTTTCATAATTATATTATAAAATATTATTAAAAAATTCTTAATTAATTATAATATTATTTAAATTATTAATAAATAAATGAATCAATTAATATATTAATTTTTATTATTTTAAAATTATTTGATATATATCAATAAAGAATAAATAAAATAAAAAATAAATATCATCATTAAAACTTTTAAAATTTCAATATAATAAGAAATATTTTTAAAAATAAATGCTTAAATTTTATAAATGTTTTTTTAGTGAATAATTATTTAAATATAGATATGTACATATTTATATAATTTTTTTAAAAATAATTCACTCTTTTTTAATATAATAAAAAATAATTAAAAATGGTTCATTTTTAAAAATATTATGATAGGTAGAAATTTTAAATTTTAAATTTTTAAAAAATATAATAAAAAGAATTTATGTCACGACCCAACCTATGGGCCGGACCGGCACTAGGACCTGGGCCAGCCTAAAGCCCCCAAGGCCCGTAGTAAGCTTAACTATTCATTTAACCCAACTCTAAGGCCCATTTGGGCCCAATTTCAAGAAATCAACCGGACAGAGTCCGGCCATAAAATGGACCTACCAACGGGGAGTTTTTGACTCACCCGACCTGTAAACACAATAAATACTCAATTGGGGAGCTCAGCTCACCCTCCACATACTCATCAGCATAAAAATAAATGGGAGCTCAGCTCCCTCATCCAATCCATCAAACATGCATAGAATATTAAGTTTACAGGTCCAAAATAATAATTTAGTTTACAGACCCATATCAAATAAATATTTCTAACACATGCGGAAATTCTAAGATTTAACAAGTTTATACAAACATTAATAATCGACCTGCGAGGAAGAAAGCAGGTTAACCTCAAAAATATCCTCCTGTGGCCTAGAAAAATATTGAACAGGAGTGAGCGTTCGACTCAGAGAGTAAAATATCAATTTTAACCATAATCTCTATAACTATCTAAAACTAATGCACTGTAGAGTGAAATGCAACAACAAAGAATAATTGCACATCATAACAAAGAAAAGGTAATTTGGAGCACTCACGCACTCAAAGAATATCAATCATATATATATGGGAGCCGATCCTATACACTCTCTTAATTCCAATCGTACAAGAACTCACTGACTTCCACTTAATAACCAAATCGGGGTCCCAAATAAGAACTCAAGTCGTGTCTACCCCAAGGACCGGTCCCAAGATCTCAAGCCGTGTCTACCCCAAGGACCGGTCCAAGATCTCAAGCCGTGCCTACCCGTCCTATCCATAGTCCACACCACATCACACGCACGCCAACGCACGCACACTGCTCCAAATTACCACAACATACATGGCACTTTCACAGTTATGAATGCAACATAAATCGTGCCTAAAGTTTAACTACATAGATACATACATATAGGTGATGCATGGGCATGCCTGAACATATAATAATATCGAAATTACAATTAAAATTAATATTTTACTCACAGACTGGACAACGGTCACTATGGCGGTTGGGCGGAGGAAGAAGGCTGTCCCGGCTCACCTGACAATTACATTACAATTATTTAATACAAATGGCTCCATACAAATCAAGAAAAGACCAAGTACGTCCTAAGTCCTGCCGAAAATCCGGCAGAGTCTCCCCTATACCTAGGACCTACCCAACCTGCAAAATGGCTCAAAACACACTTCTATATTCACAATCCATATATCCACAACTCAATCACATCACACAGCCCTCCCGCCCATCAAATCATCATCTATCACAATATGTAAAATTTCAATTTAGTCCTTATAATTGATTATTTTTGCAAAAACTACCCAAACAAGCTCTAAAAATTCTAAAACTTTGCCCCGCGGTCCTTAGCAATATCACTAGGCTATTGCAAAAAGAATCATAATTTTCTGAGCTACCACGAATATTTTATGGATTTTTAATCCTATTTAAGCACTAGAAAATTATGAAAAAGCAAGGTTCGGGTTTACCTTTGCAGATTCCGACTTCGGGGACGCGTTCGGGACATCTGACAATGGGGGGGTAGCCAAAACCTCGGTCTAATTCGGAGACTTTTCCGGTAACAAGTCTGTTTGGCCGGAAATTCACAGACCTGGTCAACTGTCGAATTTCCGCGAATTGAGGATACCTACACGAAGCCCACAACACGGGGGTTAGTACATAAATTTTTCAGAATTTTCTAAGCTCATTTAATGCTCGGAAAAATACTGCGAAGTTCCATAGGACCCACCGAAAAACGGTGTCGGAAAATTTTGAAATTTATATCCCCGCGAAGCTCTCGACGAGTGGAGCGCTCTGGTACTCTCGGTTTTCTCGTGGGGTTCACGGTTTGCGAGAAATCTAGCCCGAAAATCAAAATGGGCTAAAACTTCCCGGGCAAAAATTGGACAAACCGCTCAATGGATTTCGGTGTTCTTGGTGTCTATGGAAAGCTCTCGACGAGTAGATGAATTTAGACACAAGACCTGGTCCAATTGATGGCCGGATCGGCCGGTTTTTGGCCGGGAATGTGAACGGTCGCCATGCGTGATTGCTTCGGAGCCGCTTTCAGTCGCGCCGTGGGGAGGGCTGAGGCGGCTCGCCGGCGAGGTGGGGAGGCAGGGGAGGTAGTGGCGCAGCAAGGGGAGGAGGGAGGAGAGAGAAAAGAGAGAGAGAAGGGAGAAGGGTCGGACGCTCGCAGGGAAGGAGGAAGAAAAAGAAGAAGACCGGTCCGACTGGACCGGTCCGATCCGATTCGATTCGGCTCGATTCAGATACAAAATTTTGAATTTTTATCGCCTGGACCAAAACGAGGTCCAAAAATTCCGAAAAAATTTCAGAAAACTCAGAAAAATTTGTAGATTCCAAATATATTTTTAGTTTTGCCACGTGGTCTTTAAATTAATTTTTTAAAAATCATCAAAGTTTATATTTTCAGAAAATCGAACCCGATTTTTAAAATCCAAAAAATCTCAAAAAAATTTCCTAAAATTTAAATAAAATTAAAATACCAAAAATGCTCATAAAATAATAAAATTTAAAATTTTAGGGTGTTACATTCTTCCTCTTACGTAAAAATTCGTTTCGAATTTTACACAAGGCGTAATAAAGCACATGATTATACATTGAACAAATAAGGGTACTTGCTACGCATGTCCCGCTTCGACTCTGTGTGCACTCTTCCACCGACTGACTCCTCCACAAAATCTTAACCATAGGGATCTGTTTGGATCTTAGCTGTCTCACTTGGTAGTCCACTATGGCTACAGGTTGCTTCTCAAATGTCAAGTTCTCTTTTAGCTCTATTACATCTGGTTGTAGTACATGAGAAGGATCTGGAATGTATTTCCTGAGCATGGAGATGTGAAATACAGGATGAACGTGAGAAAGGTTGGGTGGTAGCTCCAATCGGTAGGCAACTGCTCCAGCTCTATCAGTAACCTCAAAAGGTCCAATATACCGAGGTGCCAACTTGCCCTTCTTTCCAAATCTCATCACTCCCTTCATCGGAGAAACCTTCAGGAATACATAGTCGCCTACTGCAAACTCCACATTCCTCCGTCTAGGGTCTGCATAACTCTTCTGCCTACTGAAAGCTGTTTTCAATCATTCCCTGATTAAAGGAACTATCTCTGATGTGTACTGCACTAGGTCTACATCATGCACCTTCGCTTCTCCCATTTCCGTCCAACACAGCGGAGACCTACACTTTCTTCCATATAGTGCCTCATAGGGTGCCATCCCTATGCTGGAATGGTAACTGTTCTTGTAGGCAAACTCCATCAAAGCTAGTTGATCATCCCATTGACCTTCAAAATCCAAAACACTCATGCGAAGCATGTCTTCCAGTGTTTGGATTGTCCTTTCTGATCCATCCGTCGATGGTGGAAAGTCGTACTAAAGTTCAATCGTATGCCAAGTGCCTCCCGCAACTTTCTCCAAAACCGAGAAGTGAATCGGGCCCTCTCGCCGATATTATGGAAGCTGGAACTCCATGCAATCTGACTATCTCTCGAATGTAGAGTGGGGCGTACTGTGCCACAGAATATGTAGTCTTCACAGGCAAGAAGTGAGCTGATTTGGTTAGACGGTCCACAATTACCCATATCGAATCATATCCTCGCGTGGTACGAGGCAACCCAGTCACAAAATCCATAGTGATCATTTCCCACTTCCATTCTGGGATAGGGAGCTCTTGAAGCTTCCCTGACGGACTCTGGTGTTCAAACTTCACCTTCTGACAAGTCAAGCACTTGGACACAAAATCTGCTATGTCTCTCTTCATGCCATTCCACCAATAGCTATCCTTCACATCATGGTACATCTTGGTGGAGCCTGGGTGGACATTGTACAGTGTATAGTGTGCCTCTCGCATGATTTCATTCCTGAGGTTGTCCACATCGGGCACACATATCCTAGAACCTTGCACTAGGGCGCCATCATTGGCAAATCCAAACTCACCACCTTCACCCTGCTGTACTCTTTCTATGATCTTCATCAATTGTTGGTCTCTATGCTGGGAAACTCTAACTCTGTCTCTCAAGTCTTGCCTCACTGAAAAATGAGCTTGCAATACCCCCTCATCTGAAAGATCTAGGATTAAACCTTGATCCATCAACTCATGTACCTCCTGAATCGATGGTCTCTTCTCTGCTGAAATGTGCGCCAAACTACCAGAAGATTTTCTGCTCAAAGCATCTGCTACTACATTGGCCTTCCTGTGTGGTGGTACCGATGGTGCAATCATAGTCTTTAGAAGCTCCATCCATCTCCTCTGTCTCAAGTTTAAATCTCTCTGTTGGAAGATGTACTTCAAACTCTTGTGATCGGTGTATATCTCGCACACTTCACCATACAGGTAGTGTCTCCAGATTTTTAGTGCAAAGATTACAGCCGCCATTTCCAAGTTATGGGTGGGGTAGTTCTGCTCATGCCTCTTCAGCCGTCTTGAAGCATAAGCCACTACATTTCCATTCTGCATCAAAAGACACCCTAAGCCAACTCTGGAGGCGTCACAATACACGGTGTATCCTTCACCACTCATAGGTAGTGTCAACACAGGGGCGGTGGTTAGACACTCCTTAAGCTTCTGGAAGCTCTTCTCACAGTCATCTGTCCAAATGAATGAAACATTCTTCCGAGTTAACTTGGTTAAGGGAGCTGCTATCCTGGAAAAATCTTGCACAAAACGCCTATAGTAGCCAGCTAAACCCAGAAAACTTCGCACCTCAGTGACTGTTGTAGGCCTAAGCCAATCGATTCTGACTTCAATTTTCTTGGGATCCACTTGAATACCTTCACTTGAAACCACGTGTCCCAAGAATGAGATGCTTTCTAGCCAAAATTCACATTTCGAAAATTTGGCATATAGCTGGTGCTCCCTCAAAGTCTGCAACACCATCTTCAAGTGCCACACGTGTTCTTCCTCGGTCCGAGAGTATACCAAAATGTCATCTATGAATATGATGACAAAACGGTCCAAAAATGGCTTGAACACCCTGTTCATCAAGTCCATGAAGGCTACTGGTGCATTAGTGAGTCCAAAAGACATCACCAAGAACTCATAATGACCATATCTTGTCCTGAATGCCGTTTTGGACACGTCCTCATTCCTGATTCTCAATTGATGGTAGCCTGATCGCAGGTCAATCTTGGAAAAGAATCTAGCCCCTTGGAGCTGATCAAACAGATCGTCGATCCGAGGAAGTGGATACTTATTCTTCACAATCACCTTGTTCAGCTGTCTATAGTCAATGCACAACCTCAATGACCCATCCTTCTTTCTTACAAATAGAACAGGAGCACCCCAGGGTGAAGTGCTCGGACGTATGAAACCTTTGTCCAACAGTTCCTGTAGTTGCTCCTTTAACTCTTTCAATTCTGCTGGTGCCATCCTGTAAGGTGGCATTGATATGGGGTTTGTACCCGACATAATGTCAATGCAGAACTCTATTTCCCTTTCTGGTGGCAACCCTGGAAGCTCCTCTGGGAAGACATCCATAAATTCTCTGACAACAGGAACATTTTCCATGCTGACACCTTCTACAGATGTATCTCTCACCACTGCCAAATACCCTTGGCATCCACGCCTCAACATTTTTCTAGCGCTAATTGCTGACACCAAATTATATGGAGCCACGCTCCTGTCACCATCAAAGCTAAACTCTTCCACACCAGGTATGTGGAAATACACCTTTTTGTTCCTGCAGTCTAAGGTGGCATAATGAGTTGCCAACCAATCCATCCCCAAGATTACATCGAAATCAATCACTGGTAGAGGAACCAAGTCCGCTGGGAGGATCTTTCCATCCACTACTACTGGGCTACCCGGAAAAATCATATCTACATCTATGTTGTCACTAAGTGGGGTAGCTACCGATAAAGGACATTCTAAGGTTGTAGGGTTTCTACCCAACCTCATGGCAAACACAGGGGAGACAAATGAGTGCGTAGCACCCGGATCTATTAAAACACGAGCCTCATAGGAACAGACCAGAAGAATACCTGCCACAACTGCATTTGAAGCTTGAGCATCCTGGTGGGTCAGGGTGAAAACCCGAGCTTGACCCCTACCCTGAGTGGCAGAACCCTGATACTGACTTCTACCTCCTGATCTGCCTCCAAATCCACGTCCCCCTTGTCCTCGGCCCTATTGGCCACTGAACTGACTGCCTGCCATGCTGGAAGCACCCGGATACATCTGACGAGGAACATTTGCAACAGAACCCTGTGACCCCATCTGTGGCTCACTGAACACGGGGCATTCCCTAGCAAAGTGACCTGGTTGGCCACACCTGAAGCATACTCCTGAACCCATCATACAAGGTCCTGAATGTCCTCTTCCACACTGTGCACAAGGTGCCAAGGAGGATCCCAACTGCACTGTAATCTGCTGACTCGAATCGTGACCACCGCTGATCCGCACTGTTCGAACCCTGGATTTGTGTCTAAATCCACTCCTCTTATTTCTGCTTCTTCCTCTGTAATTAGTTTGGCCACCACTATCCGTAGTACCCATGTGTGGAACACTTGAAGAACCCCCTGCTCTGTTTTTCTTTGCCCTTCCGCTATCATCCACAGCATAGCTAATCTCAATCTGTCTGGCTCGATCAACTACCACGTCAAAAGACTGATCAGACATCATGGCCAGGTTTGCATACCTCCTGTCAAGCCCCTTTAGGAATCTCTTCACCTTCATAGTTTCTGTAGCTACTGCTGTAGGAGCATATCTGCTCAATTCTAGAAATTCTGTAGCATATTCATCTACAGACCTGCCATTCTGTCTTAAGGCTTTAAAGGCCCACTGCTTCTGATCTCTGAAGCTTTATGGCACAAACCGATTGATGAACAGTTTCACAAACTGAGTCCACGACAAACCCTCCATCCGAGGTAATATGTAGTCATTCATCCATTGTCTAGGCATAGGCCCCATGACATGCTGCATACACTCTATTAGTTTCCTATCAGTCAACTGTAATTCTGTTTCTGCCTGTCTGCAGGAATCCAAAAATCGATATGTATCATCAGACACATCGTAAGTACCAGGCACCAATTTCTTGAAATTTATTGTCTGTTTGTAAGGTTCCCCCCTTGGTGCGGTGGATCGCTGGGGGGTGGACTATATATCGCGCCATCATATCGATGGTTCTCGCAATCGGCTAGAGTAGCCGCCATGGGGTCCATGGTACTCGTGCCATGAAAGATCGATGTTGACCGCTGCTCTTCTACTTGAGACTCTAGGCCTCCTACCCCGCCTCCTGGCAGCGCTCATCTGTGGCCGACACCTCGTCAGCACATCTGCTCGTGCAGTGCGGGCAGCTCTCCTGCTTCTACGCATTTTCCTGAAATTCAGCAACATTAGCCCACAAAATTCAAAATCACTCATTACACAGCTCTATTGACTCATATTTATACATAATTATATGAAGCAGAAACTAGAAGCAAAGATGACAATGCAAGACGAATGTGGACCCTATTTTTCCGCATGTGACTCCTGGTAGACTCTTCCCAACACTTTAGACAAACATTCCCTAAGAATCTAGAGCCTAAGCTCTGATACCACATTTGTCATGACCCAACCTATGGGCCGGACCGGCACTAGGACCTGGGCCAGCCTAAAGCCCCTGAGGCCCGTAGTAAGCCTAACTATTCACTTAACCCAACTCTAAGGCCCATTTGGCCCCAATTTCAAGAAATCAATCAGACAGAGTCCGGCCATAAAATGGACCTACCAACGGGGAGTTTTTGACTCACCCGACCTGTAAACACAATAAATACTCAATTGGGGAGCTCAGCTCACCCTCCACATACTCATCAGCATAAAAATAAATGGGAGCTCAGCTCCCTCATCCAATCCATCAAACATGCATAGAATATTAAGTTTACAGGTCCAAAATAATAATTTAGTTTACAGACCCATATCAAATAAACATTTCTAACACATGCAGAAATTCTAAGATTTAACAAGTTTATACAAACATTAATAATCGACCTGCGAGGAAGAAAGCAGGTTAACCTCAAAAATATCCTCCTGTGGCTTGGAAAAATATTGAACAGGAGTGAGCGTTCGACTCAGAGAGTAAAATATCAATTTTAACCATAATCTCTATAACTATCTAAAACTAATGCACCCTGTAGAGTGAAATGCAACAACAGCAATAATTGCACATCATAACAAAGAAAAAGGTAATTTGGAGCACTCACGCACTCAAAGAATATCAATCATATATATATGGAGCCGATCCCCATACTGACTCTCTTAATTCCAACTGCTAGCGAAGAACTCATTTCGGACTTCCACTTAATAACCAAATCGGGTCCCAAGAACTCAAGCCGTGTCTACCCCGAAGGACCGGGTCCCAGCGAAGATCTCAAGCCGTGCCTACCCGTCTTATCCATAGTCCACACCACATCACACGCACGCCAACGCACGCACACTGCTCCAAATTACCACAACATACATGGCATTTTCACAGTTATGAATGCAACATAAATCGTGCCTAAAGTTTAACTACATAGATACATACATATAGGTGATGCATAGGCATGCCTGAACATATAATAATATCGAAATTACAATTAAAATTAATATTTTACTCACAGACTGGACAACGGTCACTGTGGCGGCTGGGGGGAGGAAGAAGGCTGGGGGGAGGAAGAAGGCTGTTCCGGCTCACCTGACAATTACATTACAATTATTTAATACAAATGACTCCATACAAATCAAGAAAAGACTAAGTACGTCCTAAGTCCTGCCGAAAATTCGACAGAGTCTCCCCTATACCTAGGACCTACCCAACCTGTAAAATGGCTCAAAACACACTTCTATATTCACAATCCATATATCCACAACTCAATCACATCACACAGCCCCTCCTGGGCCCATCAAATCAATCATCCATCACAATATGTAAAATTTCAATTTAGTCATTATAATTGATTATTTTTGCAAAAACTACCCAAACAAGCTCTAAAAATTCTAAAACTTTGCCCCGCGATCCTTAGCAATATTACTAGGCTATTGCAAAAAGAATCATAATTTTCTGAGCTACCACGAATATTTTATGGATTTTTAATCCTATTTAAGCACTATAAAATTACGAAAAAGCAAGGTTCGGGTTTACCTTTGCCGATTCCGACTCTTGGGACGCGTTTGGGACATCTGACAATGGGGGGGTAGCCAAAACCTCGGTCCAATTCGGAGACTTTTCCAGTAACAGGTCTGTCTGGCCGGAAATTCACAGACCCGATCAACTGTCGAATTTCCGCGAATTGAGGATACCTACATGAAGCCCACAACACGGGGGTTAGTACATAAATTTTTCAGAATTTTCTAAGCTCATTTAATGCTCGGAAAAACACTGCGAAGTTCCGTGGGACCCACCAAAAAACGGTGTCGAAAAATTTTGAAATTTATATCCCTGCGAAGCTCTCGACGAGTGGAGCGCTCTGGTACTCTCGGTTTTCTCGTGGGGTTCACGGTTTGCGAGAAATCTAGCTTGAAATCAAAATGGGCTAAAAGTTCCCGGGCAAAAATTGGACAAATCGCTCGATGAATTTCGGTGTTCTTGGTGTCTATGGAAAGCTCTCGACGAGTAGATGAATTTAGACACAAGATCCGATTCAATTGGTGGCCGGATCGGCTGGATTTCGGCCGGGAAGGTGAACGGTCCCGCGCGCACTGCGCGTTGCTTCTGGAGCCGTTTTCCGGCGTTCCAGGCGGCGGCCGGCCGTGGGGGAGGGCTGAGGCGGCGCGCCGGCGAGGTGGGGAGGCAGGGGAGGTGGCGGCGCGGCAAGGGGAGGAGGGAGGAGAGAGAAAAGAGAGAGAGAAGGGAGAAGGGAGAAGGGTCGGACGCGCGCGGGGAAGGAGGAAGAAAAAGAAGAAGACCGGTCCGACTTGACCGGTCCAATCTGGTCCGGTTCGATTCAGCCGGTTCGATTCAGGATACAAAATTTTGAATTTTTACTCTGCCTCGAGACCAAAAACGAGGTCCAAAAATTTCGAAAAAATTTCAGAAAACTCAGAAAAATTTGTAGATTCCAAATATATTTTTAATTTTGCCACGTGGTCTTTAAATTAATTTTTTAAAAATCATCAAAGTTTATATTTTCGGAAAATCGAACCCGATTTTTAAAATCCGAAAAATCTCAAAAAAATTTCCTAAAATTTAAATAAAATTAAAATACAAAAAATGCTCATAAAATAATAAAATTTAAAATTTTGGGGTGTTACAATTTAAAAACACTAATTGAATTCAAAAATTTTTAAATAAAAGTTAATTTTTGTTGTAATAAGTTAATTATTAAATAACAAAATATAAATGTAACACCCCTGATTTTTAAATTTATTATTTGGGGGTAAATATTATTATTTTATTTTATTTAAATTTTAGAAAATTATTTAAAGTTTTTCGGATTTTAAAAATTGAGTTCGATTTTCTAAAAATATAAAACTTTGATGATTTTTAAAAATTAATTTAAAGATCACGTGATAAAACTAAAAATATATTAAGATTCTACGAATTTTTCTGAGTTTTCTAGAATTTTTTTGAAATTTTTGGGTCTCGTTTTCGGTCCTAAGATAGAGTAAAAAAAAATTTAAAATTTCGTATCTTGAATCGGATCGGCCGAATCGAACCGGATCGGATCGGACCAGTCGAATCGGACCGACTTTTTCTTTTTCTTCTTCCTTCTCTCTCGCGCGCGCCCAACGTCTCTTCTCTCTCTCCCGTTTTCTCTCTCCTCTTACCTCCCTTAGTCGCGCCGCCTCCACCCCAGCCCTCCCCACTCGCCGACGCGCCGCCTCAGTGCCTTCCCCCGGTCGGCCGATGCTCCAGGCTGCCAGAAAATGCGCACAAAGTTCCCCATATGTGCGCGCGCCGTTTTGGCTTCCCTGCCAAAATTCGGTCGATTCGGCCACCGTTTAGGCCAGGTCTTGTGTCAAAACTCATCTGCACCTCGAGAGCTTTCCATAGACACCAAGAACACTAAAATTCATCTAGCGGTTTGCCCAATTTTTGTCCAGAAAGTTTTAGCATATTTCGATTTTTGGGCTAGATTTCTCGCAAACCATGAACCCCACATGAAAACCGAGAGTACCAGAGCGCTTCACTCGTCAAAAGCTTCGCGACAATATAAATTTTAAAATTTTCCGACACTATTTTTCGGTAGGTCCTACGAAATTTCGTAGTATTTTTTCCAGCACTAAATGAGCTTAGAAAATTTCATAAAAATTATGTACAAACTCCTGTGTTGTGAGCTTCGTGTGGATACCTTCAATTCGTGGAAATTCAACGGTTGCCCAGATCTGTAAATTTCTGGCCAGACAGATTGGCTATCGAAAAATTCTTAGAATTGGGTCGAGATTTGGCTATCCCACCATTGTCAAATGTCCCGAGCGCGTTCTCGAGGTCGGAATCAGCATAGGTAAACCCGAACCTTACTTTTTCTTAATTGTCTAGTGCTTAAATTGGATTAGAAATCCATAAAATATTCATGGTAACTCAGAAAATCATGATTCCTTTTGCATTAGCTTAGTAATATTGCTAAGGACCGTGGAGCAAAGTTTCAGAATTTTTAGAGCTTATTTGGGTATTTTTGCAAAAGGATTAATTATAAGGACTAAACTGTAATTTTACATATTGTGATTGATAACTGTTGGGATGGGCCCAGGAGGGGCTGTGTGATGTAATTGAGTTGTGGATGTATGATTTGTGAATATAGAAATGCATTTTAAGCCCTTTTGCAGATTGGATAAATTCTAGGTATAAGAGAGACAGCCGGATTTTCAGCGACATCTTTGATTTTTTTCTTAATTTGTATTGAATCAAATGTATTAAATAATTGTAATAAAATTATCAGGTGAGCCGGGACAATCTTCTTCCTCCGCCCAGCAGTCACAGTGACTGCAGTTAAGTCTGTGAGTAAAATATTAATTTTAATTATAATTTCAATATTATTATTATATATTCAAGTATGCTCATGCATCACTTATATGTATATATCTATATAGTTAAACACTAGGCACATTTTATATTGTATTCTTAATTGATGAATTACCATGGGTGTTATTTGTAGTAATTTAGAGCAGTGTGCGTGTGTTGGCGTGCATGTGGTATGGTGTTGGATATGGATAGGACGGGTAGACACGGCTTGAGGGATACTCATTGGGACTCGGTCCTTCGGGGTAGACACAGCTTGAGATCTTTGCTAGGACCCCGTAATTGGTTTATTAAGCGAAAGTCCAGCTTGAGATTTTCGCTGGCAGAGATTGGATTAAGAGGGTTGTATAGGGGATCAGCTCCGGTATATGTATTGTTTGACATTATCGAGTGTGTGAGTGCTCCAAATTGCCTTTTTGATGTGATTTGTATGAAATTTATGACGATGTTGCTTTTCACTCCACAGGGTGCATTAGCTTTAAATAGCTATAGAGATTATGGTTAAAATTGATATTTTACTCTCTAAGTTGAACGCTCACTCCTGTTCATCTATTTTTTCTAGGCTACAGGAGGATTTTTGTTGTGTCTAACCTGCTATTATAAAAGTTATGTTGGACTTGTAAAATTATTATTTGCATGCATGATGGGATTTGATGAGAATTATGATAATTTGATTATGAGGAGGGTGAGCTGAGCTCCCCAATTTATTATATATTATGTTTACAGGTTGAGCGAGTCAAAAACTCTCCGTTAAATAGTCCTTTTTTTAACCGAACTATGTCCGGTTGAATTCTTGAAATTGGGCCCAAATGGGCTTTAGAGTTGAATTGAGTAATACGGATCTCGGGGGACTTTAGGCTGGCCTAGGTCCTAGTGCCGGTTCGGCCCGGTGGTGAAAATAAAAATAAAAAATAGAAATTGTGCGTATCTTTTACCTTTGATGCTTTTCATTGTTAAATTGTTAAAGATTCAGTGATGGCCAAGTTTTACTCTCTTAGGTTTTTCAACATTTTGTCTTTTGTTTTCGTTGGTTTCTACAAAGTAAAAACTGATGGAGCTATAATTTCTACAAATTTAATCGGTTCAAGTATGGTAATTGGAACAATTCTTGCAGCACTACAGATCGGGCTGTAATTTGTTGCTAGCAGAAGCTTGCAAGCTTGAAAACCTGCAGGAACACTTTGAGATAGGCATGAAGTTCTCAATATCGCCACTAAAGAATTTCCACACACATTTGTTCTAGAACAATTAATCTCGACCCCTTAACAGAAAATTTTAATGCCCATGTAAAAGCAATTCCGTTATTAACTTGTGGCGGCGCAACTTGTTCTCTCTTTACTCAGCAAAGTACTCCTCGCATTGAATTGTTCCCTTGTCAAGAATTCAATTTCCCAGAAAATGAAAGCCAGAAAACGCTCATTTCATGCATGATAGAGCAAGTGGTATAACAAACAAAGACAGATACTTGGAATGCATAAGATCTTCGAACATGGTCTTGATAATGATCAAGACATCAAGAGAAATCGAAGCGAAATACGTAGATTTTCTTTCTGTTTTATCAGAGAATGAGACAGTTATTATTGGGCCTCTTGTTCAGGAAACCTTCATGCAAAGATGATGATACATAATTAATTAATTTGCTGAGCAAGAAGGATCTTTGTTCAGCTGTGCATGCTTCTTTTGAAAGTGAATACTTTCTTTCCGGAGAAGAGATGGAGGAGAAAGCACTTGGGTAAGAGGTTAGCAAGGTTAGCTAGCTGGGAAATTATGGGTTATTAGATTTCATGGCAGAGACAAGGTCCTGTATTCATGAGGCCTCGCCAGAAGGCTTTCTGAGCGAAACGAGATGCATCCTCAAGTACATATATCAACTACCATTTCTTTTTTTTTTTTTTTTCCTTTTAAGATTTTCGTTCGGGGGATAAATAATTAAAGTTATTTCGTCATTGATTGGAATAGATATCATGGATGCATGTTGAATTGTTAACTACATGAGTAATCTAATCACTTTAATTTTCTTAATGATGCTCAATTCATTTAGGTCCAGCGTTGAAAAATTCATTGCATGGATGTCAAACAAATTCAGTACTTATAAACGATTAAGCACTATATGCTTGCAATGGTCAGTTACAACCACCACCATCGACCCTAACCTTCAAAGGTACCTCTTCCTTCTTCACAGCAACATCACTCGTAACCTCTGATTTCACCTGAGCTGCAACAGCTAGCAGGACTTTCTTTGATCACTTGCCCTGTTTCGTTCTTTAAGGTCTCAATCTTAGGCTTCTCCTCCTCTTTCTTCGGTGCGGCCACGCACTGCCTTTAATAGCTCTTTCCACAGCAGCTGCTCTTCCCAGCCATCTTCAACATGGTCTTCCATCGATCACTAGATAACTTACTTAAAGAGAGAGAGAATTGCTATAAATTATAGTTCTAAATCAAGAAGAAGAATAGGTGACCACATAGACAGAAGCATATGGGGAATTTCTGTTGTTCATTTCAGTGTAATCTCGTCTAATGTGGAGGTTCCTGTATTTAACTTGTGAAATCCATCAGTCACCAATTCACATCTTTAATGTTCTACCCTTTTTCCTTCCTAAACTGAAACTACGAATATTAAGTTCATATTGAATTTTGACGAGGCCGAAACCCAGTTAATCTGAGCAACACAAGTCTTTCCATCATGCAAAAAATTTCGAGTGAGATTGACTTTTGAGTTTTCAGCTCCCCACATGCACCAACACCTGACCTTGTTCAGGTTCCTGAATCTATCCTCATTGGTGGATGCACACAAATCATAATTTCTTCATCCGACGCCTTTGGTTTGAAAGTAATTTTGTTTGTGGGTTGCAACCTGTTTCTGTCATTGGCGCATTAGTTGTCACTCCTAGAGTGTCTGCTATTGTTTTTGGCTGATTTTGAGAATTGATATCTCGTGGAGTGGTGGTCACACGTTCTCTTGTGAATATTTTATATTTCATCTTTTGTGTAGAACATCAGAGAGTTTATTGTTTTGCCAATACTGATTATAAATTGTGCCCCCATTTAATTTAGATGTAGTGTCCTCTTGCTTGCGTCTTTATGCTGCCCATGTAAATTTATTTCTTGGATTCCGTTTCTGTGCATGGCATTACTGTCCGCAGTTTCTAGGCTGATATTGAGAGCTCCACTGCTTACCTTTCTACAGGATACTAAGGAAAATTCTGCAACTGCAAAGGTTGTTTGCAAACAGAACACTTCTTTGGAAAGGCCACTCATTAATCAGAGGTTTGCATGCTTCAGTGAAAAAAATGTAGTTCAGTTATGTTGTTTGTAATTTGGAAGGAAGACAAATGAAGAAAGAAGTGGACATTCTTCTCTTACTCTATTGGGATTATTTGATTTTCATCCTCTCAGCTCCTGGTCTATAATCAACTGGCAAAAGGAAGCCAGTTGACATCATTTAGATGGAACTCTCTTGGAGTGGCTTGTTCTTTTTTTTTTTTGGGCTTCTCTCTCCTTTTTTTTTTCTTTGTAAAACAGTTTTTGTTTATAGTATTCGCTTATGAATAATCTTACGTTTATTTTTGTGATGATTCTGATGGGATCGATGGCCCAATTGGGCAGATGACAAACTCCAAATGATATCTGATATACAAAATTTTCTCTCAAGAATTTCTAGTGTTTCTTTTGAGCAATCTCAAACCCTTCCCAAATTGATATATTACTGCTTTTATTCTGTGTCATTGGTATAGTGTCTCAGTATAGGGGGAAGTTTGTATCAGACTCTTTGCTAAGTAACTGATGCAGAGTTGTGGTTTTGGCATTCCAGTACCAGGCGTATACATGCAGGGCATTTTCTGCACTACCGCAGTTAAAGCTTTGCTTCTTTGCTTTGTACACCTTGGTCCATGATGCCTTCAGTTACATCTAGGTATCTTATTTAGGTCAGTATATTGTTTTGCTTGCAATTAGAGAGAATCATTTTGGACATTCAACGTATGAAGTTTATACTACTTTAAGTTGTATATATGCATTAGCATTCTGCACTTTTTTTTTTTTTCTCAAATATAGAAGATTCCATTGAAGCCATAGCCATCAACGTGGCAAGGATTGAAAGTTTTCATTTCTCTCTATTCGAAATAGGAGAAAAAACTTATGTTGGACCTTCAGGTTTTTACGAGTTGGTGAGTCTTCATTATTCATTGGTTTCAGCCTGCGGATTTTGTTAATTTCATGATGCTTGGATCCATTTGGCAAGTAAAATTGACTCAGGCTAATTTAAAGGAAATTTCTTATTTATACTGAGATGTAAAAACACCCACAAATAAAAAATCACATTCATGTATTTTTAAATATGTTCTATTATAATTTAAACTAAAATAGCAACAGATAATTAATTGAATATATATATTAGGGTGTAGACAAAAATTACTCTAATTTAAAATATATTATGCAACTAATTAGTTGAATCATAATTTTCTCAATTTATTAATTAAATATTTTAGTATAAGAGAAAACGAATTGTACCTAATTCAAACTAAAGCCCAATGCCCCAATAGGCTATTTTGAACCCTCCTCTATAGGCTTAAATTTTTAAATTATGTAATTTTTTTTTCTTTTTTACTCATCAAAATATTTCTCTATATTTGTTTATAGTGAAAATTCGTAATTATCCCTCTCAATAATACTTTTAAGAATCAAACCAGAGTTTTTTTATTAAAAACATAATGCGCTTACCCTTATTGTTAAATTTTGCAATTTCTTAACCTACAATTCAATGCAAATACTCAATGATTAAACTACTTAAACATTATTATCCATAAAAATTATGTACTTAAACATTATTATCTATAAAAAATTATGGCATTATACAAGAAGTGTAATAATTGTTTGGTATAATCTTAACATATTGCGTAACAGTTAAAAAAAAAGGGAAAAAAAAAAAAAGATTGTGCCTTTAAAAAGAAAGTAATAAATACTGAAAATTTAAGTTATAGCGACGTTTTGTTTAATATATTATTGGTTAGAAAATGATTAGAAGATATATAAAGATGGGTGGCTGGCAAAGAGAAGCAGACATAGTAAAACAAAGAACTGATTCATGTCTGCACAAAAATCGTGGCCGCCTCTGGATTTAGTGGCTGCAAGCTCTCAAGTATACTATTGTAAACGTTTAGGTGTTGAATTGGAAATAAGAAAACGAACCATATGACAGTGAAGAAAGAAAAACTGGCTTCACGTAGAGTGAGACGCACCTTGTTTTATCTTCTCCACCAGACAATGACATGATGCAACCCCAATAACCACTCTAGAGGATGCTTTCGTTCTGTGCATGGTCTTTGAAATATTTGATTATATATGTCTTGGTTTTTGGATCGATATAAGGTCGATATCATATCACCCATTTACAGAGATATATTAAATTTAATAGACGCAAATATCCCCAGAAATATATGAATACAAATAGTATAATATTTTTACTCCTTGTCATTGTCATCATTTTCAAAAGTAAAAATAAAAAATTAAAAAAAATGGTTTATCTTTTTAAGAAGGGAAAAACTAAATAATTATAAAAAAATAAAATGGTTAATTAATGTGGATTCTAATTAATTAATTAATTAATTTCTAGTCTAGGAAGGTTGGATTAAATTCTTTAGTCTGCAAAAGAAATGTTAGGAGTTGAAAGAAAGAGGAAGAAAATGTCTAGAACTATTGCCGGCATAGCATAGCGTGAGTATCCTATTTTTGTTTCTCTTTTTAACTCTAATTATAGAACCCAATTCAGTAATCAAAAATTTGAAATTCTAAGTTAATTTTGGGTTGAAATCACTGGAACAGTGAATGGACGTGTTCCTTTGATCAGCCTACTTGTCTTTCAATCTGTTGTGTAGAAAGAGATTGTTTGAAAATTCAAATAGGGTTCAGTAGTGATTTTTGCAAGATAAGTATAGTTGATTCATGCCTTGTTCTGATATTTATAGATTAAAGATTGAAGAATTATTGGAGTTAATTCTGAAAATCTCAGCATATTCAGTTGTGATCCGTGGATTCTTGTCTATAAATCTGCTTCTCCTATTAACCTAGCTCAGTTAGTTGTTTCTTGAACCTATTGGGCTAGCATCCGGTCCAAATATCACTTAAATTGTTTCACCTATATGTATGCTCTGTTTGAATCAGGCCGAACCATCTGATGCTCAGACCGATCATCCTTAATTGCTTGGTTGTTTTAAATCTTTGATTGATTTTTTATTTTTTATCCGAATTGAATCTCCAACCGAGTGCTGACTCTTTATCTTTGTTTCAAAGATATTATATATCTAATTAGCTAATTGGTCAAGAAATCAAAATGTCCATAACTTAATAATTTAATAACAAAATACTTTTCTATTCATGGAATTATATTAAGGGCTTCATTTGCAATTGTGATTGAAAAGTAAAAAAATTAATTTTATAAAAAATATTGTTTGAAATATTTTTTTAAAAAATAAAAAAATATTTAATTATTTTAAATTTTTTATAATTAAAATTTATTAAATTTAACTTTAAATTAAATTTTAATATCCCCTAACTAATGTATTCAAGAATTTGTTTTTCTTTCTTGTCAACAAACCCTAAGTTTAGAACGTTATGACATCTTAAATTTAAGTTTTAATATAATCAAATCAATATATAATAAAAATGAAAATACTTTTCTCTTTTACAAAATTTTAATTCTAGAAGACATAATTTGTGTGAAACTGCCTTGAACTATCATTCAATACAATATTAAAAGTTATAATTAAAATTAAATAAATAATTATTACTTAATTAAATATCATAATATTGATTTTCAAAAAAATATATAATATTGCAATATATAATTTGATAATTGAGTATTTATTTTATAATATATTATTGAGATTTAATTTTAAATTTTTAAAAATTTTAATATATATATATAATGAAACAATATTTTATCTAGATTTGAAAATATTGTAAAAAATCATATTTTTCATTTTTTTTTTTTTTAGAGTTTACAAGTGAAAGGGATACTAAATTTGTGTTTTTATCTAAACTAAAACATACATTTGTAATTAGGAATAGGAGAAGGGGAAATTTTATAGCATTATGGTGATTTCATGTTAGTATCTGATATGAAATAATAAATAAATAATAATTAGATATATAAGTAAATATATGGTTATTATTTTCTTTAAAAAAAATTACAAGGTGATTATAGATTTTGAAATTCACTCATATTAATGTGCACTCATTGACACCCAAACATGTATTCATGTTCACTCACCCCATTATAAATAGAAAATTCTACATGTAATGACCGTTTTATTATACAATTTTTTTGGTAGAAGTTAAATTTTTTATCTATTAGTATATAATTTCTTTGGTAGAAGTTAAATTTCTTATCTATTAGAATTTAATTTTATTGTCAAATATTATGTGATAACAGCTACAAAATCTAAAACACTTACATTGTGTAGAGAAAAGAAAAAAAAAATAAAGACAAAATTTTATGTGATTTCACTGTAAGGTATATAATCACGAGCAAAATTTGAAAGAAAATTAAATTATGATAAAAAAAAAGTTATTATAACTCATAAATCTTTAAATCATAATCTTTATAGGTTTTCTCAGCACAAAATTATCAAAATAGATAAATTTTACGATATTTATATTGATTTATACTACTATTAAATAAGTTTTCTTATATTCTTATAAAAATATATCGGCTCATGCTTCACTATCACTGCTTCATAAAATATTATATTTTGATTATATCGTATACTTTTTCTTAAATAGGGTCATAATTTGAAACACGTATAAGAAATATTTAAAATTTAAATCACATCATAACACATTATATCAATAATAATACATTAAATTAAGGTGCATATGTTATAACTTCGAGTTAATATATATTTAACAATTAGGAAATATATTTAATTAAAACAATAAATATATGAATTTTTATATAAATATTTGATTTAATAAAGCATATTGAAAGTTATTTGAGAATATCCTATATGTAAATATTTTTTTTAAAAAAAAATACACTTACAAATATTCCATGTTTATGGCATTTACGCGTTTGTTTCCGCTGGAAACTTCCTTGCAGGAGTCTTATGTTGACTCTATATATATATATATCCGTCATATCATAATATCGATAAATATAATATATTTTTATCAATATTTGTAATATTTTTGAAATTTTTTTCTTCAAGACAAAGTGAATATTATATTAAAGATGAATTACATATAATAAAAACTTAAATTTATATAAGAATAAATTTAATAATTATTAAATTAAATATTTATATTAAATAATTTATATATATATATAATATATAAATATAATAAATATTTATTTTAACAGAACTTATCTTCGATGACTCATAAAGTTTGCAATCACACGCGTCTAATGTCTAACACACGAGTTTGAAACTATCTGGTTGGAAAGAATGTTGTGTAAAAGATGGAAGACAGCCGAACAGGCGGGTCCATATTGAATTTTTATTTCACACGACCAAAACAGAAAGTCAATAGCCATCTATGAAGTTGACAGATCTCTTTATTAACCATTCTTTACTCTTAATTTTTCCTTTTTTTTATATTAAAAAATTAATTCATGCTTGCGTTGCAAGTAAATTAAAGCTTGATCAGGAAGTCAATAATTTTATAAGAATGAGTCTAACAAAAATTTAATATTTAATAATTTTTAGATGTACCCATTTCATTTGCTACTATATATCCTGATAAATTCTATATCGTCCTTTTACAAATTAAAAAAAAAAAGAAGAAGACAGTTTTATACTTTAAATATGAATTTATTTTATCTGATTAAATTAATTTTCTTCTTTATTTCTATTTATTATGAAAATGGCACTGCTTAATTTGCTTAATTGGCTGAATTTCTTAATTTTAATATAAATAATCTATATTTTGATAAAATAAAAAAAATAAGATGTTAGATATTTATATAATCAAAACTAATGAGTATTATGATTCAATATGTACGTAATAAAAAAATATTAAAAATTTAAAAAAGAATATTAAAATGGAAAATCTGTCTGAAAAAATTAATTTTACTATGCGAAACATAGATGGTGTAAAGTTGACACAACTCACCAACCCATAAAAGTTGCATTAATTATATATATATATATATAGAAATAGTCTTTCAGAAAGTCAAACAAAATCTACGCAAATTATTTTCTTTTTTATAAATAATCATTTTCAAATTAAATTTAGACCAGTAGATCTCCTCAGCACACCTAAATTTAAGACTTAAAATATTAAGTAAAAAAATTTAAACTAATATTGAAAAGCAAAATGTTATATAAAAAATTTAAATTATTTTTAAATTAAAATTAGACTTAAAATGGAATTGAATAATAATATAGTTTATAATTCTTTTATGACTGTATTTTTTTTAATAATTGTTGACTCTTTTAGTCTTTTGTAACGTGTAAAGTTGGACACTTCATTTACAAAAGCTCAAGTTATAATCAAAACACATGGGACTAATTTCAAAAATATATCACAATCAAACACTAATTGTTATTGTTAGTTCAGCTAATCCCATGTTTTTTCAACATTGTTATGAGCAATTAAAATTATCTAAAGTGAGCACAGTTTTTCTCAAATTAATTAGTGGAAAATTATTATTAAATTAAATATTTACTACAGATAGTATACTCATTATTTTAATTACGTATCAAGGGAAATTAATATTATGACTGTCTAATTAATATATAATTATTAATTAATAGACATATCTAATATAAATTCATTTTATTGAAGAAAAATTTAATAATATTAAATACTTATATTAATATTTATATAAAATTAATTTAAATATATATAATAAATATAAATATTTTATGAGAAATTTTTGTTTGAGTCGCATTCATCGTGAATTTAATACATAAATACGTGATAGCAGTTTATTATTATTATTATATAACTAAATGGCTCTGCCCTCTTGAAGGGGACATCACCGTAGTTTACAATTTAGTAAGGTTGAAAATTTCAAAATAAACAAGTCTTGTGTTCACACTTTATTAAAATGAAGCTGGCCTTTTTCTTCCACAGGATTAAAAACAAAGGAAGTAATTTAGATTTATCAACGAGGATTACCCAATTGCATATGTAATTATTATATATAGAATTCTCTTTTAAAAAAATATTTCATTAATTTAGCAAATCCTTCGTAGAAATAAATAATTTTATTCTAAAATCATAAATGGTAGTCAAATCAAATGCCCAACACAAACTTTGTAGTTCTTGCATTAATACTTTAACTCCATCCTCCCTTCCTTATAAATAGACGTCTCGCCTCTCCTCTGCCTCACTCCAAACCTAGCTAGCTTCAGAATTCTCCGGCATTCCTGACTTGAGAATTCCAGTTTATTTGTATTCGGCATTGTCTGTAGTCTTTGAGTAGCTGTGCACAGAAATCAAAATGGTTAGTGGCCAGCTTTTGTCTAGGATCGCAACCAATGAGGGACATGGGGAGAACTCCCCTTACTTCGATGGATGGAAGGAATACGATGGGAACCCCTTTCACCCAACTGATAATCCCGATGGAGTCATCCAAATGGGCCTTGCAGAAAATCAGGTTTGCTTGTGTTTCTGTCATATTTATGTATAGGAGCTCTCTGCATGTGTGTGTGCAAGAACATGAACCTAAGCACCTTCGATGGGACTAATGACATTTGATTTCTTAATTGTTTCTTTGCAGCTTTCCTTTGATTTGATTACAGATTGGATTAAGCAAAATCCTGAAGCCTCCATTTGCAATGCTGAAGGAGTTGATAAGTTCAAAGATATTGCCAACTTCCAGGATTATCACGGTTTGCGGGAATTCAGAGAGGTACTACTCTAATTTCTGGAACCTGACGTGTGCATGAAATAACGATAAATGAACGTGCATTCATTGAGTCGAATCAACATAAGATATCTGTTATTTTTCCAGGCTATTGCCAAGTTTATGGGGATGGTTCGAGGCGGTAAGGTAACTTTTGATCCGGATCGTGTAGTGATGGGTGGAGGAGCCACCGGAGCGAACGAGCTGATAATGTTCTGCTTGGCTGATCCTGGGGATGCTTTCCTCGTTCCCTCACCTTACTATCCAGCGTATGAATTCTATTCCACCCTTATTACCATATTACCATATGCTATTGGAAGATTATAAATTGCTAGGTTGCACAGTTTCCTCTTTCACAAAGAAAAGTGAATTTCATGTGATTACGAGGGATAATTTATGTATGGTGAATACACTTAATATTAATTTTTTATGTGTATCTGAAAAAAAAATAATGGGCATTAATTCATGAATATTAAAATTGCTTTTAGATTGTAAATTCTCGATTTCGAGCCCTCGTTGATTCGTCACATTACAAGGTTGACTAACAATAAATATTCAACAAGAATGAAAGGTTTAGATTTTCATCAATCAAGTAGGAATAGATGAAAAAGTAGCCTGAGAAATTGTAATCAGACAGGACATCATACGGCAAGGGGGAGGAAATTCCATTATGTCCAATCTTGTATTGACTTTTGAAGTTTGGAAAATTTTAATTAAACCAAAAAGGATATGGGATTTTTCTTGCACGATAGGCCAACCATTTCCTCACCGACTTACAAGTTATAAAACAGAAGAGAGAGGTCAATTTCACTAAGTTGTAAAATTTGGAATTTTCTGTATTTTGGGTCAGAAACATATTCAAACTAGGCTTTGATTGCAGATGATTCTGTGTTTGATTTTGCTTTATTAAAAATGGGTTTTTATTGTGCTTTTATTCCTGTAAATGAAGATTTTGTTTTAGTTAATAATACCGATTAAAAGACAAATCCAATTTAGTGATGAGAAGTCAAGTTAGTAGACCTTTGCTGCCAACTAAGACCATTCAAAGAGAGACTTTTATGATCTGAATGTTCAAACCAATTGGATATATCCCCATTTTTCCAAATTTGTATGCAGTTTCAAATATTATTCCTAGGCTCATATAGTCATTGCCTGACCAAAATAAACTTTTTATTTACCTTTCATTAAAATATTTCAATATGTGATATACATGCAGATTCGACCGTGACCTGACATGGCGAACTGGTGTCCAGATTATTCCAGTTGATTGCTACAGCTCCAACAATTTCCAGGTAACAAAGGATGCACTTATATCAGCATATGATAAAGCCCAAGATGCCGGTATTAATGTCAAAGGCTTGATCATAGCCAACCCATCGAATCCACTGGGCACCATTTTGGACAGGGAGACCTTAAAAGACTTGGTGAGCTTCATCAATGAGAGAAACATTCACTTGGTCGCAGACGAAATATATGCAGCTACCATCTTCAGCTCCCCTAGCTTCATAAGCGTCGCTGAGATTATCCAGGAGATGGATTGCAACCGTGATCTTATCCACATTGTTTATAGCCTGTCTAAGGACATGGGACTCCCTGGCTTCAGAGTTGGCATCGTTTATTCCTATAACGATGCAGTCGTGAACTGCGGTCGCAGGATGTCAAGCTTTGGGTTAGTCTCTTCTCAGACTCAATATTTGCTGGCTTCCATGCTTTCGGATGAGGAGTTTGTGAAGAATTTTCTTGCGGAAAGCTCAAGAAGGCTAAACAAAAGGCACAATATGTTCACAAAGGGACTGGAACAAGTAGGGATCAGTTGTTTAAAAGGCAATGCTGGTCTCTATGTTTGGATGGACTTGCGCCATCTCCTTAAAGAACCAACGTTCGAAGGGGAAATGGCTCTGTGGAGGGTGATTATTTACCAAGTGAAGCTCAATGTTTCGCCGGGCTCTTCTTTTCACTGCAAGGAGCCTGGTTGGTTTAGGGTGTGTTTTGCCAATATGGACGATGAAACTGTGGAAGCTGCACTTAAAAGGATACGGGCATTTGTGTGTAAGGGAAAGGAAGATCAGGAAATGCCAACCAAGAGTAGCAAGCGATGGCAAAAAAATCTCCGACTCAGCTTCTCAGCTAGAAGATTTGAAGAAGGAGTCATGCTGTCACCCCACATGATGTCTCCTCACTCCCCAATTCCTCACTCTCCGCTTGTTCGTGCTAAGTAAAAGGCATGCACATAATATAATAATGTTACTTAATCTCTCTTGCCAGTTCTTGGATAATATGGCCAATTTATTCATTTTCTTTCTTTTTTTCCCATTAGTTTGGAATCTGATAGATTTTTGTGGGATATTAATGTTTTCATATGCGTAGCAACTAGCAAGTCATGTATCATGTTCGCAACTTAGCCTGCCTAAGTGATTGGAAAGTGATAAAACTATGTATATAGTGCTCTGCTTTTATATTAAAAAGAAAAGAAAAGAAGTTAATAATGTAATTTGTCCATTATTAACTGTGCTGTTCAATGCATTGCTGATATCTAAAATTCAATAGTAATAGCTAGTTTCTCTGATGTATCTTGATCATTTAATTTACTTCATTCAACCAGTGATTCGATTTACATGCTCAATAAAATTCAATATCTTTAAACTTAAAACGATTTGTTTTGAAATTAAGCCAACAAAATATCTAGCTATATAGCAATTTTCTATTTTGATTTATAATTGTCCCTGTACGTGATTAATTATTTTGATGCATGATTAATTTAATAATAAAATTATTAATTGCTTAATTATTTACTCTTCGATTGAGTTATAAAGATTCAACAATTTTAGCAATCACCTCTTATTTAATGATATGAATTTTTTAATAGAAAAAATTATATAAAATTTTAATTAAAGAAATTATATCGATATAAAAAAAAGAAAAAAAAAAAAAAATATATATATATATATATATATATATATATATATATATATATATATATATATATATATATTTATATTGCAAGGTATATCGAAATACAGCATAATATAAAACAAGCAAGGCGTTTTAATGGCATATAACAATTAATGATGGGATCATGACATAAGCATTCGAATTATATATTTTTTAATTTATTTTTGTTATTAAATAAGCATTTCAATGCCTTTAAATTAAAATTTTATGAACTAAATAATAATAATAAAAATATTAACAAAATTTTTTTATTTAAATTTATTTATCATAAATTTTAAATATAAAATATATAATAAAATTTACTTATTAAATACATAAATTTTATATATTTTTATTTTAAATTTGTAATAAATCAAAATGTTCCGCAAAGATTTTTCACACTTATATTGTTTGAGTATGCCTAACTTGTCATGGATGAGTCAATTTGAGAAAATTGCAAGTTTTGGATAGGAAAAAAAATGGATGATGATGGTGTTGGACACGTCTTAACAGTATCCACACTACAGGTGTGTTGTCTTTTGCATACCAGAAAGCCAAAAACTTATATAAAATAAAATAATATATATATATATATATATATAAAATAACCATCATGATCAACGTGTTGAAAGATCATGAGCTAGCGGTATATATCATATCTTCCTCTTTTACATTTGTCATTTTTGAGCAGACAAGGCCAACTATCATGGAGTCGTGAAGTAAACAAGCAAGTAGGATGGATGTAATGGAAGAGAAGATAGGGACTGCTGACCCACATGGAACACCAGGTGTTTTATTGTCTGTTTCGTCAACTGTTGAACCGACCATGCATTTATGCAGGTCATGAAGCCTCTTCGTTTGCCATTTTGAAATCGATTGTTGCCTAGCTAGCTAAATAATGGCAGCGGCTGGCGGGTTTAACAAGTGGCGCAACCGCACAACTTTGGAGGCAGCCGAGTGTCAAACTCTGTTTTTATATTGTCAAATCTTATTTCTATAATAAGAGTAAAATAACAATACGTACAGAATAAATACTCGTCAGCAACAAGAGTCTCTTGTGCAAAGAAAAAAAGCAACTTGAAATAGTAAAGAGTGATTGGGGAGGCAAAGACAACTAGACCAGAACAAGCTTATACATATGCAAGAATATGAAATGTGTGTTCCACCAAACGCTGTCGCATTGGAACTCTATTGACTCACTCATAACCCATGAGCAGCGACGTTTCTCGCATCTTCTGGCTTCTATAAGAGTACTCATCGTGTAAAACTCTTGCATGCTAAGTTGTAAAGCTGATTTCTGCAGCTAGTTTTTAAGTTTGATAGCCATTAATTAGTCTGTCTCTTAATAGATTTTTTCCATGTTAGTTTACATTCGATCCTCGATTTCTATATTTCCTTTTATGCAATCATTGTGCACAAGTAGTTAATGCGAGCCAAAAAATTATTAATATTGATTTAATGAAACAATATATTAATAACTTTGATTATCTTTATGATTAGAATTTTTCTTATTTAGATTTGGATTTATTATGAATTCAAACACAAGATATATGATGGGGTTATAAATGCTATCTGTTTGTGTTTTAGATTTATGATGAACTGAATTTATGTAAAAATCTCTCAAATAATTATTCAAATATTTTCTTCATATTTTTTTGTTAAATCAAATTTAATAGATTGCATAATTAGTATGCTAATTCTACTTTTACATCCAGAGGAGTGGGGATTAATTTGGGCTACATTTTTTATAACAAAAATTATTAAGACTGTCAAAATTGCTATTGAAAAATTCTTAAAAATATTATTCAATTAAATAATATTAAAAATTAATTTAAAATTAAATTTAATATATTTTAATTATTTAAAATGATTTTTTTTCTAAAACTTATTATTTTAATTTTAGAACCTCAATATTAACAGAGTTTTAAGTACCTATTAATGTTTAAGTTAAATTTTAATTTAAATTCAATTTATTATAATATAAAAAACAATATACATGTTGAGAAAACATATAAAATATATAAAATTTATGTACTTATGAATTAAATTTATGATAAATTAAATTTAAATAAAATTTTCTCACTTCGAAACAAATGCAGGTATACGTGACCACGCGTGCGTGTTGCTACTAACTGAAAAGTGAGCAAAATAAAGACTTGACAGATCCAATCTCCTATTTTTGCACGTCTCCACTCCACCTCCTCGCAAAGGAAAATTTTGGCTGAAATTCTATAAAAGTTAGGCAAAGATAGGGAGATCAATTATCGATAGGCATGCATTTGAAATGAAGGTGGGATTAGTTTTGGATTTTATACATTCAAGATAAATTGAAAGCATTTTAGGGATTAAAAAAAAAAAAGATTTTATAGACATTTCTTGCACGTATATTCAACAAGAGTTGTTACATATGTGTGTGTTAGAGGAAAATCTTTCTCTATATCTAGTTCATTGTAAATCTAAAATGTAAATACGTAAGATTTATGTATTTAATAAATAAATTTTATTATATATTTTATATCTTTGAGTCTAATAGACTGAATCTAAGAAAAAAAAAAGTCTATGTATGTCACACCTTACCCCTCTGTAAGGCATAACATGATCCCGTAGAATACTTAATGAACTACCGAACTTCACCTACCGATAACTCATTAAGTACCCTACAAGGGATTTTAAAACAATTTTCTTCTTTTTGATAAGTGGTGAGCATTTCTAATAAATATTTAAAACATGTAATTAAGTTGAAAGCTAGTTGAAAATTTTGGCCCATTTTATTTTTTCGTAAATTTTATAAAAATTTTGACAGAGTTTCCTCTGTATTTTGAGAAAACAGCTTTTTAAAAGCACTTCTAAAAGTTTTTCTCAACCACTACTTCGGTTTCACAATCAAACTCAATCATTTCAATAAATTTCTCAAGTTCAAAATTCAATAGTCCTCAAGGTATAGTCAATCAATTTCATACATTCATATTTCTTTAAAGATAAACAATTTATGTATACATCATACAAAAATTTACATTAAGAAAATCCAAACTAAAGTTTATTACAAATTTTATACAGATTTTGTACAAGCTGCTCAAGACCCATTTTTACATGTCTATACATTTATGTGCAATATATACATCAAAAGAAATATTTACAATTAGGGTATAAATTATACTCGATGACTTTAGGCTGATAGCTCTTCACACTTGCTCCTCTAGTCTCAGTACTAGGACATAATAAATAATTTTTATGCAAAAATAAAATCACATCTATTCAAAAATTTGACTAAACATGAGCATTAAACACAAAACATGAATTATTAGATTTTAATGCAAACCACGTTCATTTCGAAGTATCAAAACACATTTCATAAAACCCACAGTTAAATCATGCCATTCGAAACAAATAGAATCTCAATAGCCAGAGGCTAAAGAGAAATCACATCACAAGGCTCGCTAGCTCAAATATATGGATATTCATTCACATCCTCTTCTCGGCACACCTCAACACTTCTCGGAGAAGGAATCAAAATTCGAAACTAATTACCCCCACTAATCGTGTTAGTGAGGTGTTCAAATATATGGTCATGATACTGTGGTTTCAAAACTTATCTTAACAATTTGTTAAACATTGTCATTTCAAATATACACAATAACTTCCAACAATTTAAGTCAAAACATCATAACTAATGTCACAAGTAAATTCTCAATAATTCAAAGCAAATGTAAAATACATATTTCATTCACTTTATCAACACATTTTAAAGCATAGTGATGTTGTGCACAAACCTCAAGCGAGTCGTCCCTTAGCCTCGACTCGGTTCCTCGGGTTCCTTCCCGATATTCTTTTCAACTGAAACACACAATTTTACAATGTTTCAGTACTAGAACTTAACACAAATCCAAAATAAATTTAGCTTCATATTTACCTAGTTCTAACGTGTTAAATTCGACGTTCTCAAAATTTTTGTGTTTCGGGTTACTATTCACTACACTATTCAAGTCAAATAGTTGACTTTCTAAGGTTTAATAGGTATGGGAACTCCAACTTCACCCACATACCACATTTTGGTCATTAAATTTGTTGGTTTTGGTCATTTTCTCAAAGCTTAAATCCTTTTGGCCAAATTGTCAAATTTTCAGTTTTGGTGCTCCAAGTTGCACTGTTCCATTGGCCCTTTTACTGTTGGAATTTGGCAAAACTTCCTTCATAGAAAATGTTCCTTATTGTCTTAAGTATATTCTCATTTTTGGATCACCCCAATTGGATTTTTGTAGCTCAAGTTATAGCCAAAATACAATTCATGCTGCAATTTAGGTTTTGGCAGATTTTTGATCCAATTTCATTCAATAATTTGATCAAGTTAAGTCCATAATTTGGTCTAATTTCCTTCATACGAAATGTTCTACTATGTCTTAGGTTTCCATCGGTTTAAGAATCGCCTAAATCCGAGTTTCCTAGAGAGACTTATAGCCCTTCAAACATTACTACTCAAATGGAATTCTGTAGAATCACAGGTACAGTAACTCAACTTTGCTCAATAATTTGAATGGGTTAATGGCATAATTTGGGTGGTATTTTTCATGAAAGTTTTAGATCTATGTCCTATCTAATTGCTGGTAAAATTTCAGGTCATTTTGACCTTCCTAACTCGAGTTATGACCAAATGATCATTTGGCTCTCAATTTCACTTTGGTCAATTGTTTCACTAAGTTTTGGTCAGTTTTTGGCCATGGTTCCTTAATGAAAATTGTGCTATTTTATGTCTATTTTCATCTCCAATTGGTGGCATATCACTTGGGCTTGTAAAATTCCCGTTTTGGTCCTTCAAAGTAGGTTTGGTCATGCTGCCAGCAGCATGACCATTTGACCTACGAATTTGGTTTTCATTTCAACAATTCCCACACATCTCTTTTGGTCATTATTGACCATTTTTCATCTCATAATAGACCAAAGTCATCATTTAAGCATTTCTCCAAAATTTGGTTCACAAACCCTAGCATTCAAACCCTAATCTCACTAACTCTTGCATTTAACCATTTCAATGCCTTTAACTATCATCACTTAACTCATTAAGGTTCATATTCCTATCCAAGTCAATCAAGCCATGCAAATTACACTCTTCACAATGCTGGCCGAAATTTTAGCAATGGTCCTTCCCCATATTTGTTTCATTTAATCAAGTTCTAAGCTCACTTAAATACCTAAACATGCATTTGAAGTAGAAAATTGAAAGTTAGCACACTAACCTTTCTTAAATCCTCCAAACCCTATCTTTAACTCCTCTTTCTTCTTGTAATCCTTGTGCTTAAGTTGAGATTGCAAGTTCTAACAAGGTTTTAGGGGATTTATGAAGATTAAGTGGAGCAAATTAAGCTTAAGTGTAAGCTTAATGGAAGAAAATTTCATGGAGGACTTGAGAGGAAGTGGGGCGGCAAACCAAGGGAAGAAGAATACTTTTTCTAATTTTTTTTTTCTTTTGTTTCCTTTAATCTTATCCCTTTTTGAAGACCAAAATTCCCAATTTAATAAAATAATTTAATTAATCTTTTATGACATCATTCATGATGTCATCACCTTTGACTTTTCTAACTTCTTTCTTTTTTTTTCTATTTATTTTTTTTCTATTAGTTCTTTAATTTAATTCTCGATTCCGAAATTTTCTTTTCTCTGTTTTTATTTGATAGTTAGGTCAGGAGTCAGCTCTCGGGGTCAATTGACCAAATTGCTCCTCGCCGGTTCATCCCGGTTTGTAAATAATCCAATATTTCTTCCGGCTCCCTGACCTAATTATTTGACTGGCTTAATATTTCTTTTTCGTGATTTTCTCTTTTCCAATGTGTTCATAAGGGTCTTAAGGACCGCAGCGTCACTTTTTACGGTTCAAAATTTGAGTTTAAAATGACTTCGCAGTCGTTCCCGAGGAGGTCACCTATCGCTGTGACTATCGGCTCGTTTAACTTCTTATGTTCTGTTTTTCTTATTTATACTTAACGACTTAAACATTACTAATTATTTGTGTTTATGGTTTATCTAATTGTCTTAAGTATGGCTCTAATCTCCTTAATTATCCGGGCCGACACCGATCACCGGAACAGTGAAATCTACCAGGCTATGCAAATGGGGTGTTACAATGTATGGGGTGGAATCTTTTGTTAGCAAGAGCTTGATTTATGCTTCTCTGTCATTAGTGAATAATTAAGATGTATGTGGCAGCAGAAACGCTGTCTCAGTGGAACTACTCTTATGCAAGCAAGAGACATTGTACTATTGATATGATCTCTAATTAATTAAGTTGCTAATATGATCACCCAAAGAATAAATTAACATTTCTATGCTCAACTTGATGTCCTATAAATTGGGACGGGGAGGACCTCTCAAATTTCAAAAGAGAGATTCTGAGTTATTAAAAAGAGAGATTTTGAGTTATGAATAATTTAAAGGGATAATTGTAAAAAAAAAAAATCTGTATTTTTAAAATTTTTGTAATTATATTGTAAATTTTGAAAATTATAAATTACATTCTAAATTTTGACTATAGTTGCAATTGTACTCTATCATTAAAGGGGTTAATAGAATACCATGTAACATGCTAGCTAAGTGCCACATAAGACGCAAGCTTAACACCAAATAAACCAGAGATAATTGAAATAAAAAAAAACCCTAAACTTTTGAAATTGTTGCAATTTCAACCAAATTTTAAAAATTACCAATTAAACCCTAAACTCTGAAAGCCCTATTGCTTGCTGCATCGTTAAAGGGGATAATGATGTGCTAAAAAATCTGTAACTTTTAAGTTGCCATCTTCATCGAGAAGAAGATTTTCTGGCTTCAGATCACGGTGATAAAACGTCACGACTATGACAAAAATCGATGGCAGATATCTGTAACGCCCCTGTTTTAACCATTAGAGAAATTGTCCGCTTTGGCCCACCTCATCCTGAGCCTCATGGTTTTGTCCTATAGGTAGAATGGAGAACTTCTTACGATATCACCCATCCTAGGATTTCTCTCAAGTAAGAATGCTTAACCCCGGAGTTTTTCCAACTCTTCAGGCCATTCCACCAAAAGGCGCCTCTAGTGATTAGTTTCTCCTATTTCAATGTATGATTCGATTCATTCCTGTGCCCCGCATTCCACTACCCTAGGTAGCCTTGCTATCCTAAAAGCCTGCCAGGAGTTTACTCTTTCGTGCCACTCCCTGCCCTCATCGGACCGCTTTCTCGGGTCAGTTATTCACAGGCCCACCAGCTTTCGCTTGGTTCGTCCTCGAACCACACATCTATTAGAGGGGGTGGTTCGGCTCTGATAGCATCTATAACGTCCCTGCTCCAACCACTAGAGGAATTATCCGCTTTGGGCCACCTCATCATGAGCCTCACGGTTTTGTCCCATAGGTGGAATGGAGAACTTCCCAAGAGATCACCCATTCTAGGATTTCTCTCAAGCAAGCACGCTTAACCCCAGAGTTCTTCCAACTCTCAAAGCAATTCCACCAAAAGACGCCTCTAGTGATTAGTTTCCCCCATTTCAATGTATGATTCGATTCATTCATATGCCTCGCATTCCACTATCCTAGGTAGCCTTGCCATCCTAGAAGCCTGCCAGGAGTTTACTCTTTTATGCCACTCCTCGCTCTCATCGAACCACTTTCCTCGATCGGGTCATCACATCAACTGTTAGAAATAACAACAATTTCCCTCTTGATTTGATCCATCATACCGACTTTAATCACCTTCTCTTTGCTTCCTACCTTTATCGCCATGCTCTCTTTTTCATCTGCAAATTACAAGCATAGTAAACCTAAGCAAAAATGCCATGTCTCAACATTCAGTCGAGCTTGTATCTCCCATGGAGTAGGGTCGAGTGACCATCTTTGAGCCTTTATGCCATGGATATATACAAAAAGAGAGAGAGGTTCACTATAGAGATAAGATTTTATTTAAAGAGAATATGAGATGTGGAGGTACAAGTAGTGAAATAAGAAATTTTGAACAAAAATTAAAAAGGGGCAAGCTTTTGCTGTCTTGTGGATTAGTAATGGTTGATGTGGCTCTAAGCTAGCATCCTACATGGCACACCGTTACCTCCTTTAACGATATAACAAACAGTAGGGTATAATTGCAGCTCCTTTCAAAATTTAGGATTTAATTGATAATTTTCAAAATTTAGAGTACAATTGTAACAAATTGAAAAGTTCAATTTTTTTTTTTTCTAACAATTATCCCTAGTTGAAGTGTTACAGAGTTGGCGTTTCACATGGTACGTTGTTAACTCCTTTAATGGTAAATTAAACATTTTACTGGAATTCTATATTTTTATAAAAGTTATTTTTTTTTATAAGCAGAACTTCATTAAAAAAGAAGATGAACATAAGTAGGGCACCAAACTAAGCCTGAGACTCTATCCAAGTTAGGTTAGGAGCACTTGATGATGTAATTTGCTCTTTTTTTTCTGTCTTTAATATTCATCTTATATAGAAGTGATTTTTTTTCTTTTCTCCCTTGGCATTGTGATCGATCGCTCATGTTTTGGCTTGTATTATTATTATAAATCTTTGCAACTTTATCATGCGTAGATCCTCAATATAATAATTCAAGATAAATTTGAAAATTTTTTAAGGAATTTCATGAATAATGCTTGTACGTATGTTCAACTATATATTGTTTTATGGTCGAAAACCTTTTCTTAGAAAATGCTTTGTTCATCCAATTCTTTTTCTGGGAAAAAAAAAATAATTTAATTATATGAAAAAATAAAAGACGTGTAGAGGCAACAATTGCATTTGCATACTTACTTTTTTAGTATAAATCAAACCCATGTTGGATTAGGTACTTATATATTACAAGTTGCAATATAAAATTAAATAAATTAAATATTATAAATAAAAAAAAATACAAACGCACTTATATGTGTATATATATAAAATTAAAATGGGATTTTACGTCATTGGAATGCTTTACATGTCATCAGATTGGGAATGCCAAGTTAAGTTGCCATGACGTGGATGGATTATGGCTAAAGCCACCATTTCCATCAGTACTACTGTTGTTAGCTTAAATTTTGTTTAAGGATATGGATTATGGATGCTTGAAAAGAGAGGCACTTTCTTTCAATCCAGAGACTTCCTTATCTGTTTTCTTTCTTGGCTTCAAGTTTTCCGAAGCCCACAGATTAATCTTGAAGGGGAAGGAAAAAAGACTAGGCCATCCACCTGTCAAAAAAATTTATTATAAATTATGGTAGATATCCACCATTGCTTGGTTGTAGTTGATCTTTAATTCAATCTTGCACATGTAGCCACCAAAGGAGCCTGGAAAGAAACAAGGAATTTTATATGCAGCTTCAGTCTTAATAATCACATGCATCTGTACTGTAATATATACGAATAAGCAAGTGCAGTATTAGGTGAGGCTCCATGTGGGTATATTGATTGTGTTTTACTCTTGTCTTAACCTATAGATTATATGATTCCAAAGGGTGATTGAACTCACATTGGAAGCTTGTGTAGTTGGTGTAAATCAAATTACAGTAGTCCAGGTAGCCAATAGGCAATGCACCAAACCCTGAAAATCAGTTAAAGAAAACTACCTTTGCCCAACCAAGGGGAAAGGCATTATTATTTTTCTGAAAAGATGCGCTTTGATTGGAGAAGTGGAAAACAAATATGGCCAGAAATTAAAACCATAAAAATTCTTCAAACAGAAAACTCCATAAGCTACCTTGTACAGTGGCATCCGAAAGAGAGAGAGGGAGATGTCAGAGGAGGAGAAGGGAGTCATTGGAAAAATCATTAGATAATGCCACCTACCAGTTCAGGTGGACCATGACCCTTTTGCCGAAAGCCTGAACATATAGAAAGGAAGAGAATAATGAATGTGACCCACAAATTCTTTCAGGACCATCCATGACCCTGTATTTCCTAAACAAGACGGAAAGAGGATGAGTAACCCCTGACCCACCATGACCCACCTGGAATTCTCCTGTCCCATTTGAGTTAACCCCTGAGGAGGCTATTGTATATTGTCAATTCCCATATGCTTTAGTTGTTTGATCTCCCCCAAATAAGAGATGTCCCTAATTATACTAAAAGATTTAACAATTGTGTGGCTTTAAATAGAGAGGAAAAAAAAGATAAATAGATGGCATGCATTCGTCCAACTTTATTAGTAGTACACAGACCTTTAAATTTGAGTAAAGTTCCAAAATTAAGCCAAAAAAAAAAATTATATATATCATATAATAACTACTAAGGTACCCAAATACAAGTTCCAAAATTTCATTTATTCTTTCTACAAATTACTTATGTTCTGAATAGATGAATGAGGCATCACCATTTATATACAGGATTCCTCTCTTCTAGTTAGGTGTTTACCTCTCAACACACATGAACTGATGCGATTAAAAACCATCACCAGTAGGGAAAATCTATCTTCTCTTAAAACTCATATAGCCATCCACCAACTTAACAAATAACACAAGCATTTGGATTTTCCTCCATGCTTTGAACATAGTAATACGTGGTCAGCTGAGGATTGTAAGCTTTGTAGGCCTTGACCAGCTCTAAAACTGGGTCAGGTGGAGGAACAGTTGCTGGTGCTGGAGCCGGAGCTGGGTCTTTCTTTTTCTCTTCTTCCTTTTTCCCTTCCTCTTTCTTGGGTTCCTCTTTCTTTTCTTCTTCCTTCTTGGGTTCCTCTTTCTTAGCTTCCTCTTCTTTCTTGGGCTCCTCCTTCTTAGCCTCCTCTTCTTTCTTGGGTTCCTCCTTCTTAGGCTCTTCTTTCTTCTCAGGCTCCTTGGCTGGCCCCACTGAGATTATATCAGTTTGCCAATGCTTTCTCAATTTGCTGACAACAGTTACAGGATCAACAGTTCCGATCACAGTTAATTTCTTTTCCTTCATGTCCACAGCAATAGAATCAATCCCTACAGCATCAATATCAAAAAAAAAAAAAAACAAAAAAAAACCAAACTTGATAAAAAATTCCAACCAATACCATAGTTCCACTGATGGATTACAGAAAAGGCCAAGGAGACATGTGAAATTTTTCACAGACACGCAAAGGATAGGTACTACAAAACCGTGCAATAATACAAATTCATGTGCCCACAATTCCTACTTTATGCAGTATCATATTGAAGACAACCATCAATAGCATAATTTATACAGATTTTTCATGCAGCTTGTTTGTTTGCATCTGTGGCCGGTGGCCCTACCCATCACCACCAACCCCACCATTCAAGCTAGCTAGCTAGAATAATTCCCATTTTAGGAGCTGACATGCTGGTAAATCATCTCTCATCACTAATCTCATCAAGTATATTTGGATTCCATTTATATGTAATAAAATAACGTGATTTGAAAGCTTCCAATATCATCACAGTTTCTCCTTATTTTCACAAAGTCTAAGTCCTAACAATAAATTGATATAAAATAATAGTAATTCAGTGGAGTTATTCTTAGGAGAATAATTATTCTCCATAATTACCATAGCAGACTAAAACAATTATGTCCACTGAAATAATTATATTTGTCTAAAAATTAACACCACGCTTTTAATTACTATCTTCTTACAAATAAATGAACAGACAAATAAAAATAAGATCTGTTCCTGTTGTAATCCTTTTTTTTTTTGGCATTTTTTTTGCTAATTACCTAACTTGTTTATTTTTAAAATCGAAACACGAATGAACAAGTAAGATTATCAACTGCAATTGTAGTTTCTTTAAAAATATTTGATACCTATGAGAGTGGAAACCGTCTTCAGTGCCTTCTGCTTAGCTCTGCCATCATGTAAGTCCAACTTCAGAACAAACTTCTGCAACCATATGAATCATGTACAGATCTATGTCAGATTCAACCAAATTTTCTGATAGAAATCTTTCCATATCAAGGACACAATTTTATATCAAAGAAGTCATAACCAAATTACAAATCAAAAACATTGATTCAGTATCAATCTATCACTTTAATTATATAAACTGTGTCTATGAATGACCAAGCTAGATTAATGTGCTCATTCTGAGACACAGCTTGAAACTTAAAAATATAAAAACAGGGTGTGCCATAAACTATTGATTGTTTTAAACCAAACCCAGAAAGGGACTCCTGTGATACTCACAGTCCATCAAAATAAATAAAAACGATTCTAGGAATCAGCCAAATCGAGAAGTGATTCATCAAGCAAAAACCATAAACAAGAAATGCGTTGCATTCGTACGATACCCAAAAATAAAGAAGCCAAAGTAATAAATTTCATGAAGAATTAGAAAGCAATAAACAATGAATAAAACAGATTCCAAGAAAGGAATAAAACCTTCATTTCTGGCTTGCCCTTTTCAGGGATGCGAGTCTGAAAAACAGAGAGAGAGAGAGAGAGATGAATACGCAAACGGGGTTTGAAAAGGAGGAAGAGAGATTAAGAAAGAGAGGCAAAGACGAAATCGAACAATGCTTTGTTGAAAAAGATATATAGAGGAAGAGTTATGGACGAACTCGTAACCAAGAAAATCCGAATCAAAACAAGAAATGCAGAATAGGAAAGAGAATGCAAAGTTAGAGAGAGAGAGAGAGAGAGTGAAAGAGTGAAAGAAATGAGAAAATCAATTCAGTACAATAATGTTGAAGACTATATATAATCCATCAGTCTCAGCTTCCCAGCTACACGAAGCGGTAAACAACCGTAGCTTTTCAATATGCTGTCCACGGGAGCTAATGAGGCGTGACAATCACTATGCACCACAAATATTGAAATAAAAATTTTTATTTTTTAAAAAATTATCACATTAAAAATATTTTAAATTATAGTAATTTTATTTGAGTTGTGGTTTAAAAAGAGGTTGGTTTTGCTACTTCAAGAATGTATTCGAGTTGTTGTTAGCGGCGCGTGCAGATCAGTCAAATTGGGCGATAGAGGAAGGAGAAAGCGGACCCCACTTGTCAATCGTCATCATACGTCTGCGAGTTTTTACGATCACGGTGGCGTTCAATCCCTTCCCTTACTGCTACCACTACTACTACAGTGCGCAGTGAGGCTTCATTTGGTTCAACGGCTGTAATCCATTGGTTTATATTTAAAGTCTAAAATGTTACCAATATTCTTAAATATATAATTATTTATGATATTTTTGTGCTCGTTAATTGTTTTTAAAATTATAATAAAATTAACATGTATATAAGAATAAATTTACATAAAATATTTTTAAAATTTATATTTTTTGTTAATTAATTTATTAGTTACCTTATACTTTATAGCTAATTATAATAATTTTTAAATAATTAGTCACTAATTGTTAGATCGTTAATCATAAAATAACCAATGTTTTACTGTGGCTATTCAGGAATAGTCAAAGTGTTTGAACTCTGATTTGATTTGCATTCGATTAATTTTTTTTTATTTTATTTCAATTTTGATATGGTGCGTGGCAAGGATAAAAAGATCGTCTCTCAACTCCATTGATCACAACTTGTTTCATAAAATAATATATTATTATTTTAATATTATAATTTTAAAAAAATATAAATATATTATTAAAATCATATAAAATTTATATTTTTAATTTATATTTTATTTTTAATGAATAAATTTATATAATATAATAATGAGTTAAAAATAAAAAAAGTTAAAAAAAAAAAAATCCTACAAGGAGACTCTCCTAATTGCCACACCTGCCGTTATTTTAGAATGCAGCCATTCCAAAGTCTTGCGGATTGTTTGATACGTGGCTCTCAGCGACACCTTGAAAGGTTAAAATCTAAAAAGTTTAAAATAAGGAAAAGAAAAGGAAAAGTGAGAAGTCTATTGTGCCTATTGTTCACTCAGCATTCTTTATTTTCTTGAATGGATAGGGAAGAGTTCAAATTCATATATAAAAGTAAGTTTAATAATTATTAAATTAAATATTTATATTTAAATATATAAATTAATAATTATTAAATTTATTTTCATACAAGGAAACTATTTTATGTTAGATGGGCTCTATTTTTCTCTCCTTATTTTGTTTCCTCTCTCACTTGCGTTTTCAAACAAAGCATTAGAAGCCTTCACTCACATCAAAATAGCCTTCCAGTTGGCAATTACACAGAACTTTAATAACTGTGTAGATGTGGGCCCCTGAGATTACCCATTGAATCAACTAATGAAATATATAATGATTTTATTCATCAAAATCAACCAATATAAATAATTTAAGAAGGACTGAAAATTAAAATAAGAATAAATTATTCTAACACAATAAAGCTCACTCATCATAAATGAAATCTTATCTAGAATAACTGGATTATAAGCAAACAAATAGGTAGATCTTCAAGTGACCGAATAACTAAATAATTCTTTGAATTTTCTGTACCTAATTTGAAAATCTAAAATTGATAACAAATGAGATAGTAAACAATCAGATCTAAGAATAAAAAAAAATATACAAAAACACAAAGACTAAAATAACTAAGAAAAACTAAGGCAGAAACTCAAAAACGCTAAAAAAAGGAAAAGAAAAACACTAAAACTAAGACTAAAATAATTTGATTTTAAATTCTTATTTTTAAGAATTAAAATATGTAAATTTTATAAAAAATAAAATTAAACCAACTCGCTATTAAGATTGGTTTTTTTTTTCTTTTTTTTAACCTGAATTCGCTAGTAAGATCTAGAAGAACATGGAGCACATTCGTCGTGGCACAATTTATTTGGGCAAGAAGCATTATCAATGTATAAAATGAAGACAAGCCAAATTTGTTGAGGAGATAAATCTGCATGTCAATTATTAGGGGTCAGCATTCGGTTCGAATCGAATTAAATTATAAAAATTAAATTTTAAATTTTAAAAATCAAATCGAATCGAATCGATTTGAGTGAAAAATTAAATCGAATCGAATTGTTCTATTTCGATTCGGTTCAATTTAAACCGATAAATTTTAATTTTTGATTGATTTTTTAATTTAGACTTAATTTTTAAATTATTTGATCTAATTTTAACTTTGGTTTGAACCTAATATCCATTAATCAATAAAATTAAACAATTAATATATATAAATAAAATATAATTCATAAATTTCTCATAAAAATAAATCAATTCAAAAATTGATTCGATTCGAATATATAAATTATTATTCAGTTCGATTCGATTTAATTAATTTTTTTCTCTTCAAAATCAAATCGAATTAAAATTTTTATACTATAAAATTAAATCGAATCAATTAAATTTTAAAATCAAATCAGTTAAATTAAATTAATTCAATTTAATTTAATTTTTTAATTTAAATGAAATTCTGCTCAGCCTTATCAATTATAGCATCGTAACGGCATCAACATCACCTCGTAAAAGACTATAATGTCAAATATGACTTAAAATTCTTCATTTCCTGGTGACAATGATGCAGGAATCTTTCTCTGCTGTTAGCTGCCGGCCTAGTCTCCATTGATATCTGGGTGAGGTCCACGATTAGACATTCATATTCCTCTGCCAACAGCGTACAATCCTTAAAAATGGCCTTATTGAAACGCAAACGATCTTTTAATCACTTTATTACCCGAATATGGTTAAAATCTGTCTCTGTCCTACTATTACAATATATATATAAAATGAGAGATAGACTAAATTTTATGCTAACTGGTAATTTACAGTAATCCTTAGCTTTATGAATTTGAATTCCCTTATGTTTCATTAAATTCATATAAATTAAAGTTATGTTTAAAAATTAGGGAAAAGCAGATTTCAGTTTAAATTAAAAAATCGAACAGAATTGAGTCAATTCAATTTAATCAGTTTAGTTTTAAAATTCAATCAATTCAATTTGATTTATAATTTTTGATAATTTTGATTAATTGATTCGATTTGATTATTTTCATAAAAAATATATATATATATAAAGGAAAATCAAAGAAAATTGAATCGAACCTTAAGATTTTTGAGTTTTGATTTCTATTTTTTTTTATTTTTATGTTTTTGTTATTTAGATTTAATGTTGAAAATATGAAATTTTATAAAATTTGGTTTGATCGATTTAAAACCGAACTGATATTTAGCGGTTTGATTTCTCTTATTAATCAGTTTGGTTCGGTTTTTAAAATTTTTTATTTTTGATTTTATTGGTTCGGTTCGAAACTGAATCAACCGTTTGCACATCCTTAATGATAATAACTTTTAAAGTAATTTTTAATATTTTGATATTTATTATGCTGAATAATATAATATTTATATTATTATTTAGAAGTTTAGAGAGTGATTAATGAAAAAATTATATCTTCTAACTTTTAAAAGTTGATAGAGCATTAACTACGATTGACAAAGTAATGTTAATATTTGTATATATTTAATGGCTAATTTAATAATTATTTTTATTAAATATTTTTTTGATTTAAATTACCATATAACTAGTTAATTATTAATAATTAACTGTTAATAAATTAATTATTAAAATAATTAATATCTAAAAAAAAAAAGGAAGAAAAAGTGGATGGTTGGGCTCCATTCTAATACTGAATCTAACTAATACAAGGTTTGAAAGCAATGTCAGCTCATGGGCCAACAAAGTGGCTATTGCCTGTATGCGTATCCCTAGCCCTGACTGGCGGTTTTGGTCCGAATCAATTTCAATTCGGGAAAGGAGATTAGGACCGGACTGTTTAGAGTTGATTCGTAACAATTCCAGTCCTTACAGTTTTGATTCCACCTAATTGCGAATTAGGGTTTTAGGTTCAGTAAGCTAATTCGGTCTGATTTTGATTCTAAATTAATTAAAAATGATTTGTTTAATATTCAATAAGTAAAAATTCCATTTTTTGACCATAATTATAGTTAATTTTTCAATTACAAGTGAATAAAATAATATAGTCGTGTGTAATTATCATAAAAAATAAAAAATTGGTAATTTATTATGTTTATAAATTAATATATATGCATGATTTAATTATAATTAATATAAAAATTTATATTAAAGAGATAAAGTAATATATATATATATAAATGATTTAATTACAAATAATAAAAAAAAAATACATGTAATTTTTTCACGAAAGGGTAAATTTTAACTTATAATTAGATAATTATAAATCCCCTGATATTAAAGGAATACAATCATTGTGATCCTTTTATTTAAAAAAAAAAAATCAAAGCATATATCAATTTGTATAATTTAAAAAGGTAAAGTATTCATGAAAATAATTATATTTAAATTTTAAATTAATTAATATTTTTAATACTTATATTCATATTAAACATGATTAAAATTCATTATAAATTATCTACCCTTATGTGTAATTGTATTTTAGTTTTGTATCCATAGGTTTTAGGCTGTATTTTTACCCACTTTATTCAAGAAACTCTCATCTCCTGATTAAAAAAAAATAATTTTTTCAATTTCATATTTAAATTTCTGGGGTCCACTTAGGGCCGCCCAGCGTATTGTCAGAAATTTAAGCCGTTTCATTGCCGTTAAGCACTGCAACACTGCACTGCAACACTACTCGATTGGCCACGTGTAACTCACAAAATGTGTCCCTTCTCTGTATTTTCCAACCCTAAATTTTTTGAAAATTTTTTAATAATTTAAAAATTTTTTATTTCTAATTATACACCCCCAAAACAGAATACTGATAAAAATGTCTGTAATATTTTTTATGAAAATGTGAGTTATTTTTAATAATATTATTATTATTATAAAAATTAAAATAATTATAAAAAATTGAATACAAAAAAATAGAATTAAACAAATTTATCAAGAGACACATATCTAATAATAATAATAATAATAATAATAATAATAATAATAATAATATAATGAAGGAGCATTCGATTTAGATTATTGTGAGAGAAGCGCACAGAAGACGAAGGGTTCCTCTGGGATGATTTCGCGTTATATCACCGTTATTAATTAAGAAGATGCTATTTTTTTCTCCTGCAACTCCGTTGACCAGGTCTGTGCTTTCCATTCTTAAACCGTTCAACTTCACTAAATCTCTGCCACCACCAATCTTCAATGAAAGCCTCTCAAATTACAAATCAAAAACCCTAATCTTTCACATCAACCGAGAATCCTCTTGGCAATTTCTATTTATTTTGTGATAATCATTGTTTCAATCTCAAACTCCATTAATGATTCCCAGAATTCGAATTCCAATTTTATGAGATAGGTCATTTTGATGCTTCTAATTCTAAAATCTATAAGCTCCCGCGATACCTATTTGTAGAATTATAGGATTCAATGAATCACCAAGACCAGGAATCTGAGTCTTATAATCTCATAACCAATTCTTCGTGGCTCGAAATCAGATTGTTCTATGTCAGAATCACGCCGTGCGTGATCGACAGCGTCCCGGACCATCTCACTCTTCGCCATCTTCGCCGCGAAATCAGCACGCCCCTCGAAATCAATGGCTCCACAATTCCCGGCGTGGATTCGGCTTCCTTGTCCCTTCGCCGCGACCGTCTCAATAAGGAGTCTTCTGAGGTCACCTACGTCAGTACAGACAGCGTGCGGGTCACCGGCGCCGTGGAATTTGAAGTGTTGGAGAACAAAGATTTATTTTTATGTGGGTCCCTGGAGAGAATAGAATTGGCGTGGGGGAATGGTAGCGTGGGACTGGAAAATGATTCGAAGACAGGATGGAGCATGGAGTGTTACATGGCGGCTTCGGTTGGGGAAGGAAACTCGTTGTTCTTCCAGCCGAAGATGGGGGTATCGGCGCCTGCCGTCGAAGTTTATATCGCTGGGTGTTGTGGGGGTGTGCCGGTCATATTGACTAAGACAATTTTGGTCAGTCCTAGAAGGAAAGGGTCGAGGCATGGAAAGCTTGATGTGATTCCTGAGGATGACGAGATGGAGACGGAGAAGGTGCAGAATGATGGTGGCAGCAATGGGTCGGTTCGCCTTCGTAAAGTTCAGGTAATTTGACCTTGGTCGTTAATTCACCTCCCATTCGTTTAATTTTGTTGTTAATTTGTAACCTTTGAATTCAACTAACAGCATTGGATAGACTCTTTTAGCTTTGAGAATTTCATTTTGGATTAGAATTTGAATTCAACTTAAACTGATGGGAATTTTTCCCCTCTTGATAATTGAGGTTGTGAAAGTATATATATTTATATATATAAAACTTGAAGGTGCGTAAGGTATTAGCTGTATTTTGTCGGAAAGTGCGATTCCCAGTGTAGGATTTGTATGATTGCCTTTTGGTTGTTTAATTCAAATTTCTAGGATGAATTATAGCACTGTATAGTGCATGTAATGTAATAGGAATTTGGATGGTTGAATGTGCCATTTTAAGTTCTAGATTTTATGATGCAAAACTTATAATGTGTTATTCCTTTTCTTTACCTGCTTTACCCGATGTTTGGATTCTTAATTATGCAAAGTAATTGAGGAGAAATTTAAGGATAGAAATGAAGTGAAAAGAAAAGGGGACTTTGTATCGTTTGGATAAATTATTAAATGCAATTTCTCTTTTAGGGGAAATAACAATTATATTCTCATTTTTTTCTTATCTTTATTATATTGTAGGAGGACATTTAAGTATTTTAATATAAATAAAATCCATTCCTTTTCATTTTCCGCTAATTAATTTAGAGAGAAATGTTTTGAGTTAATGACAAAGGAGTTGAGAAATTGAATTTCTCTTCCTTTTTCTTCTTTTCTCTCCAATATTTGATGCAAACAAGAGAATTTAGAGAAATCAAATTTCTTTCTTTTTTCTTCTCTCCATTTCTCTCAATCCAAATAAAGGTTTTAGTCAATTACTCAATTAACATTTTGCAATTTCTGGTGTCTCAAGTTAAATGCTTGAGTACATCGAATCTTCATAAGTGGGGTTGTTGTTTTAGTTGATTTGGGGTAGGTTTTAGGGAAGGAAAGAATTAAACCCCTTTGCGTAGCCCAGCGGGGGGAACAATGAATTGTATAGAATAAATGAACACTCTTAGGCTTCACTGTTTAGAATTTGAATTTTTCATTGTATTCTAAATGCTTAACTCTATGCCCTTAATCTCTGGCAGGAATTTAATCTTAGTATGTGAAAAATATAGCAGAAGATGTTGTTGAGATGAAATAGAGTGACTTTGAATTTGTGATCCCTTTTCTGTGATTTAAGGACTTTCATTGTCCAGATAGTTCTTTAGTTCTTTCAGTCAACTCAGATTGTGCTTTTTAGTCCAACCACTTGGGATTAGACTCTCTACTGCGGCCTTTTAATGCAATTTAATCAGTCATGCAGATGTATGTTGCTAGGAGAAAGCAATTATCTTATTTTACCTCATTTAACACATGCCACTAGTGACTTCTAATATCTGGAAAAAGGGAAAAACAAACATGTTTTTTTAATAAATTTTTGGAATTCTTTGATATGTTTTGGAAATTCAAGATTTTGTTGGAACCTTACAGGCAGTTAAGTTATTCTGACTAGCTTATCATCATTTGATGCTTATGCAGATTGCTGAATCAGATGGTGACGAGTGTGAATCAGATGGGAAAATTGCAAGCAGATACTACTCAGAAGACCTGTATTATGGTGAGGATGGCCAACTCTCATGGTTTAATGCTGGTGTTAGAGTTGGTGTTGGAATTGGCCTTGGGATGTGCCTTGGGATTGGAATAGGTGTTGGACTGCTAATGCGATCATATCAAGCAACTACCAGGAATTTCAGGAGGAGGTTTTTCTGAAGTGAACAATTTTGATCTAATTGTATGTTATCATGGATCAGTAGAAAGAACTGGAAATCTTTCAGAATTTTAAAGCCAGTCTGGAAGATGTCAATGTAGTGGCCAAGGAAATAAGACTTTTAGACAATATCTTTGATCTGTTAGATATGAGTTTTTGTGGGTAGGGTGAAAATTGTACAGTGTTTTTGGATGTTAGTCTCAAGGATATTTGATCATATGATGAGCTTGCATTGAATAAATGGGAGTTAGCTGGGAGTTCTCCATCGTATTTCTATGGCTGTTTATTAGACCATGCGGTTGTTGGTTTGAGTGGGAGTTGGATGTGATTTTAATGTCTGGTTCAGCATTTGGACAATCAGAGCTTTGGAATTGGGGCTTAAAGACGTGATTGATCCTATGATAAGCCAGTATACATACATGTTCAGCAGCCAGCATGAGTTTGTAAGGTTATGGGTTTACTTCCATGCATCTACATCGTAATATGCTCTCTCTCTCTCTCTCTCTCTCTCTACTTTAGGAAGTGTTATATAGTTGTTCTATCTTGTAAACTAGCTTATGCGATTTCTCTCTCTCTCTCTCTCTCTCTCTCTACTTTAGGAAGTGTTATATAGTTGTCCTTTCTTGTAAACTAGCTTTAAATGTGATGTTTAAATTTCATAAATTTGTTGGAATCTGTATGTTGTACTTTGGAAATAAGGAGAAGTATTTTCCGCAATTAGCAAGATGTTATCGCTGCAATGTAGTTTTTTTAGCTAGCTAATAAGTGTTGTAACGCCATTTTATTTTGATTCGACTTGTTGGAAGCCCAGGATTAAAAAAGTCCAGAGGCTTTCTTTTCTTTTGGGTCTTTATTTAGCAATGCACTCGGCTTCAAAAATTCAATATTTGTCACACGATGCCCATTGAAGCGGTAACGTTTCATTAGCTCCTCTACTGTGCATGAGAAAACTCGCCCATTAGAAGAGGACAACGAAGAATCTCGTTGAAAAAGTCTGTATTATACAAGCAAGCATATTACGTAATTTATACCATTGAAATTCGAATATTATCGTTGACAAGAGTTGGGATATGACTGGAAACTCGAAAATGGCAAGGGCATGTCATGTGTGAGGGGAGGCGTAGCAAGGATTGTAGAGTAAAAAGGAAGACCGTGGTCTGATCCATGGTTGGTAAGGCAGGGACGTTTCAACTTTCAAAATTCAAGTGTTCAATTTCAATCCCCCCTCCTGGAGCACTGGAGCAATCAGCCAAAACCAAAAAACGACGCATCATCATTCATCAGATGTCACAAACAAAACCTAACTTAGATTAGATGCCCTTTCACTTTCCTTGTAGGCTGAAAACCCCTCAGAAATGCTCAAATTTACAACATTAAACCCTAATCACCACCACCACGGCACCATTACCACCGCCACCACATTTAGCATGCTCAGACTAGAAGCACAACGTAATGACTAACGTCAATATCAGATCCTCTGCGACAATGTCTCACCGTAACAGCCCCGCGCAAGCTCTTCCCTTAGTAGTAACCATCAACTGCATCGAGGATTGCGAGATCGAGCAAGGCTCTCTAGCCGGCGTCGCAAGCGTCGAGCACGTGCCGCTCAGCCGCCTAGCTGATGGCAAGATTGAATCAGCTGCTGCTGTGCTTCTCCACTCTCTCGCATACCTCCCTCGTGCCGCCCAGCGCCGCCTCCGTCCCTACCAGTTCATCTTATGCCTTGGTTCGGCTAACCGTGCAGTAGACTCGGCTCTTGCAGCTGACCTGGGGCTCCGGCTTATTCATGTGGACACGCCGCGGGCCGAAGAGATCGCGGACACAGTGATGGCTTTATTCCTTGGTTTGCTGCGTCGGACGCATTTGCTTTCCCGCCACGCACTCTCTGTTTCAGGATGGCTTGGCTCGGTGCAGCCGCTATGTAGAGGAATGAGGAGATGTAGAGGGCTGGTTTTGGGGATCGTTGGTAGATCTGCATCAGCGAGGTGTTTAGCTACCAGGAGCTTGGCTTTCAGGATGAATGTGCTATATTTTGATGTTCAAGAGGTACAATTTTAACGATTTGGAGTGATTTAGTTATATAATTAGTTGAATTTGTGAACAATTGTTATCTTGGACATGCCTTTTGGCCATTGAATTTTTTTTTTTTTCCTCTTTTGTTTTGGGGGGGGTTGATTCTACGTAAGTTAAGAACATCGACATTGTGCTACTGTAATGGAACCACTTAAAATTCAATAAATTTTGCCCCATTTTATTTATTTCAAGCTGACAATTGGATAGCTGAGAAGCGTGCTTCGTGTTAATGCTCAACAGCTCAAGATATTTATTGAGAATGGGATGACCTTATCTTTCTGAATAAATATTCAGGAGGATTCTTTTAAAAATTGAATTGTGGAAATGGCATTCTAGAAATACTACCTTCCTATTGATGCATTGCGGTGCTTTTCTTTAGTTTTTAATTTATGTTCAGTCATTTGTTATTTGTTATTTGCATCTGGACTTGCTCTTGCTTACTGTTAACTTCTGGCTAACTATGTTTGTACAGGGAAAAGGAAAAGTAAGTAGATCTTCCATAAGATTTCCGCCTGCAGCCCGAAGAATGGATACTCTTAATGATTTATTAGCTGCAAGTGACCTTATCTCGCTTCACTGTGCTTTAACAAATGAAACAGTTCAGATCATCAATGCTGAATGTTTGCAGCATATAAAGCCAGGTAAATTTCTCTCATTATTCTGTGAACTTCACAAGAATTCATATGATCCTGTTTGCATTAACCTGGGAAATGCCTTTTATTTTCTTATAGGGGCGTTTCTTGTGAACACAGGCAGCAGTCAGCTACTAGATGACTGTGCTTTGAAGCAGCTTTTGATTGATGGAACCTTGGCTGGATGTGCGCTGGATGGTGCTGAAGGACCTCAGTGGATGGAAGCATGGGTATGTTTGAATTTATGTTGTTGGGTGAATTTCTCTCTACAATATAAATATATAATTAGTAAATATTTGAATGGTAATTGTGGCTTTGTGTGTTTTGCACATGTCTCCTTCTGCCATACCATGTGTACCTCTTTTTTAACAATGAAACAAGAAATTAAATTACGCTATCCATAAACAATTTTTTTTTTTTTTGCCTTTAGTTGTCTAACCAAATATGGCTTTTTGTTTTCCACATAGCAAAAAATAAAAAAAACACTAGCTAACCAAACAACTTAATTAACTGTGGCTTTTGCTTTCTAAAAGGCAAAAAGCCCCAAAAAGGTGTTTTTGTTTGCAAAATGCAATTCAAACAGTACCTGGAGTTACCTTTGTCTATCGTGAATTTGTTATTTTAATATTCAATAACTAATTATGGATTAGAACAAAATTTAATTTGTTATGAGTTCTAGAGGGGAACTAGTTTTCTTGCTAGTCTTGTCTAAAAGTCAAATGGTTCATGGTAAACTTTTTAGGTGCTATCAGCACCAATCATTGTCTTTAATTTAGTAATGCCTACAATGATGCTTACTTTAGTTTTAGATTTTGTTAAAATCTATTATGCTCTTACTAATTTGTCTTACTTTGCTTCAGGTAAAGGAGATGCCCAATGTATTGATACTTCCACGCAGTGCAGATTACAGTGAAGAAGTGTGGATGGAGATAAGGGACAAAGCCATCTCTTTATTGCGGTCGTTCTTCTTTGATGGCGTTATACCAAAGGATGTCATCTCTGATGAGGAGGAGGAAAGTGAAGTAGCTGATGGAAGCGAACAGATTCTCAAACAAGACAGTGAAAGTGCTCAACAGGATTCTGTTGGTGTGCAGTTGAAGGATGATATTCTGTTGAGTCCAGAAAACTCCAACAGAAAAGGTAACAATCAATCAACTGCATCTCCTAGCCAGTCTAAGGGTTCTGGCTTGTCTCAAACAGCTGTAAGGTCTGAAGGAAGACGTAGCAGATCAGGTAAGAAAGCAAAGAAAAGACATGGCCGTCAAAAATCCTTGCACAAATCAGATGATCCTTCTCAATTTGAAAAAGAAAGTACTTCACATCGAGAAGATGGTACTGCTTTGAGTGGTACTGATCAAGTTTTAAGTTCCAGTTCTCGGTTTGGTTCCCCTGAAGACTCAAGAAGTAGGAAAACACCAATAGAATCAATGCAAGAGTCAACTTGTGACCAGTTTTTAAGACCAAGCAATGTGCTTCGTGGAAAGTCTGGTGAACTGCTGAAAGATGGGTGTGTTATTGCTTTATATGCAAGAGATTACCTTGAACTCTATGTCGCAAGGCAGAGAGTTAAAGGCGGTGGTTGGTTCCTGGATGCCATGTCAAATGTAACCAAAAGAGATCCCGCAGCACAGTTCCTTCTTGTTTTTAGAAGCAAGGTTCGTCCAGCTGAAATCTTTCAATTTTCTTTCCCATTTGCAGTCTACAGCATAATTCCAGTGGTTTTTTTGGTTAACTAATGTGTTTATATGAACACATTTTCTTCAGGACACCATTGGATTGCGCTCTTTTGCTGCTGGTGGAAAGTTATTGCAGGTGTTTCATATTATTAGAAGATAAAGTTGTTGCAGAGTGCATCACATGTGCCCCTCTACTTTCTTTATTTAGTGCTGTTAGTGAGAGCTGAAAATTTGGACTATAATATCTGAAAAATCTCTTATCCTTATCTGGTTGGTGGGAAGTTGATATGATTGCATATAACTAGCTAGAAGGACTGAAGGACCCCTTTACTTTTGCTGATGCGACTTTGAATGCCTTGAATTATCATAAATGATTAAATAACAAAGGTAGGCATTAATCTCCATAGTTATTGGGAAATAGTAAATAATTAGATTTATTTATCACTGCAAAATTTATATTTCTGCTTAGCAGTGCTCCACGTTAGGATAATAGGACATTTCATGTGTATGTGGGTCATTTTTTCAAAGGACAAGCTGTCTGCTTCTAATAATTTTTATCCAGTTCTCAATGCATCTCCTTACAGTGGTAAAGAAAAGAACAAATTGGCTGCAGAGCATTTCCATGTCTTATAATTTCATGGCATGATTGAAACATGAAGCATAACTTTCTCAATAAACTGGTGATGTTATAGCAACTGAATTTAACGTTTACAGCTTGGACTTATTATCTTGAAATTGCAGATTAACAGAAGAATGGAATTTGTATTTGGTAGTCACAGCTTTGATGTTTGGGAGAGTTGGATGTTGGAAGGTTCATTGGAGGAATGTAGGCTGGTTAACTGTAGAAATCCTTTGGTAAGTAAGGTTTTTTGCACTGGCTGCAACGTGAAATTTCCATTCAAGGACTTCTACTCTTAAGGATTAAGTAGCAAATGTTTACAATGGTCAAGGATTTAACATTTCTCTATAAACTGTCCTGAATCCTGACTTTGTGTATATATATATATATGTAAGAAGGTGTATGAAATTTTGATAAACATACCAGTACCCATCACCCTACCCTACTCACTCTATTGAGGACCCCCTTTATCCTCTCTCGCTCTCTTCCCTCTCCTTCCCTCCTTTCCCTTTCTTCCCTCTTTTCTTTCTTTCGTTTGAAATGCTTTATTTGGTGCAAAAAACTGCAGGCTATTTTGGATGTACGCGTTGAGATTCTGGCAGTGGTAGGAGAAGATGGAGTTACTCGTTGGCTTGATTAGGCTGTGAAGCAAGAGTGAAGATATCTAACCCTTTTTCCTGCCAAATTTTGTTATTCTTCTGAGGTTTGTGTTTTTCTCCAAAACAATTTGTAAATCATTCTTTTTCTCCCCTTCTTGGTCTCCTACTTTTTTTTTCTTTAGTCATTTCTTTTTCTTTTTCGAGGTGTGTAGGTATTCAGGGTTGTGGGTTGTTTGGCCTCTTGACAAATTGATGTATTTTATAATATATGAGAAAAAATTTCAATTTTTCAGTGTTCGAAAGGATTATTGGATTTCCCTTGAGTCGCTGAAGTTCCATTGGAGTCTGTTGGTTTTAAAGGTAAAATTGTGATGTCGCGACTTGATCTCTATCATGCCTCTTTGGTGTTGATCTCTGGCTGTAACAGACAAGCCTCTCTAATTGTAAATCACAAAGGCATGTGCACTCTTACGGCGCCCAATTGCTGCAAATTTTTTGGGAAAAAAAAGTCTAAAATAGTTGGTGATTGGAGGATTTGGGGGTTTTACTGGTAATATATTTGGCTGGAGGAAGAATTGTAATGCATAGCCGGGGGAACGTCAAGCTTGCTGGCCATGGGCTTCGCCAATTCTTTCAGTAAATCAGAAGGATCGGCATGTTTGGAATTTTAGGGGAGAAGCTTGTAGGCATGGGCAAAAGGTCCAAGAGGTCTAAACCCTAATTCTAGGGTGCGGGAAGGTCCCATATCATGAAAATTCACATGGTTCATGGCCACAGCTTCCTTACGGAAGAGGTAAACCATGGGGCAGGGCAGACGTTCTTGTACTTTTATGATTCACGGGAGCCCAAATATATTGCGTTCGATTTGTATCGGTTAACTGAAGTTTGATTGACGGGTTGATTTCAATTTTGATTCTGATAAATTTATTCTTTGAAAATTTTAATTTTTTTTAAACGAAAAATTGATTTTAGCTCAAAATGATATCGAATTGATTTATTCAAATTTAATTTAAGGTTTTTTTTGTCAATTTAAATTTGATTGATTTTGATTCTATATTCGATCGATTATGATTTAAAGCCTTTTCATTGTGGTTTGTTGATTATCTCATTCCCACGGGACAACGTCACCCTCCTTCTTGTAATGGACGAATAAATATTATTATATCAAATATGTAGACCAATAATTTTTGAATATTTTATTCCTTTGTTACTTTTTTTTTATAATAAAAAGTACCATTCAAACAATGAAAAATTATGCATCTACAATTAAAAATATTAATAACAAGTTAAATCTCTTAAAATATTATTTTAAATTCTTTTCACATAATTGTTTAATTGTTTTAATATTTAAATAATATTTTTAGATAAATTTCACAATCATCCCTAAATTTAGGTGTTGTAACAAAGTTGTCATTAAACTTTAATTCATGATATAAAATCTTATAAACTTTAATTAGGTGGCAAAAAAATTTTTTTTTTCTCTCACACTTCTCTCTCTCTCACCACGATCACTCTTGTTTCTATATGTCTCCTTTGTCCTCCCATCTCTCTATCCCCTTCTTCATTCGAACACAAACAACTATTTCATTCATAAAGTGAAATCTCAATCAATTTTTTCCACTAACCTTTTCTCTAACCTATTTGGCACCTTCTATCTATGACCCATTAATAAAGAATCCTCGAATTTCCTGTACATCATAAGCTTCCTTTTTCTCTAGCATTCTTGTACAATGATGGTTGTGCTTTTCTCTATCTTCTCATCTGGCAAGTGCATTTAAGATTCTGATTGAAAGATGGTATAAAAAGGGTAAGATGGGGTAAATAACTTATGTATCTTTATTTATAATGATGAATTAATAAATGATAAGGGTAAGTAAAGGTGTCACACCCTACACTCTAAAAGGCATAACATGATCTTGTAGTACACCTAACGAATTATCATACTTCGCCTATCGGTAACCCATTAAATATACTACAAGGATTTTAAAACAATTTCTATACATTTTTAAGTTTGTAGGTAAATTTTTTTTTACAAATATTAAAACTTTTCTTTTTTTTTTTTTACAAATATTAAAACTTTTAATTGACATTAAGTCACAAATTAAATTTTTAGATATTTAAAATTATCGCAATTTTTACAAATGTCTTTAGGCAAATCCCACATCGGCAAAGCACGGAGATGGTCTTGGGTTCAAAAAGTAATGATATATAAGATGGAGGAACTAATCATTAGAGACGCCTTTTGGTAGAATGGCCTGGAGAGTTAGAAGAACTCCAGAGTTAAGCGTGCTCGTTTGAGAGAAATCCTAGGATGGGTGACCTCCAGGGAAGTTCTCTATTCCACCTATGGGACAAAACCGTGAGACTTATGGCCAAAGCGGGCAATTCATCTAATCGTTGGAGCCCAATCGTTACAAAAGATGGGCCTTATTGTAACACCCCTAATTTTTAAATTTATTATTTTGTGGGTAAATATTGATATTTTATTTTAATTAAATTTTGGAAAATTATTTGAGATTCTTCGGGTTCAATTTTCTGAAAATATAAAACTTTGCTGATTTTTAAAAATTAATTTAAAGACTACGTGGGCAAAACTAAAAATATATTTGGAGTCTATGAATTTTTCTAAGTTTTCTAGAATCTTTTCAGAATTTTTGGACCTCGTTTTCGGTCCTAAGGCAGAGTAAAAATTTAAAATTTTGTATCATGAATTGAACCGGACCGGATTGGACCGGCCTTTTCTTTTCTTCTTCTTCCCTTCCCCGCACGTCCCGACCTCTCTTCCTCTCTCTCTCGTTTTCTCTCTCCTCCCTCCTCCCCAAGCCGCACCGCCACCACCCAGCCTTCCCCACCTCGTCGGCGCACCGCCCCAGTGCCTCCCCATGGTTGGTCGACTCTCCAGGCTGCAGCAAAACGCTCGCGAAGACTCACCTGCGTGTGCACGCCGCTTCAGCTTTCTGGCTAGAATCCGGCGAATCCGGCCACCGATTAGGCCGGGTCTTGTGTCAAACACCATTTACACCTCAGGAGCTTTCCATAAACACCAAGAACACGAAAATCCATGAGCGGTTTGTCCAATTTTTGTCTGGGAAGTTTTAGCCCATTTTGATTTTTGGGCTAGATTTCTCGCAAACTATGAACCCCACGAGAAAACCGAGAGTACTAAAGTGCTCCACTCGTTGAGAGCTTCGCGGCAATATAAATTTCGAAATTTTTCGACACCGTTTTTCAGTGGGTCCCATGAAACTTCGTAGTATTTTTCCGAGCATTAAATGAGCTTAGAAAATTCCGTAAAAATTATATACTAACCCCCGTGTTGTGGGCTTCGTGTAGGTACCTTCAATTCACGGAAATTCGATGGTTGCCCAGGTCTATGAATTTCCGACCAGACAGACAGGCTACTGAAAAAGTCTAGGAATTGGGTCGAGATTTTGGCTATCCCAGCATTGTCAGACGTCCCGAGCGCGTTCCTGAGATCAGAATCGGCATAGGTAAACCCGAACCTTACTTTTTCTTAATTTTCTAGTGCTTGAATGGGATTAAAAATTCATAAAATATTCGTGGTAGCTCAGAAAATTATGATTCTTTTTGCAATAGCTTATTAATATTGCTAAGGACCGTGGGGCAAAGTTTTAGAATTTTTAGAGCTTATTGGGTAGTTTTTACAAAAAGGGTCAATTATAAGAACTAAACTGTAATTTTACATATTGTGATTGATGACTGTTTGAATGGGCCCAGGAGGGGCTGTGTGATGTGATTGAGTTGTGGGTGTATGGTTTGTGGATATAGAAGTGTGTTTTAAGCTCTTTTGCAGGTTGGGTAGGTCCTAGGTATAGGGGAGACTCTGCCGGATTTTTAGCATGACTTAGGACATCTTTGATCTTTTTCTTAGTTTGTATTAAGTCAAATTTATTAAATAATTGTAAAAAAAATTGTCAGATGAGCCAGGACAACCTTCCTCCTCCGCCCAGCCGTCACAGTAACTTCGATTGAGTCTGTGAGTAAAATATTAATTTTAATTGTAATTTCGATATTATTATATGTTCAAGCATGCCCATGCATCACTTCTATGTATATATCTATGTAGTTAAACTTTAGGCACATTTTATGTTACATTCACAACTGTTAAAGTGTCATGGATATTGTTATGGTAATTTGGAGCAGTGTGCGTTAGTTAGCATACGTGTGGTGTGATGTTGGCTATGGACAGGACAGGTAGACACGGCTTGAGATCTTCGCTAGGACCCGGTCCTTTGGGGTAGATACGGCTTGAGTTTTTCGCTGGGACCCCAATTTGGTTTATTAAGCGAAAGTTCGAACTAGAGTTCTTCACTGGCATAGTTTGGATTAAGAGGGCTGTATAGGAGATCAGCTCCCATATATGTATTGTTTGACATTATCGGGTGTGTGAGTGCTTCAAATTACCTCTTTGCTGTTATGATGTGAAAATATTGCCGATATTGCATTTCACTCTACATAGTGCATTAGCTTTAGATAGTTATAGAGATTATGGTTAAAATTGATATCTTACTCTCTGAGTTGAACGCTCACTCCTGTTCATTATTTTTTCAGGCTACAGGAGGATATTTGTTGTGGTTAACCTGCTTTTCTTCTTCGCAGGTCGTTTATTAATATTTGTATAATTCTATTAACTCATAGAATTTCCGCATGTGTTAGAAAATATTTATTTGATTTGGGTCTATAATATAATTATCATATTGGACCTGTAAACTTATTATATACATGTATGTTGGACTGGATGAGGGAGCTGAGCTCCCATTTATTTTTGTGACATTTGAATATGTGGAGGGTGAGCTGAGCTCCCCAATTGATTATATATTGTATGTCACGACCCAACCTATGGGCCGGACCGGCACTAGGACCTGGGCCAGCCTAAAGCCCCCGAGGCCCGTAGTAAGCCTAACTGTTCATTAACCCAACTCTAAGGCCCATTGGGCCCAAATTCAAGAAAACAAACGGACAGAGTCCGGCCATAAAATGGACTTTCCAACGGGGAGTTTTCGACTCACCCGACCTGTAAACACAATAAACCATCCATTGGGGAGCTCAGCTCACCCTCCACATACTCATCAACATAATAATAAATGGGAGCTCAGCTCCCTCATCCAATCCATCAAAACAGACTTAAAATATTAAGTTTACAGGTCCAACATAAATATAATATTACAGACCAAATTTAAATAATTACTGCTAACACATGCGGAAATTCTAGGAGTAAATAAAATTACACAAATATCGATAAACAACTCATAAGTATAAAAGCAGTTAACCTGAATAAATATCCTCCTGTGGCTGTAAAAATTTTTGAACAGAGGAGCGTCGACTCAGAGAGTAAAATATCAATCTTAACTATAATCTCTATAACTATCTGAAACTAATACAACCTGTAGAGTGAAATGCAACATACACAACATTTTCACATCATAACATCAAAAAGGTAATTTGGAGCACTCACACACCCTGTAGTATCAATCATAACATATGGGAGCTGATCCCCTATACAGCTCTCTTAAATCCAACCTGGTGCCAGCGAATCACTCAAGCTCGGACTTCCACTTAATAACCAAATCGAGGGTCCCAGAGAATTACTCAAGCCGTGACTACCCTCGAAGGAACGGGTCCCAGCGAATTACTCAAGCCGTGACTACCCCGTCCTATCCATAGTCCACACCACATCACACGCACGCCAACGCACGCACACTGCTCCAAATTACCACAACAACATCCATGGTACATCAACAGTTATGAATGCAACATAAATCGTGCCTAGAGTTTAACTACATAAATATATGCATATAAGTGATGCATGGGCATCTCGAACATATAATAATATCGAAATTATAATTAAAATTAATATTTTACTCACAGACTTGACGACAAATTACTGTGGCGGCTGGGCGGAGGAAGAAGGCTGTCCCGGCTCACCTGACAATCATATTACATTTATTTAATACAATCTGACTCAATACAAATAAAGAAAAAGACCAATTACGTCCTAAGTCGTGCCGAAAATCCGGCAGAGTCTCCCCTATACCTAGGACCTACCCAACCTGCAAAAGGGCTAAAAACGCACGTCTATACTCACAATCCATACATCAGCTCAATCATATCACACAGCCCCTCCCGCCCATCAAATCAATCATCCATCACAATACGCAAAATTTCAATTTAGTCCTTATTATTGATCATTTTTGTAAAACCGCCCAAACAAGCTCTAAAATTATAAAACTTTGCCCCATGTCCTTAGCAATATTACTAAGCTATTGCAAAAAGAATCGTAATTTTCTAAGCTACCACGAATATTTTATGGATTTTTAATCCTATTTAAGCACTAGAAAATTACGAAAAAGCAAGGTTCGGGTTTACCTTTGCCGATTCCGACTTCGAACGCTCGACGCTTGACAATGGGGCTAGCCAAAACCTCGGTCCAATTCGGGACTTTTCCAAGAAGTGCATTCGCCCAAATTTGCGAACTTGGCCAATCGCCGAATTTCCGCGAATCGAGGATACCTACACTAAGCCCTTTTCACGGTGGTTAGTAGATAATTTTTTCAGAATTTTCTAAGCTCCATTAATGCTCGGAAAAACACCTGCGAAGTTCGTGGGACCCACCAAAAACGGTGTCGGAAAAATTTGAAATTTATGTCGCTAAGATCTCACGAATGGAGCGCATCGTGGCCTCGGTTTTCTCGTGGATTCATGGTTTTCAGAAATCTAGCCCAAAAGTCGAAATGGGCTAAAATCTTCCCGAGCAAAAATCGGACAAACCGCTTGATGGATTTCGCGTTCTTGGTGTCTATGGAAAGCTCGCCGAGTAGATGATTTTAGACACAAGACCCGGTCCAATCGATGGCCGGATCGGCCGGATTTGGCCGGAGAAACTGGAGCGACGCGCGCGCGCAGGGGAGGGGAGGAGAGAGAAAAGAAAGAGAAAAGAGAGGGACGACGCGCGCGGGAGAAGAAAAAGGAAAGGGAGCCGGTTCGATTCGATCGGTCCGATCCGGTTCGATTCGATTCGCCGGTTCGATTCGAATACAAAATTTTGAATTTTTATCACGGACCGAAAAAGAGGTCCAAAAATTCCGAAAAAATTACGTAAAACTCATAAAAATAAGTAGAATCCAAATCTATTTTTAGTTTTGCCACGTGTTCTTTAAATTAATTTTTAAAAATCATCAAAGTTTATATTTTCGGAAAATCGAACCCGATTTTTAAAATCCAAAAATCTCAAAAATTCCTAAAATTTAAATAAAATTAAAATATCAAAAATACTCATAAATAATAAAATTTGGGGTGTTACATTCTTCCTCTTACGTAAAATTCGTCCTCGAATTTTTACACAAGGCGTAATAAAACACATGATTATGCATTGAACAAGTAAGGGTACTTGCTACGCATGTCCCGCTCGACTCCAGTGCACTCTTCCACCGATCGACTCTCCACAAAACCTTAACCATAGGGATCTGCTTTGGATCTCACTGTCTCACTTGGTAGTCCACTATGGCTACAGTCGCTCCTCAAATGTCAAGTTCTCTTTAGCTCTATCACATCCTAGTGCAGTACATGAGAAGGATCAGAATGTATTTCCGAGCATGGAGATGTGAAACACGGATGAACGTGAGAAAGGTTGGGTGGTAGCTCCAACCGGTAGGCAACTGCTCCAACTCTATCAGTAACCTCAAAAGGTCCGATATACCGAGGTGCCAACTTGCCCTTCTTTCCAAATCTCATGACTCCCTTCATTGGAGAAACCTTCAGGAATACATAGTCGCCCACTGCAAACTCCACATCCCTCCGTCTGGGGTCTGCATAACTCTTCTGCCTCAAAAGCCGCCCTCGATGCTCGATTAAAGGAACTACCTCAAGTGTCTTGCACTAGGTCTACATCATGCACTTCGCTTCCCCATTTCTGTCCCAACACAGAGGAGACCTACACTTTCTTCCATATAATGCCTCATAGGGTGCCAACCCTATCCGGAGTGATAATCGTTGTTGTAGGCAAACTCCACCAGAGCTAGCTGCTCATCCCACTGACCTCCAAAATCCAAGACACTCATGCGAAGCATGTCTTCCAGTGTTTGGATTGTCCTTTCGGACTATCCGTCTGTCTGAGGGTGGAAAGCTGTACTAAAGTTCAATTGTGTGCCAAGTGCCTCCTGCAACTTTCTCCAAAACCGAGAAGTGAACTGGGGTCCTCTGTCAGATATTATGGAAGCCAGAACTCCATGCAATCTGACTATTTCTCGAATGTAGAGCCGCATACTGTGCCACGAGTATGTAGTCTTTGGAGTAAGAAGTGAGCTGATTTGGTCAAGCGGTCTACAATTACCCATATCGAGTCATATCCTCGCGTGGTACGAGGCAACCTACCACAAAATCCATAGTAATCATTTCCCACTTCCATTCTGGGATAGGGAGCTCTTGCAGCTTCCCTGACGGTCTCTGGTGTTCAAACTTCACCTTCTGACAAGTCAAGCACTTGGACACAAAGTCTGCTATGTCTCTCTTCATGCCATTCCACCAATAGCTATCTTTCACATCATGGTACATCTTGGTGGAACTCGGGTGGATCTTGCATGATGTATAGTGTGCCTCTTGCATGATTTCATTCCTGAGGTTGTCCACATCGGGCACACATATCCTAGAACCTTGCACTAGGGCGCCATCATTGGCAAATCCAAACTCACCACCTTCACCTTGCTGTACTCTTTCTATGATCTTCATCAATTGTTGGTCTCTGTGCTGGGAAACTCTAACTCTGTCCCTCAAGTCTGGCCTCACTGAAAAGTGAGCCAACAATACCCCCTCATCTGACAGATCTAGGATTAAACCTTGATCCATCAACTCATGTACCTCCCGAATCAACGGTCTCTTCTCTACTGAAATGTGCGCCAAGCGCTGTAAGATTTTCTCGCCGAGCATCTGCCACAACATTGGCCTTCCCAGGGTGGTACTGGATGGTGCAATCATAGTCTTTCAGAAGCTCCATCCATCTCCTCTGTCTTAAGTTTAAATCCCTCTGCTGGAAGATGTACTTCAAACTTTTGTGGTCGGTGTATATCTCGCACACTTCACCATACAGATAGTGTCTCCAGATCTTTAGTGCAAAGATTACAGCCGCCATTTCCAAATCATGGGTGGGGTAGTTCTGCTCATGCCTCTTCAGCTGCCTTGAAGCATAAGCCACTACCTTTCCATTCTGCATCAAAACACACCCTAGGCCAACTCTGGAGGCGTCACAATACACGGTGTATCCTTCACCACTCACGGTGTAGTGTCAACACAGGGCAGTGGTTAGACACTCCTTAAGCTTCTGGAAACTCACCTCACAGTCATCTGTCCAAATGAATGGAACATTCTTCCTGGTCAACTTAGTTAGGGGAGCCGCTATCCTGGAGAAATCTTGTACAAAACGCCTGTAGTAGCCAGCTAAACCCAGAAAACTTCGCACCTCAGTGACTGTTGTAGGCCTAAGCCAATCAGTTACAGCTTCAATTTTCTTGGGATCCACTTGAATACCGTCACTTGAAACCACGTGTCCCAAGAATGAGATGCTTTCTAGCCAAAATTCACATTTTGAAAATTTGGCATATAGCTGGTGCTCCCTCAACGTCTGCAACACCATCCTCAAGTGCCACACGTGTTCTTCCTCGGTCCGAGAGTATACCAGAATGTCATCTATGAATACGATGACAAAACGGTCCAAAAATGGCTTGAACACCTGCTCATCGTGTCCATGAAGGTCTTTGGTGCATTAGTGAGTCCAAAAGACATCACCAAGAACTCATAATGACCATATCTTGTCCTGAAAGCCGTTTTGGACACGTCCTCATTCCTGATTCTCAATTGATGGTAGCCTGATCGCAGGTCTATCTTGGAAAAGAATCTAGCTCCTTGGAGCTGATCAAACAAATCATCGATCCGAGGAAGTGGATACTTGTTCTTCACAGTCACCTTGTTCAGCTGTCTGTAGTCGATACACAACCTCAATGACCCATCCTTCTTTCTCACAAATAAAACAGGAGCGCCCCAAGGTGAAGTGCTCGGACGTATAAAACCCTTGTCCAAAAGCTCCTGTAGTTGTTCCTTCAGCTATTTCAATTCTCACTGGTGCCATCCTCGTAAGGTGGCATCGATATGGGGTTTGTACCCAGACAACATCAATGCAAAACTCTATTTCCTTCCCGTGGCAACCCCGAAGCTCCTCAGGGAAGACATCCATGAATTCTCTGACAACAGGAACGTTTTCCATGCTGACACCTTCTACAGATATATCTCTCACCAATGCCAAATACCCTTGGCATCCACACCTCAACATTTTTCTAGCACTAATTGCTGACACCAAATTACATGGAGCCACGCTCCTGTCACCATCAAAGCTAAATTCTTCCACACCAGGTATGTGGAAATACACCTTTTTGTTCCTGCAGTCTAAGGTGGCATAATGAGTTGCCAACCAATCCATCCCCAGGATTACATCGAAATCCACATCGGTAGAGGAACCAAGTCTGCTGGGAGGATCTTTCCATCCACTACCACTGGGCTACCCGGAAATACCATGTCTACATCTATGTGGTCACTAAGTAGGGTAGCTACTGACAAAGGGCACTCTAAAGTTGTAGGGTTTCTACCCAACCTCATGGCAAACACAGGGGAGACAAATGAGTGCGTAGCACCCGGATCTATTAAAACACGAGCCTCATAAGAATGCACTGGAAGAATACCGCCACAACCGCATTTGAAGCTTGAGCATCCCGTGGGTCGTGTGAAAACCGAGCTTGACCCTACCCCGAGTGGCGTAACCACGACATCGACTTCTACCTCTGACCGCCTCCAAATCCACGTCCCCCTTGTCCTCGCCTGGCCACGAATCGATCGCCGCCATGTTGGAAGCGCCGGATACAAGCCGAGGAACATTCGCAATGAACCCCGTGACCCCATCCGTGGCTCGTGAACATGGGGCATTCTCAGCAAAGTGACCGCTGGCCACACGAAGCATACTCGATTCCATCAAACAAGGTCTGAATGTCCTCTTCCACACTGTGCACAAGGTGCCAAGGAGGATCTGAACTGGACCAGGCTGCAGTATTTCAATCGTGACCACCGCTGATCCGTACACTCGTGCAGATCCTCGTGGTCGTGGTTCAAACCACTTCTCTTGCTCCTACCCTTTCCTCTGTAATTACCCCGCCACCACCGTCCGGAGTATCCATGGAAGGGACACTGAGGAACCCTTCGCTCGCTTTTCTTTGCTCTTCCTTTGTCATCCACAAAGATAGCTAATCTCAATGTCTGCTCGATCAACCACCATATCAAAAGATCGGACATCATGGCTGTGTTTGCATACCTCTGCCAAGCCCCTTTAGGAACCTCTTTACCTTCATAGTTTCAGAGCTCTGCTTTGTAGGGGCATATCTGCTCAATTCGAAATGCAGAGCATATTCATCTCTGCACTGCCATTCGTCTTAAGGCCTCAAAGGCCCACTACTTCGATCTCTGAAGCTTTCGCACAAACCGATTGATAAAAGTTCCACAACGAGCCCATGTCAAACCCTCCATCCGGGGTAACACGTAGTCATTCATCCATTGTCTAGGCATGGGCCCCATGACGTGCTGCATACATTCTATCAATCTTCTATCACCAATCAGACTGTTCTGCTGTCGCAGAATCCAAAACCGATATGCATCGTCGACACATCATAGGTACCGTGCACCAACTTCTTAAAATTTATGATATGTTTGTAAGGTTCCCCTCTTGAGTGCGGTGGATCGCTGCCTTGTGGAGGGTGGACCATATCTCGCGCCATCATGTCGATGGTTCTCTGCAGACCAGCTAGAGTAGCTGCCATGGGGTCCATGGGACCCTGTGCCATGAAAGACTGTTCTTGAACTGTGGGTAGTTGCTCTTCTACTCGAGCAGCTCTAGGCCTCCTACCCGCCTCCTGGGCGGCGCCTCATCTGTGGCCGACACCTCGTCAGCACATCCGTTCTCAGTGCGATGGCGCCTCTCACGCTTCACGCATTTTCCTGAAATTCAGCAGCATTAGCCCACAAAATTCAAAATTGCACATTGCACAGCTCTATAGACTCATATTTACAAACAATATATGAAGCAGAAACTAGAAGCAAAGACGACAATGCAAGACGAATATGGACCCTATTTTTCCGCATGTGACTCCTATTAGACTTTTCCCAACACTTTAGACAACTTTTCCCTAGGAATCTGGAGCTTAAGCTCTGATACCACATTTGTCACGACCCAACCTATGGGCCGGACCGGCACTAGGACCTGGGCCAGCCTAAAGCCCCCGAGGCCCGTAGTAAGCCTAACTGTTCATTAACCCAACTCTAAGGTGAAGGAACGGAAGTGTGAAAAACACAAGATTATACCATTGAATTCAAAAATTTTCACCTAGGGTCACAAGCACCATGCAAGATTTATTTTTATCTATTTGATTTCAATGATAAACAACATATTAAAACTCTTTTAATATGTTTTTGGATCTGTATTTGCCATTTAAGATTTTAAAATTAATCAGATTAATTTTAGAACCCTAGATTAAATCAAGAACGATTACACTAACCTCTTGATGTCTTTGCATGTCTGCGCCTTTGAGATTCGTCTTCAGGACACCAGATGTTGTCCCTCTAGCTTGTCCACACCAAGAACACCTATGGCAGCCCTTGAATGGCTTCTAAAGCTTTTTCTATTGATTAGAAAATCAAGTTCTGCCTTTTAAGAGATTAAAGATGTAAACAGGACACTAGAAACAATTTCTAGTGTTCTTAATTCAAGAGATTGATGGCTAATCTCTTTGAATTGATGAGAGATGAAGAGAAATAGCTGGAGAGGCTCAAAGTGGCGTGACATATGAGAGGAGAGGCTGCTGGTTATGTTTTCTTTTCATAACCCCACTTAAATAGCTAGGTTAACACATTAAACCCTAGCTACATGTCACCTTTTGATTAGCTCTAGGTTTAAGTGACCCAATCACATTGTGCCAAGTGTCAAACCTATATTTAATCTTGATTTTAATCATCTTACATGATTAAAATTATTTGGCAAGCTTATGTGTTATGCCATGTGTCACCATCTCATGGTGCCACGTGTCACACTGCAAAATGACCAAAATGCCCCTGTGTCTTAATTTTGAGTTCTTAACCCAAAATAATTATTTTCTTCTTCTAATTAATTTATATCAAATATAAATTAATTAATTAATCTCTATTAATTAATTTATCATCAATTAAATTCATATTTAAACACTTTAAATATAAATTTAATTTATACTACACATCCAATAATCTAGATTTGGTTTCAAGTCATGCTAGAGACTTTGCAATTTTATTGCAAACCAAATCTATTTAATTAATCAATTAAACTCTTTAATTAATTAATTAAATCATATTTAAATAGGTGATAACTTGTGTATGTGTGTGACTTACTAGGCTCATCACTAATTGGCAATGAGACATGATATCAACTCTTAATATCATCAGAACTCTTTCTTACCATAAATGATTTCTCTAAATCATTTTATGAACCTCATAGACCATGGTTAACACCTAGCATAGCATGCCATGGCCACCCAATTAGTAATAAGATTTACCTTAAATGAACCTATAATCATATGTTACCATGCACTAGAATCTCTTTGTTACAAAATCCCAACTCAAGCCGAGTCATGGTTTATGTCAAACTCCATTTGCTATGAATATTATGTTCTCTTTTAATTCCAGTTCTTGATTAAAAGATTTTTCTCATCGAAACTCTTTTACGAATAAATCTATATGTCTGGCCAGAACTTGAAACATCAAGAACAATTAAATGAACATAGGATTTTATCTCTATTTACTTAGAGGAACAGATTCCTTCTTGATCAACACCTACCTCCATATATAACTAGCGTGAGCCAACACATGCCCATATACCCATACATAGTACAAGTATGAAAGCAGATCAAACTCAAACTACCTATATACAAGATAACTGTGCTATCTCGGATCTAAAGATTATATGCATCGATATGATTTATGACAAAACATTGACAAGAGTAAACTCCATGTGCTTGTCATAAGTGTCACCGTTGGCCTACTTATCATTTATAAGTGCCTATCATGTTTGTTATATGGCATGAGACTCACCATTCCATCTTATTTATATCTCATATAAATAACTTGGGAACAAACATGAATACAATCTTTACGGATAAGTCATGTCCTTATTATGAAGTATCCTCGATTGTGAACCTATTTATGATACTTTGTGCTAGAAATATTGTCACTCATATTCTTAACAACTTAAGAATAATATTTCTAACAAAATATCAATGGACCTTTTCTATTACACATAAATATATTATGTAAACGGAAAAGTGGAAATGCCTTTTATTATTAAAAATATGTACAAGATACATACTAAATGATATGCTCTAGGGCATACTACTAACAATCTCCCACTAGCACTAGAGCCATTCATTACAATATCTTAGACCTATCTTCTCAAGATGTCGGTCTAATCGAGTCTGTGACATAGGCTTAGTGAATGGATCACCTGGATTTTCACCGATGCTATTTTCTGCATGGCTACATCGCCGCCCAACTATTTCTCCGATAATGTGGTAGCGCCTTTCTATGTGTTTGGATTTGGTGAGACCTTGGTTCCTTAGCTCAGATGATCGCTCTCCATTGTTGTCACAAAGGTAATGGAACCGCTGACTCAATGGAAGGAACTTCTGTAAGTTCTGTCACGATCTTCTTTATCCAAACGACTTCCTTTGCAAAGATCTCGATGCAAAGAATATACTCGACCTCGAGTGGAATCTGCGATGTGCTCGCTTTGAACTCTTCCAACCGATCGCACCTCCATTACAAATGAACACATATCCGAGGTAGACTTTCTATCATCGATATCCGATTGGAAATCGAATCGGTATAACCATCCAATTGCAAGTCTCCACCTCCATAAATCAAGAATAAATCCTTAGTTCTTCTTAAGTACTTAAGAATATTCTTGTGACTATCCGATGTTCCAAACTGGATTGGATTGATACCGCTAGTCAAACTAACAGATATGCGATATCCGCCTAGTACACAACATTGCATACATTAAACTTCCAATAGCCGAAGCATATGGAATCCTGGCCATCTTATCTCTTTCTTCAGGTGTCTTTGGAGACATCTCTTTAGAAAGGTGGATACCATGTCTCACTGGTAACAATCCTCTCTTGGAATCAAGCATGTTAAACCTCTTTAACACCTTTTCCAAGTATAGACTTTGGGATAAACCAATTATTCTTTTCGCTCTATCTCTATAGATGCGAATCCCAAGAATATAGGTTGCCTCCCCTAAGTCTTTCATGGAGAATGTATTTGACAACCATACCTTTATAGTCGTCAACATACCGTATCATTACCCATCAACGTTATGTCATCCACATATAAGACAAGGAAAGTGATAGCATTGTCACTAACCTTCTTATATACACATGGCTCATCCTCATTTTTGATAAAACCAAAAGATTTAATGGCTTCATCAAAACGGATGTTCCAACTCCTCGAAGCTTGTTTCAACCCATAAATGGATCGCTTTAGCTTGCATACCTTGGAACCATCTTGGGATTCAAATCCCTTAGGTTATTCCATGAAAATGTTTTCTTCAATGTATCCATTAAGAAAAGCTGTTTTGACATCCATCTGCCAAATCTCATAATCATAGTATGCAGCTATTGCTAATAAAATCCTAATTGATTTAAGCATGGCAACAAAGAGAAAGTCTCCTCATAGTCTAGTCCTTGCCTTTGGCGAAACCCTTTCGCTACTAGCCTTGCCTTATAGGTCTCTACCTTTCCATCAGAACCAATTTTCTTCTTGAAAACCCATTTGTTCCCTATAGGTACAATACCTTTAGGTGGGTCAACAAGATCCCAAACTTGATTCTTATACATGGAATCAATCTCGGATTTCATAGCATCAATCCATTTTGAAGAGTCTATATCTGATATAGCTTCTTCATAGGTAAGTGGATCATCTCCATGATCTACTTCTTCATGAGTAGACAACTCTTGTTCTTCTTCATGAAGAAAACCATATCTCAGGTGGGTGAGATACCCAGTTGTTCTACGAGGAACAGTGTAGATGTTTCATCAATGGGTATAGGTTGACTAGATGGATCTATATCCATCTGATCTGTTGGTTGGTCAGAATTCTCCAATTCTAACTCTATTTGCCTTCCTTTGCCTCCTTCTTGAACAAACTGTTGTTCAAGAAATGTGGCATCTCTACTTATCACAACCTTTTGTGAAGTAGGCAAATAAAAATAATATCCAAAACTATCTTTTGGATATCCAACAAATCGACCTTTTCTGATCTGGTCTCCAATTTATCAGTGTTCAGCTTTTTGATATAAGCTGGACAACCCCAAATCTTAACATGCTTAAGACTTGGTTTTCTTCCATGCCATATCTCATAAGGTGTGGAAGAAACTGATTTTGATGGAATCCTATTCAGAATATATAAAGCTGATTCTAATGCAAATCCCCAAAAGGAGATTGGCATATCAGTATAGCTCATCATACTACGTACCATATCCAATAGGGTACGATTTCTCCTTTCAGATACACCATTCAGCTGTGGCGTTCCTGGAGGAGTCAGCTGAGAAACAATGCCATGCTCTCTCAAGTATTCATCAAATTCAGTACTCAAATATTCACCTCCACGATCTGATCGAAGAGCTTTAATATTTTTTCCTGTTTGATTTTCCACTTCAGATTTAAATTCTTTGAACTTTTCAAATGATTCATGTTTGTATTTCATCAAATACAAATACCCAAACCTTGATTTATCATCGAAAGGTAATAAAATAATGAAAGCCCCCTCTAGCCATTTCTTTAAACGGACCACATACATCACTATGTATTAGTTCCAAAATATTTTCAGCTCTTAGCCCTTGTCCAACAAAGGGTGATCTAGTCATTTTGCCTTGAAGGCAAGATTCACAAGTTGGAGTAGGCTCAGAGCCCAATGAGGATAGAATCCCCATTTTCTCCAATTTTGCAATCCTATCTTCTGCAACATGACATAACCTTAAGTGCCAAATATATTTTGAACTTGAGTTGGTTTTCACCATGGCATTGTATTCTTTTAGATCACTTGCATTCATTTTGTGTTTGTCATTATTATCCAAATAATAAAGACCATCATTCATATAACCCGAACCAACATATTTATTTCCAAAATAAATATTGCAAACATCATCTGTGAATTGAAATTCATAGCCATTTCTAGTCAAACTAGATATAGAAATGATGTTCTTAAAAGCATCAGGTACATATAAAATATTATCCAAACACAAAACATGTCCAAACATGTAAAAAGATTTAGATCCTATGGCTAAAGCTTCAACAGTTGAGCCATTGCCAATCCGGACTCTAATATCTTGAGAATGCAAGCTGCTACTGTTTGCTAGTTCCTGCATATCATTAGAAATGTGAGAACTGGCACCAGTATCTAAAACCCAAGCTGTAGATGAACTATAAGTATCATCAGAATCTAAATAACAAGATATGGACATACCTTCCGAAGGTGTATCCTTCTTGTCCTTCAGAGAAGCAAGATACAATGGGCAGTTCCTTTTCCAGTGCCCATCCTTTTGGCAATGGAAACACTTTCCTTTGCCTTCATCAGCTTTAGTCTTCCTTTTCTGTTTAGCTATTTTCTTGGAAGGACCAGGAATCTGAGGTTTCTTTTTCTTATTGCCTTTCTTCTTGTTGGACTTTCCAGCAGAAGAAGATGCAACCAAAGCTACCTCTTTTCCTTTATTGCCTGGCATATTCTTTTGGGCAATAACCAGCATGTTGAGTAATTCAGCTAAGGTGCATTCCTGTTTAGTCATATGGAAATTTGTCACAAAATTCCCAAAAGACTCAGGAAGGGACTGAAGGATCAAATCCGTTTGTAGTTGGAAATCCATGTTGAAGTCAAGATGTTCCAACTGCTCAATCAGCCGAATCATCTTGTGGACATGATCCCCAACATTCTCTCCCTCAGACATCCTCATACGGAATAACTGTCTAGATATCTCATACCTAGCATTCCCTTTGTGCTCACCATATAACTCTTGTAGGTGAAGGAGGATCTCACTAGCACTCTGCATGTTCTCATGTTGCTTCTGTAACTCATTACTCATGGAAGCAAGCATGTAACACTTAGCTCTCATATCATGCTCCTTCCACTTGTCCAAAGTATCATGTTCCTCTTGTGTGGCCTCTGGAGGTAAGGGACCAGGAACATTTGAATATAGAACATATCCTATATGTTCAAGGTTCAGAACAAGTTTCAAATTTCTTAGCCAATCGCATGATTAGGTCCTGTCAACTGTTGTGATCAAGTATGCTTGCAAGGATATTGGATGGTGGTGGTTGTTTTGTGCTCATTTTTATCGTAAAATTAATCGCAGAAAATAACCAGATTAATTAGTAAATGTATCATGTAATTAACCAAAATGATTATGGTCTTTTAATCAAATTGGTCCTCCCACTAACTTAGCGAATCCTACACTTCCAAAGTAGAAAACTAAATCCTAGTTGGATGGATTTCTAGTGGGTGATTGAATTCTTATAATTCTATTGATCATCCTCAGGTACATCCATTATTGGAATTACAATAAACTATAAGTGAGCAACTCATTGCCCATCACATCTCATGTGAGGTTCAATCCTTTTACTAGCCCCTAATGCTCAAAATCTCAGGTACATCCAATAATTACTTAGCTAGCAAAAGTTACTTTGAACCCATTGAGCCAGAACTTATGCAAATAATTTTAATGTCCTCAGGTACATCCAATATTGGCCACCAAACCATTTACATATTTACAACATCTCATGCTTAATAATTATTCTTAAGAAAATCTCTTAAATTAATTGCATCTCATGCAACTATTTAAAATTTCTTAAAATAATTGCCCCAATGGAGGGCTTATGTTATAATTACTTTAATTATAGCATTTCCAACTTAATCATTTGTTTGGAAGATTTTATAGCCATCCTAATTACTATTAAGGTCTCACTTTGCACATTATCCATTTAGCATGCATATATCATATAATTGCATACATTCCCATACATCTCATGCATTCATGGATAAGCAGTAAATATGGTATGATCATGGACTTTCTAAGGGATTCAATTCTGAGCCACCAAGAATTGAATCAGGGCATTCCTAGGTGCATTTCATTCATTCATTTTACAAGAGTTGCTGAAAGAGTACATAATCAACACTTGATATTGAATTCCTCCCACTGGTCCCACCAATGCTCTTGACCTCCTTGAACTTCTTGCAATCCAATATTACATAGTAATCCTTGGCATACCAAGGCGAATTTACAAGAACTTAAATAAATGAAATTACAACCCAAAAATATTACAAACTTAATAATACATGCCCAAAATAAATTAAAATACATTAATTAATTTACAATCCCAAAGAAACATAAAAGAAATAAATCCAATCACATTGGTCTTTTATAGTCTATGATCATCCATCATGCATATCACTATTTAACAATTAAATAAAACATGCATTCTTAAATTAAATTGAATATCTCATATTCAACTTAAAATTCCATATTTGAATATGATTCAAATAAATTTAAAAATTCAGATTTGAATCTCATTCAAACAAATTTAAAAATTCAGATTTAAATCACATTCAAACAACTTCAAAAATTCAGATTTGAATCACATTCAAACATTTTTTAAAAAATCAGATTTGAATCACATTCAAATATTTTTTAAAAAATCAGATCTGAATTTTATTGAATCAATTTTAAAAAATCAGATTTAAATATGATTCAAACAACTTTAAAAATTCAGATTTGAATCTCATTCAAACAACTTTTAAAATTCAGATTTGAATCACATTCAAACATTTTTTAAAATTCTGATTTGAATCATAATTTAATTGTGTGATTAAAACAACTAATTAAACACTTTAATTAGTCAAAGAATAGGCCTTAGATCATACAACAATTGCAGAATTAAAAGCCAAACCTTGAATCACCCATGGAACCATTGTTGCCGCCACCAATGGTGGCTTCTCCATGTGTGACGCCACATCTCATGATCCAACCAGCAATGAATCTCTTGATCTCATGATCAAACACACAATTAAATTATATAATCAACAATCTAAATGGCAAATATAGTGGCTCGATACCAATTGAAGGAACGGAAGCGTGAAAAACACAAGATTATACCATTGAATTCAAAAATTTTCACCTAGGGTCACAAGCACCATGCAAGATTTATTTTTATCTATTTGATTTCAATGATAAACAACATATTAAAACTCTTTTAATATGTTTTTGGATCTGTATTTGCCATTTAAGATTTTAAAATTAATCAGATTAATTTTAGAACCCTAGATTAAATCAAGAACGATTACACTAACCTCTTGATGTGCTGCGTGTCTGCGCCTTTGAGATTCGTCTTGAGGACACGGATGTTGTCCCTCTAGCTTGTCCACACCAAGAACACCTATGGCAGCCCTTGAATGGCTTCTAAAGCTTTTTCTATTGATTAGAAAATCAAGTTCTGCCTTTTAAGAGATTAAAGATGTAAACAGGACACTAGAAACAATTTCTAGTGTTCTTAATTCAAGAGATTGATGGCTAATCTCTTTGAATTGATGAGAGATGAAGAGAAATAGCTGGAGAGGCTCAAAGTGGCGTGACATATGAGAGGAGAGGCTGCTGGTTATGTTTTCTTTTCATAACCCCACTTAAATAGCTAGGTTAACACATTAAACCCTAGCCACATGTCACCGTTTGATTAGCTCTAGGTTTAAGTGACCCAATCACATTGTGCCAAGTGTCAAACCTATATTTAATCTTGATTTTAATCATCTTACATGATTAAAATTATTTGGCAAGCTTATGTGTTATGCCATGTGTCACCATCTCATGGTGCCACGTGTCACACTGCAAAATGACCAAAATGCCCCTGTGTCTTAATTTTGAGTTCTTAACCCAAAATAATTATTTTCTTCTTCTAATTAATTTATATCAAATATAAATTAATTAATTAATCTCTATTAATTAATTTATCATCAATTAAATTCATATTTAAACACTTTAAATATAAATTTAATTTATACTACACATCCAATAATCTAGATTTGGTTTCAAGTCATGCTAGGGACTTTGCAATTTTATTGCAAACCAAATCTATTTAATTAATCAATTAAACTCTTTAATTAATTAATTAAATCATATTTAAATAGGTGATAACTTGTGTATGTGTGTGACTTACTAGGCTCATCACTAATTGGCAATGAGACATGATATCAACTCTTAATATCATCAGAACTCTTTCTTACCATAAATGATTTCTCTAAATCATTTTATGAACCTCATAGACCATGGTTAACACCTAGCATAGCATGCCATGGCCACCCAATTAGTAATAAGATTTACCTTAAATGAACCTATAATCATATGTTACCATGCACTAGAATCTCTCTGTTACAAAATCCCAACTCAAGCCGAGTCATGGTTTATGTCAAACTCCATTTGCTATGAATATTATGTTCTCTTTTAATTCCAGTTCTTGATTAAAAGATTTTTCTCATCGAAACTCTTTCTCGAATAAATCTATCTGTCTGGCCAGAACTTGAAACATCAAGAACAATTAAATGAACATAGGATTTTATCTCTATTTACTTAGAGGAACAGATTCCTTCTTGATCAACACCTACCTCCATATATAACTAGAGGAGCCAACACATGCCCATATACCCATACATAGTACAAGTATGAAAGCGATCAAACTCAAACTACCTATATACAAGATAATCGTGCTATCTCGGATCTAAAGATTATATGCACGATATGATTTATGATAAAACATTGACAAGAGTAAACTCCATGTGCTTGTCATAAGTGTCACCGGTTCGACCTACTTATCATTTATAAGTGCCTATCATGTTTGTTATATGGCATGAGACTCACCATTCCATCTTATTTATATCTCATATAAATAACTTGGGAACAAACATGAATACAATCTTTACGATAAGTCATGTCCTTATTATGAAGTATCCTCGATTGTGAACCTATTTATGATACTTTGTGCTAGAAATATTGTCACTCATATTCTTAACAAATTAAGAATAATATTTCTAACAAAATATCAATGGACCTTTTCTATTACACATAAATATATTATGTAAACGGAAAAGTGGAAATGCCTTTTATTATTAAAAATATGTACAAGATACATACTAAATGATATACTCTAGGGCATACTACTAACAATCTCCCACTAGCACTAGAGCCATTCATTACAATATCTTAGACCTATCTTCTCAAGATGTCGGTCTAACACATGCGGAAATTCATAGGCTTAGTGAATGGATCAGCTGGATTTTCAGCTGATGCTATTTTCTGCATGGCTACATCGCCTCGCCCAACTATTTCTCTGATAATGTGGTAGCGCTCACACACCCTGTAGTATCAATCATAACATATGGGAGTGATCCCTATCTGACTCTCTTAAATCCAACTGGTGCCGGTAATTACTCAAGCTCGGACTTCCACTTAATAACCAAATCGAGGGTCCCAACGAATTACTCAAGCCGTGACTACCCCTCGAAGGAACGGTCCCAGAATTACTCAAGCCGTGACTACCCGTCCTATCCATAGTCCACACCACATCACACGCACGCCAACGCACGCACCGCCTCCAAATTACCACAACAACATCCATGGTACATCAACGATTATGAATGCAACATAAATCGTGCCTAGAGTTTAACTACATAAATATATGCATATAAGTGATACATGGGCATCTTGAACATATAATAATATCGAAATTATAATTAAAATTAATATTTTACTCACGGACTTGACGACAAATTATCGTGGCGGGCGGAGGAAGAAGGTCATCCGTCTCACGACAATCATATTACATTTATTTAATACAATCGACTCAATACAAATAAAGAAAAAGACCAATTACGCCCTAAGTCGTGCCAAAAATCCGCAGAGTCTCCCTATACCTAGGACCTACCCAACTTTGCAAAAGGGCTAAAAACGCACTTCTATACTCACAATCCATACATCAATAGTTCAATCATATCACACAGCCCCTCCTGGGCCCATCAAATCAATCATCCATCACAATACGCAAAATTTCAATTTAGTCCTTATTATTGATCATTTTTGCAAAAGCTGCCCAAACAAGCTCTAAAAATTATAAAACTTTGCCTTGTCCTTAGCAATATTTCTAAGCTATTGCAAAAAGAATCGTAATTTTCTAAGCTACCACGAATATTTTATGGATTTTTAATCCTATTTAAGCACTAGAAAATTACGAAAAAGCAAGGTTCGGGTTTACCTTTGCCGATTCCGACTTCGGGAACGCGCCGACGTCGACAATGGGGCTAGCCAAAACCTCGGTCCAATTCGGGACTTTTTCCAGAACGGTCCATTCGCCCGAAATTTGCGATCTTGGCCAATCGTCCGAATTTCCGCGAATCGAGGATACCTACACGAAGCCCATAACACGGGGTTAGTACATAATTTTTCAGAATTTTCTAAGCTCATTAAATGCTCGGAAAAACACCGCGGTTCCGTGGGACCCACCAAAACGGTGTCGGAAAAATTCAAATTTATGTCGTTGCGAAGATCTCGACGAATGGAGCGTCTGGTGGCCTCGGTTTTCTCGTGGATTCACGGTTTAGAAATCTAGCCCAAAAGTCGAAATGGGCTAAAATCTTCCCGAGCAAAAATCGGACAAACCGCTCGATGGATTTCGGCGTTCTTGGTGTCTATGGAAAGCTCACGAGTAGATGATTTTAGACACAAGACCCGGATCGGCGGTTGGCCAAGAAATCGATGACGCAGCAGGGAGGGGAGGAGAGAGAAAAGAAAGAGAAAAGAGAGGGACGACGCGGAGAAGAAAAAGGAAAGGGAGCGGTTCGATTCGACCGTCCGATTCGGTCCGGTTCGATTCGCCGGTTCGATTCGAATACAAAATTTTGAATTTTTATCACTGACCGAAAACGAGGTCCAAAATTCAAAAAATTTCAGTAAAACTTCGAGAAAAATACGTAGACTCCAAATATATTTTTTAGTTTTGCCACGTGGTCTTTAAATTAATTTTTAAAAATCATCAAAGTTTATATTTTCGAAAAATCGAACCCGATTTTTAAAATCCGAAAAATCTCAAAAAAATTCCTAAAATTTAAATAAAATTAAAATATCAAAAATACTCATAAATAATAAAATTTGGGGTGTTACATTGTATTTACAGGTCGAGCGGGTCAAAAACTCCTCATTGAAAGGTTCATTTTATGGCTGGACTCTGTCCGATTGAATTCTTGAAATTGGGTCCAAATGAGCCTTAGAGTTGGGTTGAGAAATAGTTAGGCTTACTACAGGCCTCGGAGGCTTTAAGCTGGCCCATGTCCTAGTGCCGGTCCGGCTCATAAGTTGGGTCGTGACACTTATCATCTCTTACATTCAAATTTTATTTTTTGAGTGTAAGGATGAGAGGTGAGAGTTTTGACTATTTTATTTCTTATACCCTTCAATTAACCATTTCTTTATCTCTTTCTAATTATAAAGAATATTTATTACCTATTTTCATTAATGACACCTCTTTAAATATGATTTTTTTTTTATTGTAATTCTTTTCACCTTGCTTTCCTTGCCTTTCATTAGTTATCATTCTTTTTATCTTATCCAAACAAAGCCTAAGCCACGAGCTAAGACAGTGTAATTGATTATAATCTTTCAAGAATTTTGGATTTAGGAGTGGAACGTGTGCAAAGTCCACGTCAGGGAGAAAAGGGGGAGTCAACTTGGGAGTTTTTCCACTTTTGATCACCGTCTATTACAAAAAAACATGTGGGAACATGGAATTCACATGTTTTCATGTGATGATTTTGAGTACGGGAGAATTTCCATGAATATCATCAGGGAAGTGTTGATGGCACTTCATACATGACGTGTGCTCTGCTATTCTCTCCTTGAAATTTGGATATACTCGAAGTTGCTAACTTCGAAGCTCTCACGTTTCAATGTCACAGACTTCAAAATTAATATGGAAATAATTGTAAATTATAGTACATAGGAGCATATGAGATTAATAGTATACGTAATATATTTGAAAAAAATTTGTGTATGTGACATTGGCATCTCAAAATATATATGGGAGATTAAAAATTAGCTAATACTTAAGGCTTCTTATGGTGTTGGGCGTAAATGTAATCCAAGTAAGCCTCTGCTACCACCCTTCTCTTTATCTCTCTCTTCACATTCATATTTCTTTGACCACATGAGCTGTGAAAAAAAAATAAATAAATAAAGAAAACATTTATTTAATAAAATTTGATCAATAATAATCTAAAATTAATATACAAAAAAAAAATGACAACATTACTTACAAAAGGAGAAGACAACTAAATATTGGAAAAATAAATTTAAATAATATTAAAAATAAATAAAAAATAAAGATTATTATTAATTTACTAAAAAAATCTTAAATTTAAATTAAAATTTAAAAAGATTTCAGAGAAAGTTTGAAAGAAAAACTTATAATTATTATTTTTTTAATTGATTAAGAGAAAAAAAAATACACTTCATTTAACAAAATTATAATAATTTTATCAAAACATACTAAATTTTATATTCACACAATTAATATAAAATCCCAAAAAATTAACCAGCCACCTTATAAATACTTAATTACATTTCCTATTATATACATAAATTTTTGTTACAATAGATCACCAGTTTTTAAGCATACTCCATATCACTAAACCGTGAAGTGGGAATTATGGTTGAATACGACTGTACCATGAATCGCATAAACCATCCACAAATTTCTCATGATGCTTTGTGTCTCGTGGGGGTTACGTTTACTAGGATATTTCATATTGCTTAATAAAATTACATTGCAGAGCTTGCACGAATTAACAAACTAAACTACTCTAATTCTCTTGGTAAATTCCATTGACGCGTTGATATTTACAAAGCTTATCACCATTTCTTTTGCTTATATTATTATTATATTTCATAATTTATCGATTTTACCAAAATGGACAGGCAAGATTTCGACGCCCTGGACCATTCTGGAAGCCTACATTCAGCACAATCTTTTCTGGTGTCTCCTAGGGTGAGGGCAACGCGGCACTCCATTTCACCTGAAAAATCAGACGTGGCATAATCTGATTCCATGCCCCCCATTTCATATATATTCAATAGAATCAAATAATTTAAATAATATATATTTTTTTATAATTTTCAAAGATGATATGCTGTTCAATTTCCGAAAATTTCTGCACCGTCTCTTACCTGAAAAGTTTGACTTATGCGATATCTCCTCTAACGAAAATTTGACCAATTGGTGTAACTGAAAAATGAATTTCCGCGGGTAAATTAAACAAACTTCTCCCTTTCTTTAATGCACAACTCTAACACGAAACCGCCACTTGCCAAATAGAGAGGAAACCAGGTTTCGATCCTAACAACCACATACTGCCACGTGTACTACATTGACGAAAGCTAGTGTGGTCAGTTTCTTCCCCAACCCCACCACCACCTCCACCGCCAGTCTGCCACCACACCCTCTCTCTCTCTCTCTCTCTCTATATATATATATATGTTAAACTCTTTGGTCATTTGTAAGCCACAATCTCTTCGCTTGTCGCAGTCTACTTAACCCAGGACCAGAGGATAGTAAACCAAACGAAACCCAAGAGAACGAGCTGACCACTGCAAAGGTTTACCGGTACGGAACTCCAAACGAAATCGTTTTGGGAAGCACTTTCGTCTTCTTGCTTTGTAGCTTATGGTGTCGGTGAACCCCAACCCAGCTCAGGGGTTTTACTTCTTCGATCCCATGGGTATGGGACTTACTGGTCTGAATTCTCTACGGCCGCCGGTGACTTCTACCAATACTACTACTACTGACACCACTATTGCTACTAATACAACGGCGGTTAACACTTCGGCTTCCACGACGAGTGCGGCTGCTAATACTGTAGCATTTGCGGACGATCCGAGTAAGAAGATCCGGAAACCGTATACTATCACTAAGTCTAGAGAAAGCTGGACGGAACAAGAGCACGACAAGTTTCTTGAAGCTCTTCAACTGTAAGTCGGTTCAGTCCACTTAATTTCTGGACTTTTTTCTTATCGGAGTCCCCCACCCCCTGCCGCGGCCCTTGTGTTTTGGTGGGGGGGTGGAGACGCGGCGCGGGTGTGAATTGTGTAGTTTGAGTTTGTGTTATGATTTGTTTCGGATAAAACTGTTGGATGAGGTGACCGGTAAAGTGAATACATTTTGAACTTGTTTTATGCGATTGAGAAAATTTGAGATTTTGTTTTCTATTTGTATATTCTCTATTAGCAAAGCATCCAAATGAGTAATTAGGGTTTATAATGGTTAACTCATAATTGGATCGTTGAGTTTGTGATTCGTAAACTATTGTTAATTTCAAATTTCCATTTTATTAATAATTATTTTTATTTTGAGTTTTGGAATGGGGCTTCAGTTTTGCTGCAAAAGTACAAAATGATTTGAATGTTATTCTAGATACGGACAAATAAAGTAACTCAATTTGATCACTTCAAATTGCATCAATCTCCTGTAAGTTGAGTTGATTGCTATTCCAGGCGTCTGTAACGCTTTACAGTCAAACTTCTAAATTTGGTGTTCCATTCATCTGTTCCATTACTCTCTCTCTCTCTCTCTCAAATAACAGTAATAAATGTTCAGTTTGGTCTCAGGAAATGCGTTAGGCTTGGTTAATTCAATTTCTTTGTGTTCTTATGTCCCAATTAATCGGTAATTGGCTATTGATTCTTGAACTTCTTTGTGCTTGGATTCTATATTCCTAAGCCATAGAGCGGGTTTGGGATTACTTCCAACCAATTAAGGGGTTCTTGTATACGCCACCAATTACCAAGTATGAAATTCTGTTAGTAATACCATCTCTAAAGAGAATTGTATGGTGGATGCATTAAAGAAGCTGCTTTTTATTTGCCCTAGTGTGACACAATATAAGGTTACTTGTGTCATTGTGTGTTAAAGCATGCTCTCTGGTTTCTGTTTACTCTGTTTCTGAATATAGCACATATAATAATTCTGAAGTTTCTTTTTGCTTTTGTGGCTTGTTACAGATTTGATCGTGACTGGAAAAAGATTGAAGCTTTTGTTGGGTCAAAGACGGTCATCCAGGTATTTTCATATAGTAAATTTTGAAAGACCATGAAGTGAATTTCTGCTGCTGAAACTATCCACTTCCTTAATTAACTAGTTATTTATAGTTACTTTGACTCTTCACTTTACCAATCAGATAAAGATACTTGAACTTTGGTATGAAATCTCGACCCTTCAAGTTAAAAGAAAAACTATAAAATTTTGGAAAATAAGAGTCTGAACCCTGAACATGCTCAGGTACTCATACCCAGTCCATGTAACACGAAAGTTGATCTTCAACTCTTTCTTTGGTTTGATGTTTACCATTTTATCTTCATGTGCCATTTGATATTCTATTTTTACATTAGCTCCATTTACATAAATGGATGACAAAAAACGAATTTATAAGGGGAAAACACACTGATTCATCTCGTGTCTACCAACCAGTGAAGTTTATAAAATGGTAAGAGTTTATATTATATTGATAAGCAATAATTGCCTGAAATGATGGTGAATTATTTATGTTGATTAATGGCTTCCATGTCTGCAAAGTTAAGAAGGAAAAAGGAGGGAAGGCAAGGAGGGAGGGAGGGAGAGAGAGAGAGAGAGAGGGAGGGAGGGGGGGGGGGGCCTTGGGTTAAGTTTTCAAGAAAATTTGGCTTATTAGCATATCTCGTCTGCTTGTGCATTTTTTATTTTTTTGGAATTCTTTTTACAACTATTGGTGGACTGCATAAACATTGTCGATATATATTTGCATGTTAAACCTAACATACGTTCTTGGCAGATACGTAGCCATGCGCAGAAGTACTTTCTGAAGGTTCAAAAGAGTGGGACAAGCGAACATGTTCCTCCACCTCGGCCAAAGAGAAAAGCAGCGCATCCATACCCGCAAAAGGCAGCTAAAAATGGTTAGGATTGTCAACCTTTGCTTTGTCTTTCCTTTCTCCCTTCTTTTTTTACTTCACCACCAACTTCTTTCCTCTCCATTCCCTTTTTCAATTGTGTGAGTATAATGTTGTGGGCTGGGGTGGGGTCAGGGATTTGTCAAATTGCTTCCAACCTTGGACTGAACCTTCTTTGTATGTATATTTCTAGCAGCTCCAGTTGTCTCCCAAGTGACAGGTCCATTTCAATCTTCATCTGCTTCATTAGAGCGTGGATATGTTTACAGACCAGATTCGTCATCAGTTCTTGGAAATCCAATGACTGGTGGAAGTTTAACAACCCGGGGTTTTAACTCTTTGGCACCAGTCAATGTGTCTCAAGTGACTAAAGGTATAATCTGTTCACATTCTCTCTATGGACTCTCTTTCTTCCCCTTCTATTCGTCTTAATCATCTGTATTTTTAGATGATGCGGGATTGGCTGGGCCAACAATTGCACATAATTGCTGTTATAGCAGCAGCAATGAGAGTACCCCAAGGACTTGGCAAACTAGTGAAATAATTGATCGAGGAGATCAGGGCAAGCCAATGAGAGGTCAGCATCATTTTCCTAATTTAGCGTTGGCATACATTGTTAGCCAAAACATGAATCCTAGATCTCCAAACTACAAAACCACAATGCCTTCATGTGTGAAGGAAAGATATTTTGTAGTTTGTTATGGGTGCTTTACTCCCTCAGCTCCAGTCCTCCCTCTCTCTCTCTCTCTCTTAAATGACATAGCTTAGCACTGAAGCAAATTCCAGCTTTGCCTTTGTCCTTGTGTGGTTCAAAATTACTACATTACTGCCTCTTTGTTAATTACACTTAACCCATTCTAGTACCTGCCCATGAAAAGATTTAACAGGGGATAGTGTGTTGAAAATGTTCCAGCAGTTTCCTTCAGAAGAGCTGATGGCTCAGTAACTATGAATGAAAAAGTTTTAACAAGTTAATCTTGTTTGACTTCATCTTATCCCATATTGCTGTTGTGAAGTAATATCATTTGCATTATTTGTTATCTGTTTGAAAATCCTCTTAGATTCCTGGTTTCCTGTGAATGACGATTTCATCCTCATTAAAATGCAGTTATGCCAGATTTTGCTCGAGTGTACAGCTTCATTGGAAGTGTCTTTGACCCCAATGCCAGTGGTCAGCTGCAGACTTTGAAACAGATGGACCCAATAAACTTGGAAACGGTATGTCATTTTTTTTTTTAACTTTTATTATCGTAATGCGTTTGGTTGTATTATTTCAGCTTTTTGTTTTGTTTATTTAAAATGATGATCATTTACTCAGGGGGTTTTTATTTGGCTATTTCCCAGGTATTGCTGTTGATGAGAAACCTCTCTATTAACTTGACAAGTCCTGAGTTTGAGGATCATGTATAAGCTTCTTACTTTTCTTTTTCTTCCTCCTCGTTCATTTTATTTTCCCTTTCTTGTTGTCCTTGACTTTTTTTTTTTTCAATACATCTTTTGAAGCACCTTCTCTATCTGAAAAATCTGAACTTTGAAACCCTTTTATGCCGAGTTGGACTTTATTAAACATTATACCGGTCCACTGTTCAAAGAAATGCATGAAAAAGAGGGATTTCTTAATGGGTTCCATTAGTCTAGGAGCTTTATGTAGTTCCATTGTCAAAGAAGCATCAATGGTGAATGGTGATGGTGTCACTCACAATAATACCACCTGTTTTGATAGAAAACCTAAAAGAGGAAGAATCGATAACTGAAGCATTGCTTCTGTATAATTGTAAAATTTTGTGCGTTTTGAAAAAACTATAGAATTGCCAATGTACTGATGATGATGGATGAGTCTCCATGGAGTAGATCAATCTTGTGGGTCCCACTTCGAGTATATCAATCATGTAGAAAATTTTTCCTATTCATGAGCCACATGGGGTACATTGAAGATCAACAAAACGCAAAGGAGTTTTTTGTCTTAAAAAGAAATTTATACGTTTAGAGTGTTCATATGATGTTGGAACTTTATTTATTTTTTTCATTTTCAATGAGCTATTGAGTTATTCCTGTTGTTGGCATGAATATATATGGTGCTCAAGTAGAAACCTCATGAAATGGGATCATGAGTTTCTGACTTTAGACATTTTTCTGTGATAACTTGTATTCGATATCCCACTTTTAGAAGTATAATCAACTTTGATTTTACCCCTTTCAACACCTAGATGGTAAGGTAGTCATGGATTAAGTTTGATCGACTTTCATTCATTTGTTCAATTTTCTATGAAATCAATACAGAGAAGGTTGCTTGCATCATATGATATCAACACTGAGAAGGCAAAATCTGTTGGTCCTTACAGCAATATTGGTGCCGATAAAACTCAGAACCCTTTCAGCTCCAAAAGAAGTGAGATGTTGAAAAGTTTTTTCTGACTTTCCTGTGTGATGGGCTTGTTAACGTCTTGGGAATTACCTGTACTCCCATGGATGCTCTGCTGGCGCAGAACAGTAGATGCTGGGGATGAAAAATTTCTGCAATAACACTTTGCAAATGAGTGGTGGTATCGGAGAGGTTTGTATATATTAATGTGTGATAATAGGATAATTCTCTTCCTAGATTATTTAGGTTGTAGTTGTGCGCACGGGCATGTATATATATATATAAGCTAGGCTTTTTGGAAAGGTAGCATAGATTTGTCTTCAATGTTGCGACTCTGAGGCTATCTTTGTATAGAGTTTTGAGTGGGAGTTTTTGACTGTACATTCTTGTTAGGAGTGCTGTTGATGTTTTGTACGTTGGAGAATAGTTTTAGGAGTTATGAGCTATCAAATATGAAAGGTTTGCCAAAAATATAAATTATGTACAAGCTTTGTTCCTCCACTTAATATATATGTTTGCCCATTTCAACTACTTCGGACCCAGTGGTCGAATGACGGTGGGACTCATACCGCCTTCTAACTTCGGTTCGTTCATAGTTGGGCAAATTTGCCTGCCTCTTTATTTTTTTTCTTTTTTTTTTTTTATATAGCGAAGATAAGAGATTTTATAGAAAGGATTAAGTGGGCAAGGACTCAAATACAACTTGCCACTGATGGCTATAGTTACAACTAAAAGAAAGATCATAAAGAACATTTTTAGCTAGGCTATGGGCTGCTCTATTGCAAGAATGCTTGACAAAGCTGAACATGGCTGAGGATATTTGCTTGCTAAGCTTTTGGATGTCTTTTATGGATCTCAAGGGGAGGTTGCTGGTCATTAATGGAATTGATTAGTATTTTGACAATGCCCTTCAAAGATGGCTTCTCGAAAACCTCTAGCTAGGATGAGGAGAATAGCTTTCCTGCACGCTAAAGCTTCAAGAACTAGTGGTTCCACTATATGATGAAAGATCTTGTATCTCCAGTCAACAATTATACCTTAGAAATCCTGAACGATAACTGCAACAGCTCACTTCCCATTTTTGCAGTCTACTGCTGCATCAAAATTGGCCTTGATTATATTTCTTGTTGGTGGCATCCATGATTGGATGGGGGAAGATGTAGCCCTCCTTTGAGAGGTGGAAACAATATTAGCATTATTGAAGGCTTCCTGATGTAAGAGAGATGACCGAATCACCTCCTGCCAAGACTGGTGCTGGTTTTGAAACACGAGAGATTCTACATTTCCATATATGCTAAAGGATAAAAGCCACAAGTTGAATTAGGTGGATTTCTTCATTCAGACCTGAAAGAAAGTGAATAATGTTTGTCCAACAATCTGTAAATAAGACACCATTAATCATAGTAGAGCTTAAATGAAGAGGTGAGTTGAACCAAATTGCTGCTGCTCTTGGACAACTCAAGAAAATATGCTGCAGCGTCTCTCTTTCTCTACAAAATTTGCAATCAGGAGGAACATGGGGTAATAGTCTATTCACCATCACACTATACAGCAGTTTTTCCTTTAAAATGCAGGAAGGGAAATAGACCAAAGGTGTTTCCATATGGCATCTAGTCTAGCTTGTAAGGATGGTCCCGGGCCTGTCATGGTAGCTGTTTGAGCCTCTTTTTGAATTTGACGGGCAATGAAGTAGGCTGACTTGACTGTATGAGAGCCATGCCTTTCATAATGCCAAATCATATTATCTTCTTGATTAGAGATTGCAATAGGAATTTACAAGATATGATTAACCTCCTCTTCATGAAAAATTTCCTTAAGCAAATTGACATTCCGCATTCTAGTCGATTCCTCAAGGAGTTGGGATACTCAAACAATGTCGGGATTGTCCGCTCTTAACTTGTGGAGGAGAAGGAAATGATTTAGGGATCCACCGATCTTGCTTACATAAAATGCGATATGCTTGCTGTTGTTTCCTATAAAGAAGTATTCGAGAGATTATTGGGCAGTTAAATATGCTAAATTTATACGTGTAGAGGGTACTTAAAATTATGAGAAGTAGATTATTGAAGTATGGGTAAATAGATTTGGTATTGGTATCCAAATCTAGATGTTCTTAGGTGCATTTAATATAAATTTGACATATGAAAATAAGTTTAATAATTATTAAATTAAATATTTATATTAAAATTTATATAAAATTAATTATCTAATAATTATTAAATTTATTTTCATATAAATTTGAAATTTTAATAATTACATTCATTTTAAAATAAAAAATTTAAGTTTAGCTCATTTAAAATATATTAAATTATAATTTAATTTGTTTTAAGCATAATGCATACTCGCCAATTTATTTATTAACTGTAATTCATTTATATTATTATTTTTGTTTCATAAAAATGGATTTAATTTTTTCTTTAATAAATTATATTTAATTTTTTAATATATTTTTTTATTTATATTACTCTATTTAAAATTAAATTATTCTTGAAATGTGACATATTAGATGTAGAGTAATTAATAAATTATTATTCAAAAAAAAATTGATGAAAAAAGAAAGTAAGCCTTGGGATGGGACGAAGGAAGTTATAAAGATTTGATTCATTTATTTGCTCGCTTTATACTCAACGAGTTAAACCTGCTCTTCTTTCTTCTCTCTCTCTCTCTCTCTCTCTCTCTCTCTTCTTTCTTTCTTGTTTCTCTTTCGCTCTCATCTCTCTCTCATCAAACCCCACAAACAATAAATCAAAATTAACAACCAAAAAGGATAAAAAAAAAAAAAAAATCTCCATAGTCAACAACCAAAAATGATAGACAAAAGTAAAGGAATCAAAATCTTGAAGATAAGCACCAAGTGCTAAGACGACAGCAGCGCCACAATTCTAGATAAAGGCAAATCCATTCAAAACGGTGGTGTTTTGAGCCAATAAAGGAGCTTCAAATGGCAGCACTGAGATTGTAGCAGGAAAAGCTGAGATGAGAACAGTGTTACAAGGAAAGAGCTGAGATGAAAACAGCGTATCATGGGAGGAGCTAGGGTTAAGATTAGAAAAATGATGAATTTATAGGTCTGATGGACGACTGAGATGGTTTACGAATGGTTAAAATTGATGTTAGATTTTTCTATTTAGAAATTTAATTATATATATATATTTAGGAAATTAATAATCTTTAACTTTTTAGTACAATGCAATTAAATTATAAATTTTACTAATAATTATTAATACTAACATTAATATTATTTGTAAATTTATACATTAAAATATTTTAATAATTTGATATTTATATGATATGATACATTACAAATTTCATTTCTGATATCATTCTTTATCATGAATTTCGTTGTAAACTAGCTAAAAGTTTTGAAGACGTTGTGCACCACCTTGAGCAATAGAACAGGATGAATTGAGGACTTGATTTGCTTTTTCTCCAGCCTCTTTCTTTTTTTCTCTTGGTTTGCCATTTTTTTTTTCTTTTAGGGTCAGCCCTTGCATCTGCCCCATTCAATAATTTTCTCTTATTCCTTCGGGTGGTGACCAAGATAGAGGAAAATTTTGGCTACTAATGGTTGTATATTGTAGTTTTGCTATTGTTTGCAAATTGGGTGCGAGCATGTGAATAAAAAAGAAGATAAAGAGTTTTATTAGTTTGGTGACTTATTTTAGACCATTGTTTTTTCATTCAAAAAGAGAATGAGATGCCATAAGGCTCTCTCTTCTTTCCCTATCTTTCCCTTCCTTGTGCCTGCATTTTTTTGGACCTCTGGTCGTGCGTTTTCCTTATTTTTGGGTTCAAATCTATGAGTTCGCTTGATATCGTGCGAGTTTTGTTATGCTGAAGGCTTTTACTTTCTGGCAATGTACCATGCAAAGGCCTATTCTTGGGTTTCAAATGGCGTTTTCTCCCCGCCGATGATGGATGTTAGGCATGAAAATATTGCCTAGCGTGCTTCCCATTTCATCCATGACATTGTAGCTTACCTTAAATGGGCTCTTGGTTCGAATCCCCTGCCGGCCCCAGATAGAGTTTGGTTCATTTAGAGCTTGCTTCTTATATTTTGGGTAAGGTGGGGATGTACTATGGTGCTGGTCATGGGGATGTACCACAGTAAAATACTATTTAAAAAAAAAAAAAACAATGAAAATAAAAATACAGGGAAAGAGAAAATGGGAAGACAGTTAGACCATTGCTAATCCATTAAAAATTCAAAATGGGTAAAATTCTAATATATTTTCCATCCGTTATATAGATTTTGTTAGGTATATTTAAAGTGAAATAAGAATTTATATTGAATGGAACTACAATGTGGTAATTAGAGGTGTAAATGAACCAAATCGCTCACAAACTACTTGAGGTTTGCCTTGATAAAAATCTGGCTCGGTTCGGCTCATTTTCCAAACAAACCAAGTCCAAGCTCGAATTTTAGGCTTGTTTAATAAATGAGCAAAGCTCAAACTCAGTAATATTAAGCTCGAGCTCAAGCTCGAGTTTGAGTTTGGCTCATTTATAGATCCACGAGTTAGCTCATTGAACAAGTTCGCGATCTGACTCATTAAACAGACTTACGAACTAGCTCACGAATAAGTGTGCAAATAAGCTCATTTATAAATTCGTGAACTGGCTCATTTACAAAAATATTTATATTAGTAATTATAATTTATAACGTTGTAAAAATATTTATTTTATTTATAATTATTTTAAAAATAATATATAAAAATATATTATTTAAAATTATAATAAAATCAATATATAAAATATTATTATTTGTAATTTATTTTTTGAAAAATAAAATTATTTTGCATAAAAATAGAATCATAATATTAAATATATGCTCTTAATACAATAAAATAACATTATTAAATATTATATTATTATATAAAATTATGATATAATCAAAATAAAAAGTGCATTTATTAAAAATAATTAACTGTAATTTAAATATAATTTTTTCTAAAAAATAAAGTTAATTTTTGTATGACAAATAAATTTAGAATATTATATAATAAATATATAAAAATTATTTTAAAGTATTTTATCTATATTAAAATACTAAATAAATTAAAACTTAACCACGTTGTTTTAGTGATGGTCATGCTACTTAAAACGTGAATTCATATCTCTCTCTTTTTCTCTCTATACTTTGAACTTTTAAAAGATTAAGTTTGAAGTTTAATATTAATCTAACCATTATTATTACTCTCTCTTTATAATCTTCTATTTATTTTTTGATCGATACTACCTAATCTATTGATATATTGCTATTATTCTCTATACAATGCCTCTCTTAGTCTTTGTTTTTATAATATCTCTTTCTCTCTTTAAATCGTAAATCTTTAAAAGGTTTAAATTCAGATTTAACACTAGGCCATCTCCTTTTATATATACTTTCTAACTTAGATATATGCTTTCTTATTACTATTTTACTCAATATTGTTTACTTATTCCATACAAATTAAATTATTCATATCTTAAATAAAGTATTAGTAAAAGACATAAAGCATCAAATTTATAAATTAAATAATCTAATATATTTAATCTTGTTAAACTTATTTAAATAAATTAAATATAAAAATAGTAAAAACACTCAAATTATAATATATATATATATAAAATAATAAATTAATTTATTAATAGTATGAATTAATTAATAATGCAAAACATAATATATTTTATCAAAATAATATTAAAAATAAAATAATAATTTAATCATAATTACATAAAATTTATATTATAATTTTAAAACTATGCAGTTCAAAACTATGTAATTTTCAATTGAAAGAATAAAGACTAAATTTATTTAAATTATGATAGTGTTCTAATTTGTATTATTTTAAAACTAATTGAAATATGTTTAAAATTATTTTTTTCTTGTTGTTTTCTCTTATTAATGACTATGCACTGATATAATAATGTATTACAAAAATAATTGTGATTTAGAACATGAATGATAACATTCAAGTCAAGTTTAAGTTTATCAAATTTAAAATCGAGCTTATCGATCTTACATTCAAGTTCGTTTATCAAGCTTGACATTAGCCGAACTCGAATTTAGTTCGTTAATATAATAAACAAACTTAAAATTAGTCAAACTCCAATCGAGCTCAAATTTAACATATTTCAAATGAACTGAACTCAAATCAAACTCGAATTTAACATATTTCAAATCAACCATGCTTAAGCTTTAATGTTAAAGCTCCAAGGGAGCTCAAGCTCGAGCCTGAGCCTAAAACTAACGAGCTGAGCCTAAACAAGCCAATGATTGGCTTGACTTGGTTCATTACACCCCTATTTGTAACTTCCTTGTTCATGACCAGCTGCAAGGATAAAGATTCTCAAGCTTTTTTGATTCAAATACGAAGAGAAATGAAAGGAAAGTGAAATCCCAACCGAATGCCAAATTCAAGTAAAATGCCATTAATTACATCAAACATGAGGTAAATCCCTCCTGAAGAAGCACATTAAACCCCATTGCCCATGCAAGGAGGCCTTGACTATGTGATCACAAATACATCACCACATTCACAACTGTAGCTAACATTTATTATCTATGTCCAAAACCCATGTCTAGTTCATGACCATATATCCCCTGACTATGGCCAGCGATTGCAAAAGGATGAATTGGCTTAGATTTTGACCTGAGTTCCGTATCGAAGAGCCTTTGCAGAGCCTCTGGATGACGGGTTCCACCACCAACATCAGGAGCTGCACCATTCACCAAGAAGAAAATAAGAACATAAGAAAAAGAATAGGAGCTGCACCACTGCATAAGAAACCATGTGGTTAACATCAAATCTCTCTGCAGTACAGCAACACTATTGCTCCACAACAATCAAATATTTGAACAGCATATGAGGCATGTTGGTGAATACAAATATCAAATCCAACTTGAGGATCATATCTTGGAAGGGATAACAAAACACACAACGGAATCAACAGTTGGCAATACCGATGTAACTCTCTACATTGAAAAATGTGCCATACAATTTTATCACAAACTTAAGTTGGAAAATTTGAGTCTATCAATTAGATAGCTAAGGACCTGATCCCAATTAACCCAAGAGAAATTCATGCGAGTCCCCCACAATTCAAGTCTTGTGCTGAGACAAGCAAACGAATAGGACAAGGGTCATAAACAGATAGGGTTTCACTTTTTAAATGAAAATCTTCAGCAACCCAAGAAAGAAAACACTCTAATTTTGTAGTTAACTTAAAATTACAATGGTTGGAAGCAAAAAGAGTGCAAAGTGCTTTACCTTGTGGTGGAATTCCAAGGCCACCAAAGTTGGCTTGCCTTTGACCAAAAGGGAAACCTTGCATTGGGTTTGGTTCCTGTACAAAACCGGGCACCTGATTGTTGGGATGTGGAGGCAAAGGTGCACCCCGGGGAAATCCACGTAGAAGGTGGGGTGGAGGTAAATTGCCAGGCATATGCAGTTGTAACATAGGGTTATGTGGATTAGGATCTAATCTAGTCAGTCCAGCACTGGAGTGGTGGAAAGGAGGGTAAATCAAATTTGCAGGAAATTGATGATTAGGAGGATCATGATGAATGTTCTCTTGGGCCATGAATTTCACCTGAGCATTAACAGTTGCAGGATGAGAATCTAATGAATGGAACATTGGCCCTGCATGATTCAACTGAGGGTGACGAAGCTGTGGAGAAGATGGCTGTGCTTGAATTTTAGGGTACTGAACATCAGGTTCCCTCATATCGTAAGGACCACGAAAAAAGGCTGCACCTTCTTTGCCTCCTACAATAGGCCTTTCATCAGGGTATACAGAATTTAAAGCAGCTAATTTTTCAGCAATGTCAACTGCTGCCTCAGGCATGGATAATAAGGCTTTAGATGAGTTCCTGCCAGGCATAAAGTTCTGAAGATTGAGGGGGTCGCTGACCATAATCAAGCTATCTTCTTCAGGAAGTCGAATGTCAGCAGACCCATCAAAGCCACCAAGCTTGGATCCCAATTCAGTTAGGTGTTGTGACGAATCCACTTCATTTTGATGATCAAACCCTAAAAACTGTTCTTCAATACTTTCTGATTTCATTCGTTGTCTCTGATTTGACACCAGAATGCCACTGCCATGACTCGACATGCTGGATGTCATATCATCTGTAGAAGCATGGAGATTATCATCCCTTGCAGGAAAAGGAGACTCCAAAACATTAATTCTCATTGATCCAACTGAGCCCCTTTGGCCAGAAGTTGGTGTTCCTATTGGCTGCAGTTCCTTCATGAAAGCAGTTCCAAAAAGTGTTTCAAGAGTCAAAAGCTTGCCTCCATCGGGAATGTTCTTGGTGTCTCTTTCTCTGGAACTAGCAAGCAGGGTGCCAAGATTGTCAACTTCCATATTTTGTTTTGTGTCTGAGGATATGATCTCTGAATCAGTAGACAGGCTTGTCCCCTTCTGCAACAACGAAAGGAGGTGTTGTGATGCATGATCATCAATATCAGCTTTCTGTTGTTCAGTCTGTGCTCCAGAATCACTCCAGCCCCGTTCAGGTGGCTGCAACGTCATGCTATTTTCAGTAATTTCTGAAAGAATTGATTGCTCAAGGTCTTCACATGTAAGTAAAGCTGGAACTGCATCTAGTTTATCAATATTTTCAACAGTGTCAGGCACTGGATTGGATGTCATGTTCCCATCTGCGAGTCCAGAGCTTTGGAGAGGAAGGCTTGGTGGAATGTTCTCAATAGCCTTAACATCAAAAACCTGGGATCCACTTTTTTCACCACCAACAATTAATGATAGCAAATCATTTGGCCTGCCAGATGAGAGACCATCAACTGGTTTATTGTTACTGCCAGATGAGAGACCATCAATTGGTTTCTTTTCTGCAATAACAAGATGGGGAAAAAAAAAAAAGAAATTAATGATGGACTTAAACTATACAATACCAACATCACCTATAAATTCAAACACCAAGAAATTAATAATAAACACCTTCTTCAAGAAACCATTGAGCAAACTTGGAAGACTGGACCATGTGAGGGCTCCTTTTCTCATCTTCTTTAAGGTCCTGATGCTGCAGAAATACAAAAGAGAAAAATATGTATATTAGAAAAATTCCAAATTCATACTAAGAATAGCACAAATTCCTACTTCTAGAAGTAGTTGCAGCAAATACATGGCAAGCAACAAAGTCATTCTTTTGGAAAAGGAGAAAATCAGCTCAACGAGAATCTGTACAATTCAGATGAAGAAATAATAAGTTAGATGATTAACCACCCTCCCCATCTCTTTCTCTGTCTCTCTCTCTCTCTCTTTTTTTTTTTTTGGGATAAGCCATTCAGATAATTAAAACTAATCCACCTATGTCAACCAACCTCAACTACCTTACTTATTTAACCATTAAACTTTCCACTAGAATGGAAAATTCACTTCACTGGAGGATATGTTCTCATGATGTCTTACAGCTATTGATAGATTTTTCTACAACCATGCAGATAGAATGGCATTATTCTATTGGTTAGAGCCTTGAAGGGCTTTTCTTGTGAAACACACTACTGTACACTATGATGTATAACTGGAATAACATTGCCAAACTGATGCACAACTCCAATGCAGATGGACCCAGGAACTCAAGGGAGATACTCCCCAGTTCCTTATGGTTGAACTAGAGGAACAATTAGAAATCAAACATTAGTTCATGTTTACAGAATAAATATCATGACAAGTGGCAGACAGGAAGTTTTTGATTCTGATGTCACATCATAATAATCATGGATACAAAGCAATTGATATTCACACCATTTTAGAGCTCAGCAAGACAGAGGACTTCTTTTTGAATAGCAACAGGGCTGCCAGTATGTGTGGTGATTGTGAAAAAAAAAATCCCATTAAGAAAATGCAGTCACCTCAATAAAACCAGAGGAAACAACACCATTTAGTGTCAATGCACTGCCAAAGAGCTTGTCAAGGATTGAGGTTGAATGGGTTGGACTGGATTCCCTCACAACTTTAGTCCCTGTCACATCCTTAGCATCAAGCTCTATGACTTCACTATTCTCTGAGGTCTCAAAAGCTTCAGAAAGTTTAGTAGTCTTGTAATATTGACTATCCATGCCAACTGCTTCACTTGAAACATCCAATGCTGATGACAAATTCAGAATCTTTTCACTCTGATTATTAAATGAAACATGAATATTTGGACTACCAAGCTGCTGCTCTCCTGAGTCAATCTGTTCTGTAGATTGTTTCTCCTCTTGATTATTAGAAGCCCCACTTAGCAAACCGTTTCCTTTAGCATGCAAATGGCTGCCCTCGTGTTCGTTGCCAATCTATATATGAAATCAATGGATGAATGTTCAATAAGTGGTGAGAGCGTACTAATAGATACAAAAATTCAATCATTACATACAAGACTGAATTCAATTCACTAGGAAAGCAACAGATACTAGCATTTGAAAAATAAACTAGAACACAAAGATAAAGCAAGGGTGCAAAATTTGATCCTTCTTCAATGAGAAACATCCTCCTTCCCAAGCACTGTATCTTAAAGGGGGGGAAAAAAAAAGCAAACCGGCTTTCCTTAATATTTTCCCACTACGTATCCAGGTGATGGTATATTTAAAAGGATCTAATGAAGTGGGCATTCAATTCAAAGAATCTGGGACAACCTAAGTGCCAACTACAAATAAAATTGCTTGATATTGGCCTAACCAGATTCTGCAGATGTAGTGAGGAAAAAATGATTTAGTAGCTCTAGATCTTTCAGTAAACATATCCCTACATCGGGTGGAATGGAGACAGGGATCCATATATCCAACCCAGAATAGATTCGATTAAAGCCTAGTTGAATTCAATAGTAGATTGCATAAACTGAATTCTCAACCTCTCTAAAATATTTTTCTACTTGGAACAGTTATTAAAGTTTATTTATAGTATAACTGCATTATAAAATTGGTTCTAGAATCAATAAGGGATAATGCCAATGCCTTCAACCAGTGTCCTGCAGCAAAAAAGTATGCATGGGGATTTCAACAGTTCTGATAGCTGGCAGAAGGAAATCATTTATTCAAGATGACCAGATACCTATACCACATCACTGTGCTCTTTTTCGATTACATTAAATGATGATGATGATGTGAAATCGAGGATGTGAATAAATGGATCCACTTACAAGTCAAAATCTAGACATTAGTGATTAGATAAAGCTTACATTCAAGCCAGCCACACAGGAATTATCCAAAAATAGCAATATCACTAATCTTCAGAAGAAAGCATCCAAACAATTGCATCCCTAGGCCAACATGCAAACAAAACAAGTGAAAAATATAAGAGAATTACCTCCGGTGGTTGAGGATGAATTGAAGGTTTTATTCCAATATTCTTCTCCACCATAGTGCTGGAAAATCCTGGTGGCACAAGAGGTCTAGATACAGGAGCTGGTGAGGAAAAGGAAGACTTATCAGAATCAGCATTTGAAGAAGACTGTGTCAACGGCTCATCTGACTCATTTTTTCTGATGAGAAATCCCTTATCATCTTTTGGATCCTCCATCAACTCACTAATATCGAAGTCATCTTTACCCTTTTCTGGATTCAACCTCTGCTTTTCTTGAAAAGCTTTCTGTTGTTCCTTCCTCATCAGTTCAAAGGAAGCTGAATGGAAAGTCATCACTTAAAAATTTTTCATAGAATTGATGGTAAATTATCACTGCATCAAGAGCAAAATAGAATCAACAGCTCTACCATAAAATCATGAGTGAATGGAACTACTACCTCTTCTCTTTCTTTCCTCTTCTGCTCTATCCTCACTCGTGCACTCAGAAGAACCAAAGGTTTCATCATTGTATGAGTCATTAGTTTCCCTATGGGAATGAGGTACAGCCTGAAAAATTACAGGGCAGAATTAAAATGGACATAAATCTAGTTGAGATTTATCTGACACAGATTCCAAATATCATATTCCTAATTTCATTGCTTTCTACTGATCAATAGAAAAACATGCACACCACCAAAGCCAGACCCACTTATGCAGCATATTTCTGGTACAAATTTGCAAATTTGTATCATACCAACAAAAAAGAACAGGTTTCACCTTATAAGGACGAGGTGGGTGATATGGCTCATTGTTCCTATTGAGCTGGTAGTGATCATTAGCTCGAAACTTTGGAGCTGATGCCCCTGCAGTATATCCGGATGGTCTTGGAAAAGAACCACTTCCAAGGAGTCCATCATGCTCAGGAACTTGCCAAGGTCGCCGAGACTGATTGCCAAAACGCTTTCCAGAATCTGTGCATTCACATGCATCATTCAACCAGTCACAACATACATTCCTAAATCAGAAAGATGCCCTACTCAAACCCATAATCCATTGAAATCTTGGGAACATCATTTTAGAATTACATCTCCGAGATAACCAGTAAAGGGCATAGTTTTTTATGGTATCATATATGTATCAATGATACAAGAAATGGAATGATGGCAATGCTTTAAATAGCATACAAGCTATACATATAAGGCAAGAACCCATTGGAAACACTAATCATTTCTTTTATCCAGTCACCTAGCAAGGAAAAGGTATAGTAAAGCACTAGCAGTAAGTCAGGCATACATTTTCCGGTTCAACTCCCCAAAGCATGACATAGTACACACTACGTGTTTGTTTGGCATTACTGTTGAGAAAAACACTTTTTTAAATATATTAGTTAGAGAGCATTAAAAAGTTATTTAAAATTAGATTTGATAAGTTTTAGTGTTAGAACACTAAATAACAAAACAACTTTTTTTTTTAATTTTTTTTTTCAACAATATCTAAAATGGTGTTTTTTCTTTAAAAAACAGCTTTGGCCTTGAAACTTCAATGCCAAATAGGCACTGTGTAAATAACAAAATACCTCCATATCTCACAGCTTCAAGCATCTTGAGAAATCTGAGATACACTCAGATCAACCATAACTTCTCAAATTTATGTATATTGACATTTATCAACTTCGCATTTCGGGATATGAGAGTTGGAATATGAAGATGGAATTAGTAATCGCTATACTGCTAACCCAATTCCTAATTTCATTCAAACAAATTGAGGATTCCCTAAATCCTCATAAGCCATACTAGCTCTGCTCTTAATTCCTTATTCCTTAAGAGGGCTACAGTCATAATTTGATAACTAAACTTGCTATCTCAACTAGACCATGGCCAGCCCTAACATTTAATCATATTCACTTAAAACCACAAAATCATAGGCAATCTTTGATTTCGCTCCACATTAAACATGTGGTCAGGTCAACAG